>NC_064450.1:4884005-5204296 GCF_023343835.1 Lagopus muta | reverse complement strand
GTGAACCTTCCAGCACCCACAAACCAGGCTTCTGGCAGTGCTGCTCTCCCTGTCATCAATCACTCCTGAGCTCCACCCCAGCTACACAGGCTGCAGCTCTGCCATGATGGATGCTCGCTGCCATTTCTAGCTTAGCTCTCAGCCAGGCTAAAGATCACACGTTTCTGTTCCAAGTAAAGACACTGTAAAAGTCACAATATTTGTAAGTCCCTTAATGAAACACACAAAACAAGCAAAGAGATCTAAAAGATGCAAAGTGCCTGAAAGCAACAAAGTCCCAGCAGCAGAACAACACACCCAAGGACAACGTGTGTTTTGAGGGGGACACAATATGAGCTGAGGATCACGGCTGAGGAACTCACGGTTTCCTTCCACTCGCATTCTGTACAAGCACTAAAAGAAGGTCAAAGCTCCTCTCACAAACTCCAAAGTAACTACAGGGGAAGCAGCAGGAAGCTCATTCTTTAAGAAGCAATAACAAATTTCAGGGCTTTGAAGTCATTTGGAAAAGAAACCAACTTACTGCTGAGAGTCATGCTTAAGGGGATGACAAGAAGTAAACGGCGTTTGTTCCTCTCTGCAGGCTTAACACGCATGCAAAACCATCCAGTCATACAATAACTCCTGGTGGGAGTTTGTCCACATGACAAAACCACATTTCAACACAATTAGCAGCAGTGACTCTCATGAGATCCAGGAATCGAAGAGCGAGTGACCGAACTCCATCCCTAAAGCGTGCAGGGAGCTCTTGGCTCTGCAAAACCCGCTCTCAGGAGCCCAGTGCCAAGCAGGACAGAGCGGGGGCAGCCGCCCCATCTGGGAGGAACGCCGAGTCCCACGGGGTTGGGGGGCAGCCACCAGCCTGCATCCCACCCCTCTGCCTTCTGCCAGCACCACAAACCAACAAGAAACTCGATTACGACCTTTACCAGAATTTGTGACGAGGAACTTTTAGGTTTTTACCATAATCCAAAGCCCGAATGACCACAGATTCCAGGAAGATGATTTCACTCCTTTGCTTCATGATAAAACGCTGGATCTTCACAAGGTTTCCGAATACCCTTACGCAGAAGCCAGGCAGCTTTCAGTTGCATTTCCTGGAAAATCCACTAGTTTGTCACTGACTGCTCATTGTAACACAAGTCTGAGTCAGTTTGTGCAAGAATTCCTGGGATGGTGACTTTCAGATCATGGGGACTACGCTCAGACTTGACATCCATAAGTGCTATTGACTTATGGCTGCTGGAAACAACTGGAATGTTCCACTGTAGATGGGGAAGGAGAAGGGGGGAGGGGGGGTCCTTTCAAAGCAGAAAAGAAATACAAGAAATACTGGTTTTTAGGCACTCTCAAGTTCGTCTTCACAGAACTTGCTCAGGACTTTGCTCAGCTCGTGTCCCGAGAGGCACCCAGGCTGCCATGCTGACACTCAGCAGCAATTTTTTGTTGGTTTTTTTTGGCATTACACAGTAAGAACTAATCAATAAAGGAGAGAACCATTTTCCTTCTTACTCTGTGGGTCAAACCATACCTCCAGAAGCCACCACACAGAGGCCAGGAATCCACTTTCCCAAAGCACAATTCCAAGCAGCCACTTTCTGGCACTGCAGGTTAACCCACACCCTCACACCCAGCCCAGCTCCACAGGAGCCCCCACTGCTGCTGAAGGAAGGACCCCAGATTCCTTCCACACAGTACTGACAGCCATTAACCACACACTGACTTTTTTCCCTGTCTCTGCAGCTTGGAGCACACCTACACTGTTTGATCTTTTAAATCACTGCAGAAATTTCAGCGCATATTAAAGCTGCAAGCTGAAGACTTTTACATACACAGAGCAAATCAGGATTTTGCTCTGGCCAACAGCAGCAACAGCACAGCAACCACTATCAAACAGCACCTTCTGCCCACAGAGACAGAAGAAAAGTTCAAGCCACCACGTCAGTGCAGCACAATCCTTTTAGGTGCAACACGCAACAAACAGAAACCACGTAACATTATGAAGAAATCACCAAAATTCCACACTTCAACAAAGGAGTTTTCAGAGAAATAGAAACTGGTGACGGGGGGGGGGGGAACCCTTCCCATGTATTCCACATCATCAAGTTAACCGGAAAGAGAAAACAGATCTAAAGGGAACTCGCCTCCAATCTCTTCTGCATAAGAAGTTGGCCCTAAATATAAATGAGGGATTTTCTGTGTGTGTTCTATTTTTAAAAGTTGTGGTTTTGGTACACAGACTCATGATAGAGCTGAAAGACTTGTTTCAATGTAAAACCTCATCTGCAGAAACGAGAGGTGAAGTGAAACTGCGGGGTAAAGCACTGTGCTTTCACCCACACATCCGTCACCACGCGGGGATCCACAAACTGCTCCTCTTTGAATTCAGCTGTGGCTTTCCAGGGCTCAGTGTAGTAATGCATCTGCATCAAGAAATGCTGATAAAACCAAAAGAGGAGTCTGCAGAGGTGCCCTTAGCTTACACCAAGGACAAACAGCAGAGCACAGGGGATAAAGAGTTCTGAGATGACTGCAAGCACAACCACAGCATGGCTGCTGTCCACAAGAAGACAGTGAGGACGTAAATATGTGCTGTGGTGGCAACATTGCTGTTCAAGAACAGGCCCCACTCATGCTGTGAGAGATGCTGCACTCACTGCAGCACAATACAAGGCCCTATCAGTGCTCTCTTACCAAATGCAGCAAGAAGTGATGCCCAAAGACCACAGAAACAGCCTTTTTGTTATTTAAGATGCATCAAAGCATGTTGTTTCATCACCTCTGAACCCAGCATGGGGTTCCAAGGAACTGTAATCACCTCTGCTGCTTTAATGGTTTAGTTTTAGCATGAGCTGTACTCCTAATTGCACAGCCCCACAGAAGCAGCAGAACACAACCAAAGGTACTGCCAGGATCACAAGAGAAGCACAGCACTGCCCAGAGGAACACAGCAGTGTGAGGGTCAACACAAAGGGCCGCAGCCACTCCCTGCAGCACAGCATGGGCACCCAGCACACAAAGGGCCGTCAGATCCCTACACCCACTACCTGCTCCCCAGCCCTGACGCTGCCCAGGAGGTTTCTCCTTTCTGCTGCATGGGAAAGGCAGAAGGGGAGCATCTGAGGGACGCTCACAGCACACCGTTCCCGACACAGCCTGCTGCACGACAGCGATGGGGCCATGCTGGGCACGCTGTGAGGGCATGCAGACACACTGTGCACCCCCGGGCCCCGTTCCTCCAGCTCCGAGCCGGGTGCCGTGCAGTGCCCAGGCCCAGGCCGCGCTGCGGGGCTGCTTGCGTTAACGGAGGCAGGGAACCCCCCGCTCCAGGGCGCATCTGAATCGAAGAACTCAAGAAGACGGAGCGAAAAGAGCCCCGCGTGCCTAAGGGGGCACGGGCATGGCCTCAGCTGCGCGCGGCGCACCGCGGTCCTCCGAGCCGAGGGAAGGCAGGAAGGCAGAACCGCCGGGCGCGCCCTGCGGGGGAAAGCCGCTCCCCGCCCCCACACGGCGCTCGTGCCGCAGCACCGGCAGGACGGAGCGAGGAGGGGGAAGGCTCCTTACCTGCGGGCGCGCCGGTCGCGGCCCCGGGACAGGCGGTCGGAGAGGCGGCCGAGCAGAGCGGCCAGACCCGGAGGACCCCGCGGCAGCCAGGCCGCTAACCTCCGCCACAGCGCCGCGCCCCCCGCAGCCGCCATCAGCGCCGCGCCTTCCGCTTCCGCCCGCTGCCATGGCGACGCGCCGCCTCGCACTTCCGCTTCCGGGTCGTCGGGGCTCCGCGGGAGCGCTGTGCTGTGAGCGCGGCCGTGCCGCCCGGGCGAAGCCGCGGAACGCAGCGGGCAGCCCGGAGTGCCGACGGCCCCGCGATCGCCCCGCCCTCGTGCGGGGATTCGCGGCCCAGCCGGAGCGCACCGCGCTTTCTGTCCCCTCCACGGGGCCGCGCGGGAGCGGCTCCGCGGCCTCGGAGCGGGGAGAAGGGGCGGGGAGATGGAGCCGGGCGGCCCCGCCCCCCCCCGCGCCCCGCCCGCCGCAGGCAGCGCTCCAGGGAGCGTTCGCGATTCGGAGCAGCGGCTCCACCGCAGCCGGGCTTCCCAGAAGCGCTCCGCATGTTTATTCCCGGCTGGCACGGGCGGCACGGGCAGCAGCTCCTCCGGGGCGAAGTGAACCATTTAAAATCAAATCTAGGGACAGAGCCCGGATTGTTGTCGAGTCGACGTGGACGGCATCTAAAGGAAAAAGCGGCGTTGTCCCCGAGCCCAGCCGGGGGGATCTCGAGTTTGTCCCCTCGGCTCTCGGGCGCTGCCCGTCCCCAGCGTGGGGGAAGCGTCCCATCCCGGGAAGGGAGCACCGAACCCCCCGGGAGCGGGGCTGCCCCTCGGAGCCCTCCGCCGGGAGGGGTTCACCCCCAGCAGTTCCCAAACGTGCAAACCGAGGGCGTTTGTTCTCCCCTGCAGCTCTGCTGGGAAGTGCACCCGAGGCCAGCAGCAGCCTGGAATGTTGTGCTTGAAATAAACTCGGCCGTTCGCAGACATCCGATCCGCTGCCCGCGAGGATGCGGCTGTCGGACCCTCGCACCCCCGGGGCACTGCGGGCAGCGGGATGGGGGCGGCCGGGCCGGGTGTCTCGCTGCTCCCCGCGAAGGCTGCCGGGTTGGGACCCAGGGATCCCGCAGCGTCTCTGTCCGGGGGTCCCGCGGAGCGGTCCTGAGGGTTCGGGACCCCCGATCCTCTGCTGTGCACCTCGGGGCGGAGGTGGGGGGAGAGCGAGCAGGGGGCCGCAGTCCCCGGGCTGGCCGGGGACTCACCTCTTCTTAGAAGGAAAAGAGCATGAATGGGAGCGGGAGGAGGCGGCCGCGCTGCCCGGAATGGGCCGGCGGTGCCTGGCGCTGAGCCGAGCCGAGCCGAGCCGGGCGGGGCGCGGGGAGGGCGCCGGGGAGCATTACAAGAAGCCGCGCAGTTCCAGGAAGAACCCGAGGGCGGGCTCTCCGCCCGCTATAAGAGGCCTCCCCGGGCGGCCCCGGCAGCTCCGCCGCCGTCCGCCGCCGCGCAACGAGACCCGCGCCCCGGCCGCCACCGAGACCGGCACTGCGCCCCAGGTACCGGCACGGGACGGGACGGGACGGGACGGGGAGGCGGGGAGGGTCCCCCCGCGGTGGGGAGAAACAGGGACTTAGGGTGCTCCCTGGAGGGATGTCGGTAATGTGTCCTGGGGATGGAGATGGGGGGGGGGGCATCCCGGGATGGAGGCGGGAAGGCCGGGCCGGGGGTGCACCGGGGGGGGGTCGGTTCGGGGCTGCCGAGTCTCACCGCCGTCTGTGCCGCAGGTGATGGTGTAGCGGCCGCTGCTCCCGGCAGCAGCACCCCGAGCGCGCAAAGCTGGCTCCGTGCGCCATGGTCACCCACAGCAAGTTCCCCACCGCCGGGATGAGCCGCCCCCTGGACACCAGCCTGCGCCTCAAGACGTTCAGCTCCAAGAGCGAGTACCAGCTGGTGGTGAACACCGTGCGCAAGCTGCAGGAGAGCGGCTTCTACTGGAGCACGGTGACGGGCGGCGAGGCAAACGTGCTGCTGAGCGCCGAGCCGGCCGGCACCTTCCTCATCAGGGACAGCTCGGACCAGCGGCACTTCTTCACTCTCAGCGTCAAGACGGAGTCGGGCACCAAGAACCTGCGCATCCAGTGCGAGGGCGGCAGCTTCTCTCTGCAGAGCGACCCGCGCAGCAGCCAACCCGTGCCCCGCTTCGACTGCGTGCTGAAGCTGGTGCACCACTACATGCCGCCCACCCCCTGCGCCGGGCCCGAGCAGCCCGGAGGGGCCCTGCATCCCAAGCGCACCTACTACATTTACTCGGGTGGAGAGAAGATCCCTCTGGTGCTCAGCCGCCCGCTCTCCTCCAGCGTCTCCACGCTGCAGCACCTCTGCCGCAAGACTGTCAACGGGCACCTGGACTCCTATGAAAAGATGACTCAGCTGCCAGCTCCTATCAAGGAGTTTCTGGACCAGTACGATGCCCCCCTCTAAGGGGCTGGCGGAAGGAGATCACGCTACAAGCACAAGAGCAGGGGACAGGCACAACGCCCGTGGCAGCAGGGACACGCGGGGCACGAGCAGCCTCTCCCCATGCAAGGAGAGGAGTGCCGGGGACGAGCTGCTGAGGACCCGGGGCTGAGCCTTGCACCCCTTGTTCTGGGGGATGCTCCGGGGCAATGGGGCCGCTCCGGTCGGACTGTGGGTGCTGTAGTGCAGCCCGGCCCAGGGCAGCCCAGGATGCACCCGCTAGGACTGTGCTGGAGTTGTGCTGGAGTTGTGCCCAAGAGAAGGACGCGCACCGGAGTCCAGCCGGTGCCTGACGCTGTTCCTCAGTTTTAAGGGGAAAGTGGTTTTTGCCCATACTGTACTTTACCTCTTGCTGCCTCCTTGTGGAAGCTCCTTTCACACCGGGCCCCAGGCTTGGAGGTTGCTGCCTTTTTGCCCTCGTTGCCATTTCCCAGGAGACTAAGCCTTAATATTCTCCCAGTCTGGGTTACTGCACATCGTTCAGTGATGCTGGAAAGTAACGGTCCTGGTAGCACACCGTGAAGCCAGAGGGGAACAGCCGGTCGTGATGCCATGATGGAATTCTGTCTGCTCACACCTGCGTGGAGGCCGAATGGCCGTGGTATCAGCACTGTTCTGTCACTCCTGAGCATGGCTCACTGCTCCGTGGGGCACTGGTGCCTGTGGGATCACAGCAGGAGGATGCCCTGAGTGCACCCCTTGTGAGTGCTCATCTGCGCCCGCCTGGAGAAGCAGTTGGGTGGTTTGGTTTTTTTTTGGCTTTTTTGTCTTTTTTTCTGTTTCTTTTTTTTTTTTTTTTTTTTTTAATTTTGAACCAAAGGGATGTTTACAGGCCTACGTGAATCACTGTCTTTTATAAAGATTCCATCTTCACCTCCAGCCTTGAGGGCTGAGCAAAACCATGCTTGAAATTCAACCAAAACAAAACTCAGATGAAACTTTGCACATATTTATATTTATATTCAGAAAGGAAACGTTTCCATAATTTATAATAAAGAGCACTATTTTTTAATGAACCCCCCCCTCCCTCCCCAATCTCGTCTGTTTCCTCCCATTCGCCCTTCGAGGCCGTGGCCCCCCATGTGACGCACGTCCCCCGTCCCCCCCCCCCCCCTCGCCGGCCGCTGCCCTCGTGCGATGCCGGGATTGTGTTTACAGCGCGTAAGTGCCGGCTTCCTGGAGCCGCGGCGCTGGGTGATTCCTGCCACAGTGACTCACCGCCCGCCTGCGTAAGCGCTGCTCCATCGTTCAGGTATGTGTGAGCCCACCACAGCGCTGCGCTGGGGGACAGGACCGGCTGCGGACACACGAAGCGCGGCTGAGAAGGGTCCCTTGGAATACAGGACACGGTTCTGTCCCCAGGGCACAGAGGAGCTGGGCTTATTGCCATGGCACGGTGTCCTGAATGAAAGCGTGTCCCCCCCCCGAGCAGCGCTGCGCTCCACGGGCATCCCGACCTGCGCTGAGCTTTGGGAGGGGCAGAGGCGTGCAGTAGGCACGGAGCTCCGAGAGCAATGCAGTGAGAGGCCCAGAGGTAGAAATCATCCCAAGCACCCCGTGTGCCCTGCAGCTTCTCCACAGCACCCCCAGGGCCAGTGGGCAAATCCCTGCCGAAGGTCTCACACACACGGTGTTGGGCATTTCCACGCTGGGCATTGCGTTCTGTGCTCCTGCCTGGGGAACCCCCAGCCGTCGAGGTTTCCCTTAGGAATTGCCCTGGAGCAGAGGGGTGGTGAGGGTGCCTCCCTCTGCTCACAGGCACGGCACAGTCCCAGTGACTATTTTGGTGCTGCTCTACAGGGCCACAGCTCATGGGCTGCCAGGAAGCGCCTTGCAGCCTGCCTGGGCGCCTGCCGGAGCTATGAGAGGAATGTCCATGCACGCGGGTGGCCGCCCGCCAGGCCCTGCTGAGGCACATCCCCACTCAGGGCTCCCCTGCCACTCCTCAGCCCCTGGCAGCACCAGGACTGTGGAGGAGAGGCGTGGGACAGCATCACTGCCAAAGCCCGCAGCCCCTCCGGAGAGGGACCAGGAGCATCGCATGCGGCTGGACCTGGAAGATTTTTCACTCCATGTGCTGACAGAACCGGGCATCCCTGCTCTCAGGGGTGAAGGGCAGCTGCCTTGCATGGTCTGGGAATGGGCACGGCGGAGATGGGAGCCACGGTCCCCAGAGGACTGAGCACCCCCAGGCTCCCTGCATTCTGCCGGGGCAGGGCAGCGAAACCACATCCCTATGAGAACAGCCCCAGCTCTGCGCTTCCCAGCAAGGGCCCCGTGCCGTGCACAGCACTGCAACCCACAGCTGAACCGGGAGTCCGGGAAGCCCTGTGAGCGCCGCGGGGTTCTTGGAACGCGCCCAACCTCACAGCGGCGGTGATGCGGCGGCCAGTGGGCAAATCCCTGCCGAAGGTTTCACAAACCCCTCGCCTTCCCAAAGGAGCCGAGCGGACTTGGCCCCACTTACGCAAGCGGCCGCTCAAGCTTGTCGTGGGCAGGCAGCCCCCCTGCCATGCTGAGCTCTGCACTGAGCTTCACATAACGCTCTGGCACAGCCCTGCACAGCAACACAGCTGGAATGGAGGGGCGCGGGCACAGAATGCTGTGCAGTGAGCACGGTCCTGTGCACAGCTGTGGGAATGGGCTCTGTGCCCCCAGGCTGCGTTTTCAAGAGTTCTCCTGTCACGGAGCTCTGCTCAGTGTGCAGCCATCCGGCCCAGATGGTGCACAGCCCTCTGTCCCGGGAACTGGGAACCGGCCCCCAGCATGAGCAGGGGCTGCACATTGGGTGCATAATGCAGGGAACTCTGCAGGGGATGGGTGTTCCTGATCGTGAACCCAGCATGGAGGTAAGGGGATTGGCCCTGGGCACCACATATGTCTCCGGGAAATTAGGGGCAAGCAGCTGTACCAGTGGCCCCACATCCACACCCTGCCCTGGGCCAGGCTCTTCCCACCGTGCCGCCAGCAGGTTACTGGCATCAGAAGGAAGCATCCACCAGGATGGTAAACCCAAGCCCTCTAGGGTCAGAGGGTGGCAGGAAACCTGCTCCATGGTGCGTACCAGCATCTGCAGACCCAAAAACAGGAAACAACTGCAGTCTGTGATTGTCGCTGCCAGACAGCCCCCAGCCAAGCAGGCAGCCGGGAGGGCTCTGCCGGGCACAGAGATCCGTCATAGGTAACCAGAGTGCACTGGAGTTCAGCCAGGCACACTGGGGGCTGCCCCCAGGGAGTGAGGCAAGCTCACAGGGCATTGCAGCCCTGCACTGGGCCGAGCAGCAACTCTGTGCTTCTCCTGGAGCAGTGGCTGTGACTCTGCTTGGAGCCCCTCTACTCGTGATGACTGCCTGTGGGCTCAGAGGCCCCGAGCTGCACTGCAGGCACCATCCCAGTGCTGGTCCATAGGACAGCCCATCAGAAAGGCCAACCCTAGGGCCAGGCATGACCTGCAGCCCACAGCAGCTGGGAGGGATGGAGGGACAGAGGATGGAGAGAGGTCAGCATTCTGAGCTGACAGGTAATTACCACCAGTATCTCCTCGCCTTGCACCAGGGCAGGGTGCAGGAGCAGCTCCACAGCCACTCAGGGTCAGTGGCAGTGAGCAGCAGCACTGTTGCCCACCAGGGCTATACAGAGAACCCTGATCTCACGGCACACCCCTCACGCATTTCCTCCTGCTCTGCTCCACACTCTGCAGCGCCAGGACGTTCCCACATCCACCGCCACATTTCCCAGTAGGATGCAGGAAAAGGCTGTGCAGCAGCCCGGGGACTTACTGTAAATGGCACCACCTGCTCCTTACATGGCAATTCCTCCTGTGGGGCCAGGGCCATGGGGACAGTTGGGAACAGGGACTGAAACATCTGCTCCCTGGCACGTGCTGCCGGGAAGCTGGATCTCAGCCACGGCGCAGCGCCGTGGGGCTGGCTGTGGGCTCAGGGCAGCAGTAGGTCACTGTGCTGCCAAGGAGCAGCTCTGCAGTTTGGTGTCCCCGAGGCCCACGGGCACTCTGTGCCCCATAGCATCCCCAGCTGCTCCAGGCTGCAGGCAGCACATAGCAGCAGCGGGACCCTGCGCTGGGCCAGGCCATGTTTTGGGTTGCAGAAGTTAACAGAGAGGCCTGTGTAAGTCACCATGGAAACCCCTGTCTGTTGCTGGAGATACAGCAACTCTCTGTTGCTGTATCTCCAGCGAGACCAGCAGTAAACTGGTGGAGGGAGCCAGCAGCTGCAGATTCCTCACTTCTTCCATCAGCACTGCTGCTGGCAAGGCTGAGCTGCCCAGGCTGCCTCCCGCCGGCACACTCACTGGACCCTGCTGTTGCATGGTGCTGCAGGGCCGTGCCATGCTCCCCATCCAGCTATCCCTAGGCAGCACACAGTGCCCCCATGGCTGAAGGCAATGCCAAGCTCTGGGAGGCAGGAGTTGGTGTCTCTGTGCCGCAAGGAATTGGTGCAGCCTATGCTGGTAAGTGATGCGCGCCCAGAGCCGTGTGCAGCACTGGCTCCCAGTCCTGCAGAGGTACAGAGGGGTCCTGATGCCCACATGCTGCAGTTTGCATTGCCCTGGGATGCTGCCATGCTCCCAGGGGGGGCACAAACACAGAGAAATGACACCAGGACCACCGCATCATGACAGGGCTCAGAGCACAGGGTGGGCATGGGGCACCTCAGCTACACAGGCAGAGCTCCCACTGCCCTGGGGGTGGAAACTCCCCCTTCCTCCCTGCCCCCCCGTGCATCTCCAGAGCGACAGAGGAAGTTTTCATCCCGGCCGCAGCAGCTGGAGGCCCAAGAAAGTCCTGACATTTCAGAGGAACATTTCAAACAAAGCCACGTTGCTGTGGTGATGGAAGCCGCAGGACGAGTCTGGGGCCACGGCCAGGGATGAGGAGCAGCAGCCCAGCACCAGAGGTGCTGTGGGACACGTCCCTGCCAGCCCCACTGCTACCCATACTGGGGGCCCAGAGCTGGGTGCTGCCATGGGACAGCTGCTCCTGGGGCGAGCTGAGGGTCCCAGCTTGCAAGCAGACCCCATCCCGCTTCTCTGTGCCTTCTCTGTGCCAGTCCTGCTCCCTCCTCCACTCCCCAGCAGTGACCTCAGCCCTGGCCGTGCTGCTCCTGCACCTGCGTGGCAGAGAGCCGGCACGGTGCCTGCTGATGGCTGTAGTGTCTCTGGGCACAGGCGTGCTGATGGCACAGCACGGGAGGTCCCTGTGGGACTGCAGGCAGCGGGCAGCCGGCCGCCCTGGATGTGTGTTTGCCGAGCGCAATGCGGCGTCCTTGGATGACCCTGGCAGAGCAGCCGTGGGCAGGTGCCAAACCCCAGCCCTGGAGCATCCCTTGGCCTCACATCAGCCCTGGCCTCCTCCCTGTCACAGGAGCCGGCAGCTGTGATTCTCACACAGCCTGGGACTGGGTGACTGCATGTGGACCCGGCACCCGTGAGCTTGGCACTGCTGCTCCCTGCCCAGCCCTGCTTGCCTGCCTGCTCCCACTGGTACACAATGCCCTGGGGTTCTTCACGCCTGGCACACTGCTCCTGTCCTACAGCTCCTGAGTACATGGGCAGAAAGCAGCTCCAATTCGAATCCGTGCCAGGTAACAGCCTGGAGAATGGAGCAAAGGGCAAGGGCTGGAGAGGTGCTCCTGGCTCAGGCACAGGAGCTTTGCCCCACCACTGCCCCCGTGCCAGTGCTGCAGAGAAGGCTGTGGAGCAGCAGGATGTCAACACCCAGGCTGGCCAGGGAGCAGCAACCACTGTGTGCTGTTATCCAGAGTCTAAACAGGAGCCCAGTGGCTGCTCTCCATCCTCCAGATGAAGCTCTGTGCAGTGCTGCCATAATGGTCTCAGCAGAACAACATTAAACCTACTGCTGGGCACAGCACAGAACCAGGAGGTGTGTGTCCTGTTGCCTGGGGCCCTGCTCTACACATAGCAGGCCTGGTGACAACAGCCCCCATCCCTATTTGGCACCAGATGGGCTGGGGACTCCTCCCTCCCCAAGGACGGCTGTGCTGCTGATAGAGGTCACAGCTGGAGCAGATGTTCCCTGGAAGGACCCAGGGGCCCCATCTCAGCAGTTAATGAGTGGGAATGTGAGCACTTTACTGTAATTCCAGCAATTATATTGTTCATCTTTGGCAGCCGACACCAGTTGGTGTCCAGTGCCATGGTATCACAATAAGCCACCTTGGCACGGAGACTTGGCAGCACGCCGTGCCTCCAGGCAGCCGGCCAAGGCTGGGCAATAAAGGGCTGCACAGAGAGGTGTGAGGTACGGTAAGGGCCCGCCCCAGGAGTTCCTATCACCCAGCCCTGGTGCACAGGTACCAGCCAGGAGGGGCCATGGCCCTGCAGGAGTGGGAAGCGTGCTCCAGGAGAGCAAGGTGCTTCAGCTGTCCCAAGGAGGGCAGCGAGACACCAGCAGGGAGCCAGGGAGCCCACATACGCTGGGCTCAGAGGGGGGCTCAGCGATGCCCCCCAGGCTGCCCTTCCTGCACTGCCCACCCAGCTGTGCCTGCTGGGTGGTCCCCTGCCGTCCCCAGGGCCATGCAGGAGCGGGGGGCAGTTGCCACCCAGGGGACAGGAGCACGAGCCCTGCTGAGTCATCACTTTGCTGTTCTCATTTTTCCATGGTGCCGTTGTGCAGTTTGCTGGAAGCCAGTTAAGAACCATGACTAATCTGTTCTCAAAACAAGCACAAAGAGACCAGAAAGGTTTGTGCAAACCCCGCGGGGAAGGAGGGCTGAATCACAGCTCGGGGCTGGAGACAGGCGAGCAGCTGGGAGCAGCTGGAAGTGCCCAGGGCAGAGCAGAGCCCGCAGGGAGCACCTGCATGGGCACAGGGTGGGCACAGGGGCTGCCAGGACCCCCACACGCAGTGAAGCTGCAGAGCTGGGGAGCAGTGAGCATCGGGGGTTGAGGAACGTGGGGCCTTCGGGCATCGGGAAACGCAGAGGTGCAGGGTCTGCACTCCCATCCCATGTCCCTGCCCCTGCAGCAGCCACCTGCCCGGGAGGCCCTGGAAAGGAGGCAGCAGGGGTTTGCTCTGGCCGGAATCGGGCATCCATTGATTTGCTGTTATTAAAACCAGAGCTGCTGTCGGGAACTCTGCAGTCTGGCTGCCCTTGCACACGCTTCCTGGAAGGGGCTGTCCCGAGTGCCCTCACGGTCCCACCGAAGCACCTGGTGCAGTCCTTGCCATGGCAAACGGGACATGCAGCTGGACTGCAGGTGGATGAGAGCAGAAGGGAACCCAGTACTCAGCACCTATGGTCCCTCAGCACCCCGGCTGCTGTCCCCAGCTGTGCCAATGCAATGATGCCAGCAGGGGCTGAGGGCAGCCCCATCACCCCACATCTGGTTCTGGTGATAACAAGGGCTCAGCAGCACTCGCTGCCCCTTTCATCTGCTTTGCTGAAGAGGGTTTACTGGAGAGGCGCAGTCATTGCTTCCAGCTTGGCGGGATGAATCACACATTGCAGGAATTCTGCCCAGGGGCTTTTCTGTAAGAGCGGTGGAATTTCGAAACGGCCAGAGGGAAGTCACAGCCCGTGCCCTCCCTGGGTGTGTGCGAACCAACATGCGGAGTGTGTCCCTGCTCCTTGCACAACCGCCCATGCAGGAGGTTCCTGTTCCCACCGCCCACATGTGCGATGCTCCCCTGCTCCTGTGGCCACCTCTGCAGCACTATTGCGGGGCACAGCCCTTCTATGGGCACCCCCTGCCTGGCTTCTCATTGTGGTGCAGGTGCCCCTGCCCCCCCCCCCCCCCCCCGCTGCCCCAGCCGCAGGCGGAGTCCTGGGCTCACCGGCACTGCCCGCGCCCAGTATTGCTCTGACAGCTGTTTGCTGTCATCTCAGCAGATAGACACGGTTCAGGGCCCCTCAGCTGCACTTGCACTCACAAGCAGGTGCTGAGGGAAGGGGAAGTGTTCAGCCCCAGCTGCAGTGGAGCCGCAGTCCCAGCAGCGTTCCCCCTCCACCCAGCAGTCGGTGGCACCGTGGGTGATGGGAGCAGTGGAGGCTGCAGTCGGGGGCAGCTCCCTGCAGAACCCCTGGGTGCCCCCACGAGAGCTGATGCATTGAGCCCAGGTGGGCGGCGGGGCCGTGTGGATGTGGGTTTTTCTCAGTTTCTACACGTTGCAGAAACTCCTTCCCAGTGAGAGCAAAGGGGTTTCTCGATAAAGAGGGAAATACACTCAGAGCAGGAACTGAAACATCACCTTTGAGACTGGCGGCTCTTCCTCTAAGACAGCTTTACAGTAACAGGGCTGCAGGAGCAACGCAGCTGCCCCCAGCCCCATGACCACTACGCATGTCCCCATTTCCATTCTCCAGAACGTGCCCACATGGGTTCATCCCAGCCTCCTCTCCTGCCAGGCATCCCCAGTGCTGCCCTGGCATCTGTGGGGAGCGCTGCGATCCCCAACCTGCACTGAGCCCATCCACCTTGGGGACAACGTGTGGGCATCAGGTGAGTGGGGGCACCAAGGAGCTCCAGCTGGAGAGAGGGCGCTGGCAAACATGGCTGTGCAAAGCTGGCAGGAGCTACTGGAGAGCTGCCCAGAGAGACAGAGACAGGTCCCAAAGAAACAAAAGCAACCCAAGATGAGAAGAGCAAGCAGCCCTGATCATCCCAGAGATGAGTACATTGCTGTGGGGAAGCAGAGATAACATCCTGCTTCCTGGCATCTCCCTTCCTGGACAAAGAGCTGCTGGAGGGTGACACGCTCCAGGAGCAGCCTGCATAGGGATGCACCTTCCCAAGTGCCCCATTCCATACAGATCAGCTCCTGCCATGCTGGGGACGCGGCCCAGTGCTGCAGACTTGCATCCCTGGTACCACCTTGCGTTGGCTGCTGCAACAGCACATCTGCTGCAGGCAGCCCTGGTGCAAGTGGCCCATGTGCAGGGCCCTGTGGGCACGGTGGTGCTTCCCAGCAGTGGTCATGGACTGTGGCAATGGCCACCAGCCACAGCTGCAGCACTGCTTCTGGTTTTTTGCCTGGTGTTTTGCCTGGGTTGGAGGGCTGGTGTTCTGCCTGCCCTGCTTTGCATGTCTGAGGTACCCAGGGCAGGGGGATGCTGGGCATGCATCATACATGGGGTGTATGGGCAGTGCACTGCCACCACACCAACCGCAAGGCCCTGACCCCACAACAGGGTGCACGTGGGGCTGAGCCATGCCCGTTCCATCCCCCTGCCCCA
The DNA here is from genome assembly GCF_023343835.1 of Lagopus muta. Taxonomy (NCBI): domain Eukaryota; kingdom Metazoa; phylum Chordata; class Aves; order Galliformes; family Phasianidae; genus Lagopus; species Lagopus muta. Next base: position 5,189,025 of record NC_064450.1, on the reverse strand, counting down.
GTGGCATTGAGCACACAGCAATCTCTCTGGTCTCTGCAAGAAGAGAGGTGAGGGGCGAGGACCAGGACACGGCAGGACTTTGGCCATGGGGAACTGCTTTATTTTGTTTTACACTTTCCTGGAAACAAATGGCTGAAGGGGCCACTCCTGCTTTGCTGGGAAGCCACGGCTCTCTCCCCATCTGCCTTTCCAGGATGCTCCATGTCCAGGGACTGCCTACATCTCTCCCAGGAGCTGCTCACAGCCAGATGGTCCCCCCACAGTCACCTCTGGGGCTGCTGACTCCAACATTCCCCCAAACCCAAAAGGGCTCATCTGGCTGTCCCAAGCCCACAGACAGCACTGACCCTCACAGGGCAGAGCAGCCTTGGCCCCATAGGCTGTGCACGGGTCCCCTCCCAGCAGGCAGCACCCACCAGCCCATGGGCTGCAAACCCGCGCCCTGAGGCTGAGCAGCCCCAGCCAGCCCCGTGCATTAGCACCAGGTTGATTTATAGAAATCCGATGGCTGGGGCTGCCAGTGCCTCCTGCCAAACCTCATTAACGGCTGGCCTGGGAGCAAGGCAAACAGCTCATGCAGCAACAAGGAAATCCTTGTTTAAGCATTTCTGGCCATGCATGGCCCTTCCCCTCACACCCCGGGGAGAGAAGAGGTGGAGGAGATGCAAGCCTCGGGCCCAGCTGGCACAGCCTGGGGCAGCCACAAGGAAGGAGGCAGCAGGGAACGCAGCATGGGCTGTGCAGAGTGGGAGCCCCTGGAGGGTTGGAGGCAGCGCAAGCCACGGGGGCACAGCACACGGCTCCTTTCCTCTGCACCCTTGTGGCTCATTGCACTTTGTCTCCGGTCTCTGGTGCAGAACAGCACGGATGGAGCTTCCAGGCAGAGCCTCCTGCCCCTTGGTGTCCCTGCACAGAGCACAGCAGGCACCAGGCACAAGGGTCTGCATGAGGCTGTGTGAGGAAGCACGGGTACCACCACTGTCCTGGGGCAGGGACAGGGCAGCAGCACGGCCATCCCACAGCCCTGGCACCAGCACTCTGCTGAGCAGCCTCAGCAGCCTGCATCCGCTTGCCCCATGTGTGGCGCAGGATCTATTTCATCATCTGGAGAAAAGCATTTACTGCCAATAAACGGGCTAATTAATTCTCCTCAAAGACCTCTCAATTATTCATCTAGGGCCACAGAGAAAACAATTACAGCACTTACCTCAGCCCTGGCGGGGCCGGCACAGCAGCCGGCGTGGGGCTGGGGCTGGCAGCAGGCAGGGCACAACAGGCAGCCAGCACCACTGAGCCCCACACAGCACCCTGCTTCCTTGGGTGCCCTGCCCAGCCAAGACCCTCAGCTGGAGAAGCTGCCCAGGACACTGGGGCTGAGGCTGGTGCCAGCCAGGCTGCCTGCCTGCCCATCCACACTGCTCACACTTGTCCGCCACTCCCAGCAGCAGGGATCAGGTGTGATGGGAATTGATGCTGCCCGCACTGCTCATCACCACAGGACACATCCCAAATCCATTCACGTGCTGACAATTCCCACTGCATCCTCTCCTCCAGGACTGAGACAGCACCTTGTGCCCACCTTGCAGTGGGCTCCTCTCCCCATCTTCACTCAGCTGCCCCACACCTCCCGAACCACAGTGGTGGCTGATGCAGCCCTCAGGGTTCAGGCTGCACCCCAGAAAGAAGCGCTGGGGAGCGCTGGGTGCCCTGCATCCCGCAGGATGGGGCCGTGCTCGGGTCCCCTCGGACTCGGGCATCCCTCCCAGCCCACGCCCGGCTCCTGATGCCGTGTGTGGGGCTGAGTCCCTCCTCCCGCGGCGTCAGCAACACTTTGGGAAGGGAAACACATCGCAGTGCAAACATAGCGGTGCAAGGCCGACCGGGATCCACGTGCAGGGATCCCAGCGCACAGCTGCATCACCCGCGCGGGCACTGCCATCCCTCCGCTCCCCGTGAACCCTCGGATGGGACTCGAAGTTCTCCCCGGGACCGGGCCCGTGCGCTCCTCCCGCGGTGACACCGCTGTCTCTTCTTCCCCAACACCCCGTGGCTGGAACCGGAGGGCACCGGAGCTGCTTCGGAGCTCCCCGCTCGCTGCAGGGGCTGCGCCCGGTCCGGGCCCCCCGCCCGCCGCCCGCCGCGCTCCCACCTGCGCCCGCCTGGGAAGGGTTAAGCGCAGCGCGGCCCCCACCCCCCCAAGGCAGCCAAGGGGCGGGCCTGTCGGGAAGCCGGGATTTCTGCAGTGGTTTTACTGGAAAAGTTGTTGCCGGCGGAGGGAGGGGTCACCGGGCGGCCCCGCGGCCGGCAGGTTGGATGGGGCGCCCGGCGCGGGGCGGCTGCAGTCCGGCGGGCGGCCGAACGAGGCATCGCCGGAGCCCCCCCGGGCCCCTCCCGCGCAGCCCCCGCCGGGCCCGGCTCCCCGTCCGCAGCGGCTCGGGGCTGCCCCAGCCCAGCCCTGGGACCGTTCCACCGGGAGGAACCGGCCTCGGCACGGCAGCGGTGCCCTGGGGGAGAGCGCTGGTGACGAACGGTCGCGCTATGCCGGGATGGGATGGGCGCTGCCGGGAGCTCCCCCAGCGCCAGGTTGGCTCTGGGTTCTGGTTCGTTGGGTGCTGCACGTGTAAGCAGCTGCTGGAGTGCCCCGAAGAGCTTGAACCGACGTGGCACAGGTGGCAGCGCAGCACTACATGGCACGGTGCAGCACCATATGGCACGGCACCATATGGCACAGCATCACATGGCACAGCATGGCACAGCACGGCATCACACAGCACCACATGGCACAGCAGCAGATGGCACAGCAGCAGATGGCACAGCAGCAGATGGCACGGTACAGTACAGCACGGCACCACTCGGCACAGTGCAGCACAGTGCAGCACTGCATGCCCGAGGCCTGGCTGTCCCGAGGCTGGCTAAGCCAGGAGCCCAGCACGTCCCAGCGCTTCCAGGCATCGCTCTGCAGTTCCCGACAGTAGGAAATCACTTGGCTCCACGGTTCCCACAGCTTGGGAATGATTGATACTTGTGCTTTCCCTGCCCACCAGATCCAAGCAGGGCCCTCCAGGCCGGCGGGCTCCAGCACACGGGATGAGTTATCACACCCCGCAGAGCACACGGCGAGGCCACGGGGCCAAGGCAGCGCCGGAGGAAAACACCCTGAGCACATGGCCGGGGCTCCAGTCCCTGACAGGCTCTGCGGCCAGCCCTCCTTGCCCGGCACACTGCAGCCCTGCATAGCACATCCCACAGCTTGCATAGCTGCAGCAGCGCCAGTCCCAAACCAGAGCCTCACGCCACCCAAACCCCACAGCGGCCCCACTGTGGGACCCATCCTCAGCCACAGTGCTAAGAGCTCAGTTGGAGCAGGGCAGCAAATGGGGAGCCCCCACCTCAGAGACCTGCTGGGGGGGACGACGTGCTGAAGCCGTGGCCCCCAGACCCCTACCTCCCAGAGCTGGGGCGGGAAGGGGCCGGGACAGCACCGCCGTGGGCATAGGCACGGCGCCGAGACCCGGCTGCGCCTGGAGCTGCCTGTGGGGCCGGAGGCAGGGGGGAGCCCGGCCCGGCTCCGGGAATCGCCCCGGCGGCTGCCAGCTCCCGTGGCAGGGGGAGGCGTAGGGAAACCCGATCCTCCCCAGCGGGATGCGGGCTCCGTTCCTCAGCCAGGGCTCAGCAACTAATTTTAGCCTCGGGGAGGCACCTTAGTAGCGTGAGCTCAGCCCGCAGCGGCCACATGCTCAGCGGGGCTGGGAGCTGTGGGGACAGGGCTGCCAGGTGGGAGTCACTCACGGCCCATTCCCACCGAGCCCCCTGGCCACCCGCCAGGCACCAGTGGTCCCCATGCTGCACATGTATCTGCGGCCTCGGCTCATCCCCATATGTGGCCATGAGCCCACCGCCCAGGGTCTCCAGGTACCCAGGGCCACAGAGCACCACAAGCAGAGCCCCAGAAGCTCATGGGACACGGGCATTGCCGAGGAGCCTCGCCACGCAGCGGCTGCCATGGAGCTGCCACGTGCCAGGAGCAGCAGCAGGGCGCGATGCGGTCCCCTGCCCACAGCCACGGCTGCGCTCCCCAGCCCCAGGCTGCCCCACGCTTACTGGAAGAGGAAGCTGCTGGGAAGGCAGCGTGTGCGGCAGGGGAGCCTCGGGGAGGAGAGGCGCGGGGAGCCGGCAGAGTGCGGCCGGCCCTGCTCCCAGGTCCAGGGCCAGTAACGGGAAGCGCCTGCTCTCAGTGACGGTAAATCAGATCGGGGAGATTAGAGGCCTTTTTGCCTAATCATGAGCGGCTTGAAGTTGGAGGACAAGTTCCTGGAACAAAGAGGAAATGGAGGCAGTAAATAAAGAAAAACTGTTAACATGTGGCCCTGTGTGTGAAAAACGTCTCCGTGAAGGACTGTTTATGGCTCACTCATCGGCAGGGTGACAGCTGCACTGAGCCGGGGGCTGTGGGGGCTGCAATGCAGGGCCTGGAGTCGGGCGATGAAGGAAAAGGGCAGCGGCAGCACGGGCAGTGCACTGGGGACATGGCACAGGGAGGTGCAAGGGGAGGGATGGACACCTGCACCCAACCCCCAGCGCTGGCTGGAAGCTGCTGAGTGCTACAGGGTGCTCCCTGAAGGACGGCTCCGTCCTGCACAGCATCCCATGTGTGGCCTCCTGCCCGATGGGATGAGGCGGGGGTCTCACTGCCATTCTGTGCACGTGCTCCATTGTGCACCACACGGGTTGATGCCAGCAGCCAGATGCCCACGGATCCCCCTTCTCAGTGCCAGGAAAAAGTGCTGAGCATCGCAGCACTGCCCACAGCTGACACCAGCACGGCCCCAAGCCGCGAGCACCCGGCAGTGCCACAGGACCGCGTGTCAGCTGTTTGCAGGGCAGATGCAGCCAGAAGCTGGAGCCGATTCCCATCAGCAAAGGTCACTCCGTGCCTTTCCCGTCAGCAGCGCAGCAGCAGCCATCGCCATTGAATGCGCAGCTCCGTGTGCGCGCAGAGCCGCAGCACGTGGCCGGCCAGGGGCTGGCAGCCCTGTGCTCCCCGGGATCTGCCAGCGGGGCCGGGGCACGCTGAGCACATTGCACCGAACGGTGCCTGCCCTCAGCCCCAGCCTGCCCCCGGCACAGAGGCGTGGGCTGGGGAGGGTGCTGCGGGCGGGTGCCCCGGGGTCCTTTCGGAGTCCCGAGCGGCAGCAGCGGGGCGACCGGCTGCACTCGGCAGCGCCCACGGGAGAGCTGGGACGGGGACCCCGCCGCGGGCTCGGTGTGCTGCCACGCCGCGGCCCCGCCGGGGGGAGAGCACGGCCGCGGGCAGAGGAGCCGGGCCCGATCCCGGAGTGGACTACGTGCCCCGGGAGCCCTTGCGGCGGGGCGGTCCCGGCGGTCCCGGCGGTCCCGGCGATGCTGGCGGCGCGGGGCGCGGGGGCTGCGCTCCGCCGGGCGCTGTTGCACGGAGCGGGGTCCCGCCGCGGCGGCGCGGCCATGGCGGGGGACGGCGGGACCGGGGGCGGCGCGGGGTCGCTGCGGGGCGGAGCGGCGCTTGGGTGCGTGCGGAGGTCGCGGCCGGGCCCCACTCGGGGGGGGGGGGGGTGCTGTTCCCGGGGCAGGAAGAGGTGGCGGTTCGGGTTCGGTTCGGCGCAGCGGGGGGGGAAAAGGGGGTCAGGGGTGGGCAGCCCCTCCCCAGCAGCACGGACCACCCCTTCGCTCGCTGTCCCCGCAGGCGCCCGCAGCACGTGGTGGATCTGCGCAGCGACACCGTCACGCAGCCCGGCCCCGCTATGCGCAGTGCCATGGCCCGGGCCGCCGTGGGGGACGACGACTACGGCGAAGACCCCACGGTCAACGGTGAGCGCGCGGCCGGCAGCCCTTGCTGCACTGTCACACCCCCCGGGCCGAGCCAAAGGCTGTGCTGGGGAGGAGACGTATGGAGCACTTATGGCTGTAGTGCAGACCTTTTTCCCACCCTTGTTCTGCACGTTTCCTCTATTCAGAGCTGCAGCAGCTGGCTGCGAGGATCTTGGGAATGGAGGATGCCCTTTTTGTACCCACGGCTACAATGGCAAACCTCATTGCAGGTGAGTACCCAGTGCTGCTCTCCCTGCCCTACATCGCTGGGGTTGGTTCATGGCCCCCCAGCAAAGGATGGAGAATGTACAAGCAGTCCCAGACCTCTCTGGGAGAGTCCTGGTCCTGCTCAAAAAGCTGCTATGCTTTCCACCCTAATGGCTGCAGAGGAGAGCTGGGGGAGCGGCAGCTTCCGCACCTCCACCAGGAGCAGACCCTGCATCACACTCAGCCCCATGCACATGAAAGCTGTGGCACTGCAACACCACTCTGGGGCCATTCTCCCTCTACCCACTGCAGATGAGTGACCCCCTTCCTGCCGGGGGGGGGGGGGGGGCACCCAGCCCCACACTCACACGTTGTGCTCGCTCCCCTCTTCCCTCAGTGATGTGCCACTGCCAGCGCAGAGGGGCCCAGCTGCTGCTGGGTGCCCAGGCCCACTTGCACGTCTATGAGCACGGCGGGGCTGCACAGGTGGGTGCTGCGCTGCTGGGGAAGTGAGGGGATGCCCCAGGGCAAACAGCGGCTTGCTGCTGCCCTCCTCTGGCAGCAGGAAGGTCCCCTTCGGGTCAGTGACAACATCACCCGAGCCACGACTGGGGCTGATGGACTGGAGACTGAGGGACAACAGACGGCAGGGCAACCTCCCTCCAGCTCTGCTGCCTGCGCAGGTCGCAGGGGTCCACTCACAGGCTCTGTCAGACCTTCCTGACGGTACTTTGGATCTGGAGCAGCTGGAGCTGGCCATCCGTGAGGCCCATGGCAGCCGCTACCACCCCCGCCCCGAGCTCATCTGCCTGGAGAACACGCACAGCTCAGCAGGCGGCCGGGCGCTGCCTCTCACCTACCTGCAGCAGGTGGGAGCTGCCGGCGGGGCTGGGGGTCCTCACGGCACAGCACAGCTCACAGCAGCTGCGCCCCCACCCAGGTACGCCTGCTGGCTGAGCGCTACGGGCTGCGGGTGCACATGGATGGAGCACGGCTGATGAATGCAGCGGTGGCCCAGGCCGTGGAGCCGGCCCACATCACCCAGCACTGCGACTCCGTGTCCCTTTGCTTCTCCAAGGTGAGTTCACACAGGGAGCCTGGGGTGGGGACACGGTGCTCAGGCTGCGGGCAGCGCTCACACCACCTTCCTGGATCTGCAGGGCCTGGGTGCCCCGGCCGGGGCAGTGCTTGCCGGATGCCGGGCATTTGTGGCGGAGGCCTGGAGGGTGCGGAAGCTGCTGGGAGGAGGGATGAGGCAGGCGGGCGTGCTGGCGGCTGCTGCCCGCGTCGGATTGGAGCAGGCAGAGGAAACACTGCGCAGAGACCACGACAACGCCCGCCGCTTCGCTCAAGGTAACTCAGCTTCCTCGGGACATTTGGTGCCCTCAGCATAAACTCGCTCCCCTGCAGGTTCGGTGCGCAGCTGCAGAGCCGGGTCCTGTTGCGGATGGACGGCAGTGCCTGAGCAGCCTCCTGCTGGAGCACTGAGCTGGCAGCCTGACAGCCTGCACCTCCACAGGCATCCAGGAGCTGAACTCGCCTCTTTGCTCTGTCAGCCTGGCGGCTGTAGAGACGAACATCGTGATGGTGGAAGTGAAGGGGCTGCCCCCAGCAGAGCTCTGCACATACCTGCAGGCAGTGAGCGAGGAGGAGCTGGCTGAGACGGGCTGCACTGTCAGCGTCCTGCTGTTCCCCTGGTCGGAGCACACTGTCCGTGCGGTCTGGCACTGTGATGTCTCAGCCCATGACACTGAGCTCGCTCTGAACAAGCTGGGCTTTGTGGCCAGAAAGTGTCAGGAGAAGCTGGCCCAGGGCCGGGGCCCCGGTCCTCGTGGCACAGGAGAGCACTGAGTGCCTCCTCCCAGCCCCGTGGGAGAGCCATCCCTGCTGGGCTGCAGCAGGCAAGCATGTGGGCTGGGGCAGCTGCTGGCAAAGGGGCTGGGACCTCCCACAGCGTGCTCCAGGCATGTTCCCAACCAGCTGCAGCACCATCTCCACCCCTGCAAGCCAGCATGCAAGCCCAACCCTAGGGAGACCGCAGTTCACAGCTTCCCAAAAGAGCACCACACCTCCTGGGGCAATTTCTTTCCCAGACGTGCCCACAGCTCACACCACCAGCCTGGCCATGCCAAGGCCACTTTCCATCCAGCATGCGCCATCCCAAGCACTCCAGTCCTCAGCCCACAGCAGCTGGGACTGCCACGGCCCACACCACACAGCCAAAGCAGGACAAGCAGCATCCAGGGCCTCTGGGTCATGCTGCACAGGAGCAGCAGGGCAGGAAGAGTTCTCTGCAGCCTTCTGTGCTCAGCACAGTTCTTACTGGTCTAGTGAGGCAACTGAGGTCTAAATAAACATTTTTTGGCAATGCAGAATGTTTTTTTTCCCCCAAAGATGCTCCTCCCCTTACTCTGCAGCACGGATGCTGCCAAGGCCTGGAGGTCTCCATGGAAGGAGAAGTGCTCCTGAGAACATGCAGGTGCCTCCCAGACACAGGAACAGGGCTACTTCCCAGCAGCAGAGCTCCTGTCTGACCAGGGCTGTCCCAGGCACAGCTCTGCCTGCCTGCAGGCAGCTCCTGTAACTGCTGCTGTTGCACCCTGTGACAGTGGCTGTGTTGCTGCAGGGCCCCTCTGTCCCATGTGCACAAAGAGCTGAGTGGTGCTCTCCCTACTGCCTGGCACAGAACTGCCCTCCTCAGGACCCAAACTCTGCCACAGAGCAGCTTCTCTATGCATCAGCTAAGTATGCTCAATAGCTGAGCACAGTTACACGTTCCCAAGATTTCCACCCAGGCAGCACTTATTCCTATTTTATTTTGTATTGGCAATTAGCAGCTTCAAGGAACAAACTTCAACATCCAGTCAGCAGACAGACCCACAGCAGGCAGTCAGCTCTGCTCACCACAGATGGTCCAGCTCAGAGAACATCCACGAAGCACAGGAACACCTCAATGAAGGAATATCATCACTGACACTCGCCTGTGCTAACTGGAGCTCTCCTGCTGTGAGGGCATGCTGCTGGCAGGCTGGGAGGAGCAGTGGAGGCTCATCTGCCCCTTACAGAACCAAAAATGTTATCTTGGAGCAGTAACTGATGTGTGCCACAGGGGCCCCAATGGGCTGGAAAGAGAAAACAAGGACAAGCACAGGGCAGAGTGCATGAAGGCTGTCTGTCACTGCACAGGGCTGAGGTTTCCATCTCCAGTTTGTTCCAACATGTCATCAAGCTCTCGCAATCATGTTCAGAATCACCTGGGATGAGGAACCGAATGCTGTGAATGGTGCCTGGCCCCACAGCGCCTCACGCTGGGGGAAAACACCCATTGCAACTGCCCTCCCTCCCGGCCTGGCAGCTCTGAGCTGTACTCAGGACAGCAAAAGGTGGTGGCTGCAGGAGAGAGCCTCTCCCCCTTACCTGAGTGAGGACATAAGTTTCCTCTGACAACTTCTCAATGATGTCAAAGTGATCCACGCTGGCAAGATCCAACAAAGAGACAGACCAACCAGCTAAGCGCAGAGCCTGTGGACAGATCAGTGCTGGCAGGGGGAACCCCAGCTGGGCCCCACAGCACAGCACGAGCAGTGGCTCAGCAAGGACCAGCATTCTCCCCTGATGAGGGTGGTCATCACATCAGCAGCAGAAATACTACTCTGATACAGCACGTGAGCTCTTCATCATCAGAGCTGACTTGAAGAAAGAGCTGGGCCCAATGGCAAGAAGAGGCACCTTCCCAAAGCAGGAGGCAGTCCTGATTCAGCAGTGCAGCCAGCCCCACTCTCTTCTTTGCAGCTCTGCATTACCAGCTCAGAAATCTCCAAGCCAGAGCCCGCTTAAGGGTTTGCAGAGGGTGCAGAGCAGGTCTAAGTAGGGCAGCCCACACAGCATCCCTGCATAGCTCACCTGGCTGTACTCCTGTGACTGCCTGCGGAACTCCGGGGAGTCGTGCTGGGCCACAGCCACAAGCACCTCACAGGATGCAGCCACAGGCACTGCTTGTGGGACACACAGGATGGGGCTGTTCCTCTGGGCCACTTCCCTGGGGAGGAGACACTGCAGTGACAGCCAGTGTGTGCCTGTGTGCACCCCCACACCCTCAGCAGCATGCACCAGCAAGACAGAGGGTGCAGGGCCTGCATGCATGGGCAGAGCAGGCTGCAAAGCTGCTGGTGTTTGCCCACAGGCTGTGCTGACCAAAGCCACACATGCTCACAAGCTGCCCGTGCCCTTTTCCACATGCTGTCCCTACCGCAGACGGACTCACAGGCTCATGTTCAGTGCATCATTCACGTAGGTGTGCAGAAGGGGCTCCAGGTCATACACACCGCTCACCAGAACAGCTCCTGCAAACACAGATGTGGTGGGTGAGTGGCTCTGCAGTTCAGGCCTCCTCATGCCTAAGTCCCCATGGCTCTAGAGCAATAGAGGGAGGCTGCTGGGCTGCACCAGGAGCTCAGATTCTTCTTCCCCCAGGACATGCAAGATGCAACCAGCTGAAGCAAGTGATCAGCTTAACAGATTGCAGAACAGTAAAGCGGAAGATGCCCGGGTGCAGCCCCCTGGTGCTGAACACCAGCCCTCCAGAACAGGGGTCTCTAAAGGCACTACCTCTGATATCTGGAACCACTCCAAATTCTGTCCAGTCTGTGGACAAGACCATGGCTGCCAGGTGAGCCCCTGCCGAGTGCCCACACAAGTAAATACCCCTAGAGAGAAAGAGCCATAAGCACGAAGAAAGAGCGCGTCACATGCTGGGGACATCCCAGTTGCAGTGCCCCAGGAGCTGCAGACTGGCCATATTTCCCAGTCCACCAACTGAGCCATTGTACAGTGAGAAAGGATTGCAGTCAGTGGTGCTGCACCAAGGCACTGAGGTCTTAATCATAACTCAGGGCTTCTCCACTCTGTTTCTGTCACAGCCACCCCCATGCAATAATCCACCCAGGGAGCAACAGGGACACAATCTGCCTGAGACCAGACAGAAGCAGTAGAGGCTGCTGGCACAGGAAACAGGGACACCAGGCACTGCATGCTGCCCACCTGATCCTGTGGTATTGCTTCACCAGGAAGGCAAGGCTGCGCCGCACCTGGAGCACCATTGCATCCATGTGACCTGAGCAGAGTGCAGAGCCAGATGGGCACCAGGCCATCGGGGGAAGTCATGCCCCCCGTTGGGCCCTGCCTACCTTTGGGAGCGATGTCATAATCCACGGCCACCACTGCAATGCCCTGCGACAGCAGCGCAGGGGCTGCGAAACCTGATGCGTCCTTACTGTGGGGGGGCGGAGAGAGAGAAGCTGCCGAGCTCCAGGGGACAGATAGATGTCCTCATGGAGCTGGCTGGGATGGCCATTGGGTCCAGGATACCAAAGTCTGGGTTTAGTGTTGTTCTCTAGAGAAGGAAGATGTAAAGGAGTCCTGGGAGCTCCCTTCTCGAGGGAGCCCATATCAGAAGTCTGTCTTACCTCAAGCACTGCCAGTATCCACCATGGATGTAGACAAAGACCGGGAAAGCTGCACAGCACAGCACAGGTAAGCACACAGACATGACCTCACCCCCCAGTCACCGCGCTCACCACCTACTTTCTTTAGAGTCCGCAGGAAAATAAATGTCGAGCTTCTCCCCATCCCCATCTCCATAGGGGACATGCAGCGAGGTCTGTGAAGCAGCCTGGGCCTTTTGCGTTCCTGTGGGGCCGGGGGAGAATCATCCCGCAGGCCGTACGCAGCACCGCAGCTCCGTGCTGAGCTCTGCAGGCCCGGGTTGGGGCCGTGCCCACTTCGGTGCCGCCCGCCGGGCCCGGCCGCGCCCCCCCACCTGCGGTCATCACATCGATGTGGGCCTGGATGACGCTCTCGCTGTCCATACGGCGGGACCAGCGGCTGGGCGAGTATTGCTCCTCCAGCTCCTGCGGGCACACGGACGCGGGGCTGCATGGAGGGGGCGGCCGGACCCGGGGCACCGGAGGAGGCTTCAGCCCAGCCAGACCCCGCGCCCCGCACCTCCAGATCCATGTCCTGCCACCGTCCCATCTTCTCTTCAACCACCCAGCTCCGCTGCCGCTGGCGGCCGGGCCGGGGCACTGGGCGGGGCCGCCCCTCAGGCCATTGGCCGCCGGGTGTCGGGTCAGGCCGGGCAGCGGGGCCGGGCAGCGGGGCCGAGCTGAGGCCTCTGACCCAGCGGACGAAGCGATGACGCCAGAGCCTCGCGCGGAGCACGCCGGGAAAGCAGCTCGCTCTGCGGAAGCGCGGCGAGAAATGAGAATTCTCCCGCCTGCGCCCGGATTGGTCGGCGCTGCGGGGATAACTCTGCTCGGATTGGCCGGCGGCGGCGATCCATGGGCGCGAGGCTGTCGCGGATTGGCCGGTCCGGTGGCGCGCGCGCGGGCTGTGAGTCGGTCAGTCGGTCGGTCGGTCGGTCTGTCTGTGAACAGCTGCGCGGCCATGAGCTGTCTGACCGTGCCCGGCGTGCATCCCGGCTCACCCAGCCGCCCGCGTGGGCAGATCCAGGTACCGGTCGGGGCGGGGCCGCTGGGTGCGGGCGGAGCCGGGATTGGTGGGGCCGGGTCCGCTGCGAGGGGATGCCGAGTCCCGGGGCTGCGCGGCACCGGTAATGGAGGGCCGGGCCGGGGGATGGTTCGGTGCCGCGGCTGTGCGGGGCGACGGGGCGGCCGTGCCGGGCCGGGTGGGGGCTGAAGCGCTGCAGCGGGGCGATGGCGGTCCGGCACCTCATCACTGACCGTGTGGCTCTGTCTCCAGGTGATCTTCGGCCCCATGTTCTCTGGGAAGAGGTAAGGCGGGGCGGGATGGGATGTGCTGGGCTGCAGCAGGCTGTGGCTGGGTCTGCTGACTCCTGCTCTCGCAGCACAGAGCTCATGCGGCGCGTGCGGCGCTTCCAGCTTGCTCAGTACCGGTGTCTGCTGGTAAAATACGCCAAGGACACCCGCTACTGCACCACCGGCGTCTCCACACATGACAGGTGGGCTATGGGCAGGAGGATCTGTGCCCGTGGACCTGTGGCTGGGCTGCCTGGCTCATCCTCTCCTTCTGCTCCCCTTCAGGAACACTATGGAGGCCCGCCCTGCCTGTGCCCTTAAGGATGTGTACCAGGAGGCTCTGGGCTCTGCAGTCATTGGCATCGATGAAGGGCAGTTTGTAAGTGTGTGGCCTGGGGTGTGCACTGCTAGACCTGGAGCAGAGCATTGCTCTTTCTTCCTCCTGAAGCTGCTGTTTCTGTACCTCTTGTAGTTCCCAGACATTGTGGAGTTCTGTGAAAAGATGGCCAACGCTGGGAAAACCATCATTGTTGCTGCTCTTGATGGGACTTTCCAGAGAAAGGTAAAAATGCTTTAGTTTTAGTACAGCAGCTGCACTGGGAACCTCAACCAACAATACAGCCTCTGTCTCGATGCAGGCTTTTGGGAGCATCCTGAACCTGGTCCCGCTGGCTGAGAGCGTAGTGAAGCTGAACGCTGTGTGCATGGAGTGCTACCGAGAGGCCTCCTACACAAAGAGGCTGGGAGCAGAGAGGGAGGTAAGTTCCCTTGGAACACAAAGCACTATAGCAGCTCCACCTTGCCAGCTCTGCTAGTCTAGAAAGGATCTTCTCAGGTAAGCTGATCTCTGCAGAGTCATTCTGATTTCCTTGATAGGTTGAAGTGATTGGAGGAGCAGACAAATACCACTCTGTCTGCCGAGCTTGCTACTTCCAGAAGAGGCCTCAACAGCTTGGGTCAGAAAACAAGGAGAACGTGCCCATGGAGGTGAAGCAGCTGGATATGCCAGCCTCACGGAAGATCTTTGCTTCTTGATTGCTGCACTCCGGTGTGGGGGGGGGAGGGAGAGGATACAAGGAAAGAAGCTAAAAGTTGCAGCTCCTGGACTTCAGATCTGGCTTCCCCCCCCTTTATCAAAACTGTTAAATGCCATAGCTCTACCTGCCAAACCAAGCTGCTCTTCCTCTGCTCCAAGTGCCAGGAAGGAGGGCAATCAGCTGGACCTGATGGCAGGGAGAGCTGAAAACAGAGTCTGACTAAAAGGGAGTTGCTTTCCCAGAACGTGGAAAAAAGATTTAATTACTGATGCTGCCATACAAACATGCTGGAAAGCTGCCACACCAACCCAGGCTGTGGGGCACTGACAACTTGCCTGGTCTGCCCTCCTGCTCCTGGCACATGTTCAGACTCGCCACCGGTAGCCAGGTCACTTGCCTGCAAACAGCCTTTTCCGTGTGCTGCTGCTAAATTCTGGGTTTCTTATGACAGCAGACAGTAACCTGGCTTCTGAAAGCCACTTCCTTTTTAATACAGCCTGAGGAGATGCCCCTTCCCTTTCTATGCAACAGTGGCACAACTTCAACTGACACAGAGCAGCAGCCTGGCCCTTTGCAGTCTCTTAACAATTGTGTATAGCCAATTAGCTTGCTGTTAAATTTGCTGTAAATACATGTTTTTTTGTTTTTGTTTTGTTTTTAAATGGAGGAGGGAAGAAGGAAGGCTTGTCAGCCTGACTCCTAGGCTCATTCTAGCCTTTGAAATTAAAAAGGATTTTCTACACAAGTTCAAGCTACATGCAGCCACTTCATAGGGCTTAAGTGACCTGAGGAAGTTTGGGGGAATTGGGAATTAAACTGTAGAGAGTTGGGCTACTGTTCCTCTGAAGATCCAGCGACCTGGGAACGGGTCTCTCCTTTGTATAAAGTGCTTTTTCTCATCAGATTCCTTGAGCTCTGAGCAGTAGCTCTTGGTTCTGTTTGGGCTTCGTCAATCCTCTCTCAAACACAGTGCTCTCTACAATACTTGTTTACTACTGTGCTGAGGAGCAGGCAGCTGCCCTCAAAGACTCTGAAACCTCACTTCCTTTGTGTTAACTAAAGCAATTACAGTCATGGTGTTCACAAACCCTTGTCAGGCCTGGGCCTTCCTTTTAGGCATGAGGAACAGGCAGTAGTGCTTGTATTCTAGATTAATAAATAACTTAATAAAATTGCCTGTGTCTTTCCTGCTCACAAAGCAGCAGTGTGTGCTGGCTGCTGGTCACACGGCACTGATGTTGCTCAGGCTGTCCTGAGGAGCAGCAAGCCTTGCTAAAAATAGGTGCTGGCGTGAGCTTGTTGTTGATAGCACAACAGGCACCAGCTCCACAGCTGCCCCCCAGAACCCCTCCAGCACACAGCACAGGGGAAGAACCCAGTTCTTCAGAGAAGAAACACAGGTGGTGGCTAGGTGAAAAAGTTTATTCCGTTTCTACAGTGATAAAGGCATAGCTGAATATCAGCCCCAGCAGCTACAGCTCACATACCTCACACTGCTGCTGGGAACAGCTTCACAACAGGCACAGCAGCACACAACCTGAGACAAAGCCACGGCCCACGCGGAGGCACAGCATGGCACCCAGCCTGGGGCAGTGGCTGCTGAGCAGGGCACGGCTCGGACAGCAGTGAGCAGGGCATGGGGAGACCCAGCAGGGTTCAGTGGGAGACAGACACAGGGTCTGCAGTTGGCAGGGAGATGCTCTGGGGGAAGGGAGCTGCCCTGCTGTGAGCCCAGCACCCACCACTCCCACAGATCCCAAACCACTGAGTGCCAGCTGCTCCCATGCAGGCTCTGGGGAAGGCACAGCACAAAGGTGCATATTCAGAAGATGAGGCTTTGGCATCAAGCTCAGCCAGCAGCAGCTGAAGGAGGAGAGGAAGGCACGCAAACCCAGTGGCAGGCAGGAGCTGGACTGCACCATGCAGCTGTGCTGGGACAGATGCTACAGCAGTTAAAGGTGGCACCTGGGGACTGCAGTCAGCAGAGTTGGCCAAGGCAGCAGCACCGGAAGGGAACAAGGGGTGCTCACCATTACTCCCCCAAAGGCACAGCAGTGAGGCTCGGGCTCTGCCATTCCAGAGCACCAACCCCCCACCCCCCAGGGGAGCTGGCTGTGCACAGCAGGTTCTACTCAGCCATCACTGCTTCACAGCAGGGAGCACACAGCCCCACCACAGGCACCAGGCCCTACCCTCTGCCCTGGCATCCACCCAACCCCCAGTGGTCTTCACACAAAGCAACCATCACCCTCCTGCCCTCTTCCCCATTCAAGTTATAGGTCCCTCCCTTCCCACCCCACGAGAGAAAATTGCACTTGTACAGCCATCCCTGTGGGCCGGACTCAGTACACCGGTGGTGGCTGGTAGCCCTCGGTGGCATCTGTGGTCTGGGTGAAGGGCGGCTGCTGGTAGCTGTCGTGGCTGATGTTGGGGTAACTGGAGTACGGCGTGGAGACCTCTGACGAGGGGTCAACGTAGCTGTGCGCAAAGTCCTCCACCCCCATCTTATACCGCTTGTAGGCGAAGGCGATCAGGAGACCCTGCAGAAAGCAGAGCCCGTCAGAGCCCGGCACGAAGCAGAAGACCCCTGCAGAGCCCCCCCAGCACTCACCCATGAGAAGATAGAGAAGAAGCTGAAGGTGATGGCAGCACGCGCCGAGTCAGCCACGATGTGTACATCCTCATCGTGCGTCCAGGCCCACTGGTTGGTCAGGAAGCAGAAGCCGACAAACCAAAGGAAGGTCCAGAGCCCTGCAGGGGGAAGCAGGCGTGAGGGCTGCATCCTGCTGCTGCCAGAGCCCTGCTGCTCCCGGAACCCCGCCGCTCCCCGGGGCTGGCAGCACACGGCCTGCAGGCACCGTGCCAGCAGCAGCTCCCTGCGCCAGGCACCGCGCAGCCACGTCATGGGACCGCCATTGCCAGGAGCTCGGCCCAGGCCTTACCCGAGAAGCCGAGGTCGGCCAGCACCAGGTACTTGCGGTCGGTGGCGTTGCTGATCTGCGGGAAGTAGGCGTCCACCATGAAGAAGAAAATGCAGGCCAGGAAGGCGAGCACGCCGATGCCGATGCCGTAGCGGCAGGCGTCCTCGTTGCGGTTGAAGACGCAGTAGAGCTGCGAGGAGCGGGGCGAGTTGGTGTAGCCCTCCCCGACCAGGCAGGCGAACACGATCAGGGCGAACACCTGCGGGGCGGCAGCGGCGGCGTCAGGGGGCGGCCTCGGAGCAGAGGGGCCCCGTCGGGGGCTGCCCGAGCCCCGCACCGCCCCGAGCTCAGCTGAGTACCCCGTGACTATGGCCGGGCACGGGGGGAAGGCCGCGGGAAGGAAAGGGAAGGCTGCAGGAAGGGAAGCACAGCCGCACCGGGCCGGACCGGGCCTCGGAGACGGGGGAAAAGGGAAAGGGAAAGAGAAGGGAAGGCCGAGTTCGGCCGCACGACACAGCAGCGCAGGGCCGCCCCGGCCGCACTCACCGCGCTGGCGATACGCGCCAAGACCTGCGGCTGCTGCACGAAGCGCACCGGGTCGAAGGCACCGCCGGCTTTGGCCGCCCCGTACGCGCCGCCGCCCTCCATCGCGCCGCCGCCGCCGCGCTACGGCCGCTCCTGCGCGGCACCGCCCCGAGAGGGCCGGGCGCTGCGGCCGCCACCACCTGCTGAGCCCGCCCCGCCCCGGCTGGTGCTGGGAGGGGCTCCGGGGTTGGGGACCGGCGCCGGCGCGGCGTGAGGGGCTCTACGCGGTAGCGCGAATCTGCCCCGCAGCTCGGGCTGCGTGCGGTGCGGCTCCCGGAATCCGGCGGGCACCACGCGAGCCCCGCTCCTCGTGACCGCCCCGCGCCTCCCGGCGTGCTCTGTGCCGCGCCGAGATCCGGCCCCGCGCCTACGGGTGCGGTTTGTGTGACTGCCGGCGGTACGCAGCGCCAGAGCGCCCTGCCCCGCGCCCTGCCCGCGTCGTTCGTTGCCGCCCCGTGCCTGGCACCGGGAGGCGCACACGCGAGACGCCGCTGTGCCGTGCCCGCCGCCCTGGGACGCCGCGGGAAGCTCCGGACGCGTCTGCGGCGGCCGCTGGAACCGGGTGCGCTGCCGCTGGTGCAGGGGGAGGGCGGCGGGTCGTGGCCCGAGGCCTCCTCCTGCCCGCAGCCTTTGTCTGTGCGGGGCGGGGAGGGGACGGGGACGAGGATGGGGACGGCGCTCAGCTCCATAGGGCCGTTAGTGGTGGCGGCCGGGATCCGCAAGGAGGGGAACGAGCTTTGTGCTCCGGCCTCGAATGCTCGGGACCTGGGAGCGGCTGTTCCGCTGCACTGAACCGATCCGAGCAGGGCGCTGCGGGCTCTCGGCCCCCGGTGGCCGAGCCTCGACGAGCGCTCGCCCCGCATCCTTCCGTGCGCGCTCCTCCCCCCTTCCCTTCCTTCCTGTCTCGCTGCTCGCTCAGCACCGGGCCGCGCGCCCCCTGGGCCGGCAGGGACCCGGCGGACCCCCGCAGACCCTCAGCTCCGGCTCTGTGCCACGAGGGGGACGCGGGGCTGACGGCAGCGTTCGCTGTGCAGGCAGCGTACAGGAGACAGCGCGGCTCCGGGATGTCCCAACTGCCTGCCTTCACTCTCCGAGTCCCTGAGAACACTGAGAGCGATGGGTGAGTGCGGGCTGAGCACCGCGGGCAGAACTACCCCACCCACAGCTGTCCTGGACCTTCACCTCCCCCATAGCCGGGTGGGGGTTTCAGCTTTGTGCCCTTGCAGCCAGGAGCCGAGCCCGGACAATGAGGGAGCCCTGCACAGCTCCTTCTGTCAGCTCATTGAGGAGCAGAGCAGCCTGGTGGCAGGAGCAATAGAAATGGAGCTGCAGGAGAGGAGCAGAGGTACAACACGGAACTGCAGCAATGTGGGGTGGGGGGAGACAGTCCTGTACACCTTGGCTCTCATCCCACATTCTCTCTCTCCTCCCCAGAGCCCTCGGCTCTCCTGTTCCCCCTGGACCCCATGGCCACTACTGGACTGGAGCCCGAGCAGGGTGAGCAGCACCCCGGCTACGCCACCACCCTGCGGATCCTGGCCAACATGCCCAGCCGCACCATCGGTGAGTGCCACCCCCTTCCTGTGCCACCCCTGTGCCCTTCCTGCCCGGGCTGTGCCATGCTGTGAGCCCTTCCAGGAGTTCTCCCTAAGGCCGCCCATCCCAGTGCTGTGTTCCTGCCGCAGGGCGCAGCCGTGGGGCCATTATCTCTCAATACTACAACCGCACGGCGCGGCTGCGGCGTCGGAGCGGTCGTCCATCCCTGCAGCAGCTCAGCCGCACAGCACGGCCCAGCCTGCGGCAGTATGATCTGGAGACCGACCCGGCCCACGCCACGCTGGCAGGTGAGCATTCTCCTGGAGTAGGGCTCAGGATGGGCGTGATGAGTCTTGTTGGATGCGTCCCTCTGAGTTTCTGTGCCTTCAGACAAGCAGAGCCTGCTGGCAAAGGAGCTGTCGAGCCTCCCACCTGCACAGCGTAGCCAAGTGCTGCTGGAACTGCCTCTCAGCCTGGAGGAGAAACGCAGCCTCCGGTAGGTGCCTGTTGTCTGGACTGGGCTTCTCCCAGCCTGGGCTCCCCCTGATGCCCCCTGTTCTGGGCAGGAGGCAGCTGAGCCAGAAGAGGAGCACCCTGGGGCTACGCACCCACTCTGCAGAACCCACCTCTCCATGTGCGTGGTGCCAGGACTGCATCGTGCTTGTAAGTCTGCAGCACAGTTGCCGGAGCTGGTGGTGATGGAGGCTGTACAGCTGCAGGATGCCCTTACTGTGTCCCCACGCTCCCCAGGGCTGCCGGACCCTCTGGTACAGGTTCCTGGCACTGGTCCATGCCGCACAGCCTTGGCACTACGCTTTGAAGCAGATCAGTGGCCGCTTTGGTTCCAGCGTGCTCTCCTATTTCCTCTTCCTCAAGACGCTTCTGCTGTTCAACATCATCTCCCTCCTCCTCCTTTTGGTTTTTGTGGTGGCCCTGCAGGCTGCCTATCCCCCTGCTGTGGCCAGCCCCCATCCCTTCACTGGCCTCGAGCTCTTCACCGGAGCGGTAAGTGCCACAGTGTTGGTGCTCTGCTTCTTGGGAGCTGCCCCCAACCTGATCCCTGCTCCATGTCCCTGCATCTCGTGCCATGGGGATGCTCTGGTCTGTGCCCTTGTCCCCATTGCTGCCCCTGCCCAGGGCATTGTGCCATACAGGCTGATGCTGACCCCATACCAGGCTGGGCAGAGTGCTGCTGGCACCGGTGAGTTCGCTAGAAGTACTATTGTGCATTTCCCCACAGGGCTCCTTCACTCACTCACTGCTGTACTACGGCTACTACAGCAACACCACCCTGAACGCCCTCTCGGCCTCCAGCCCCAGTGGCAGCACGAGCCCCTCCAGAGCCACCCAGCTCCCATACAACATGCCACTGGCCTACATGTTCACCATTGGAGCCTCCTTCTTTGCCACCTGCATCCTGCTGGTGTACAGGTGGGCAGCACTTCCAGCACTGCCTGACTGCCCAGCACTGCTGCCCTGACTGCCCTGTTGCCTCCTACAGCATGTACCACTCCTTTCTGAAGAGCTACCGCGTGGGCAGCTCCACAGGGGTCCTGGCCATCAAAATCTTCTCTGCGTGGGACTTCAAGGTGGTGCAGAGGCACTCGGTGAAGCTACAGAGTGAGAACATCTGCACTCAGCTGAAGGTGAGGAGTGGGGTTGCAGTGCTACATGTATGCCAATCCTGTGCTGCACCTTTGTGCAGCGGCCCTCCAGGTCCCACCTGAGCGAGCAGGATAAACCGTTGCTTTAGATGCAGGCCCAGCTTACGTTCTCAGCCACCCTGGCTGCTCTGCTGTCTTCCAGGAGCTGCTGGCAGAGCAGCGATTGCGCTCCTGCCCCCTGAGCCTCCCCCAACGGCTGCGACACATCGCTGTGCTCCTGCTTGCCTGGCTCCTAGCACTGGGCACGGTGCTGGGCTGCGTGGTGGCCGTGTACTACTTCTCAGAGCACATGCACATGGTAAGCACAGCACCAGGTGAGGCAGAGCAGTGATGGCAGCCCCACTGCACCTCCCTCTTGCTGCCAGCATTGTGCTTGCTGCTGGGAGCAGTGGGGTTGACCCCGTGGCTGGCACCAGGAACCATGCAGCCGTGCTGAGCCAGGCACCACTCACCAGGTGCAGCAGGAACAGGGAGCTGCAGCAGGCAGTGCGTGGCAGCAGGAAGGAGTCCTGCTGGCCTTGCCACTCGTCGTGTCGCTCCTCAACACGCTGATGCCCCGCTTCTACAACCTGCTGGCAGCGTGGGAGAAGCAGGATTCCCCAGAGGCAGAGGTCTACGTGGCCATCTGCAGGTAGGGTGGGGAGCCTCCTGCACCCCAGGTTTGCTTTACCCTCCTTTCTCAGGGCTCAGCTTTGCTGTGCCCGGGGCCCAGGGGCTGCCCATCCTTGCTCCTGCTCCCCAGGAACCTCCTGCTGAAGATTGTGGTCCTCGGCCTGCTCTGCTACCAGTGGCTAAGCCACAGACTGGTCTGCTCTGCCAAGGAGGTTGGTACTGGCTGACAGTGCAGGGCTGAGCAGGATGGGATGGGGATGTGTGCCCTGCATTGCCCCTGGCCCAGGGAGTGCAGAGCAGAGCTGGGGCAGTGCTGTGGGCAGGGGTCAAGCAGTGGGGGCTGTGCTGGACGGTTTGCATCTGTGGTGGGGAGAGGAATATAGGTAGCTGGGGAAGGTGTGCAAGAAAGAAAGAAGTTCCCCACCCTTCAAACTCCCCATGAAGAGCCATAGAGGTGAGCAGCTGCACTGCCTGCCTGGCACTACCATGCTTCTATCCCCAGTGCTGGGAGACGTGTGTGGGGCAGGACCTGTATCGCTTTGTGGTGATGGACTTCGTATTCACTCTGCTGGATACCGGCTTTGGGGAGCTGCTCTGGAGGTAATGTGTCCCAGGAGGGCCTACCAGCATGGCCCTTTGCTCCCCGTTCCAGCTGGGCTGGCTCTGCCTCAGCACACAGAGGCTCTGCAGCTGCCCAAGGGTGACGGGTGCACAGCAGCAGTCAGCAGAGCTCCTCTCACTCCCTAGGCTGATTCTGGAGAAGAAGCTGAAGAGTAAGCGGAGGCCTGAGTTTGACATTGCCCAAAATGTGCTGGAGCTCATGTATGGGCAGACCCTGACCTGGTGAGACATCTCCAGCCCGATGTGGCTCATCCCCTGCCAGCCAGCGCTCGTGGTGCTCGCTGCTGTGAGCCCTGCCTCGTGCCACCCAATGGGTCCTGGTGTAGGCAGCTGCAGAGGCTACACATCCACCAGGGGTCAGTGAAACTTCTGCTGTCTGACCTGCTGCCAACCCTGATGTTTGGGATGTGCCACCGAGCACAGCCTGTGCAGCCGGCCTGGCATAGGACATTGTGTGCTTGCTCTTGGCTTTGCGAAACACTGACTGCAGCTGGTACCACTATCCTGGTGCTCCTGAGCCCCAAATTACTCTCCTAGGCAGCTCAGCTTGTCTCTCTCTCTCTCTCTCTCCCAGGCTGGGCGTTCTCTTCGCACCACTCCTGCCAGCAGTACAAGTAGTGAAGCTGCTGCTGCTCTTCTACATCAAAAAGGTGTGATTGCGTCTGCCTGAGAGCAGTGCCCTCCTTGCAGAGGGGCAGAGATGCTGCTTGGGTCCCTCAGGTCTCAGCTCCAACAGGATGGGATGGGGATGTGAGGGGGTGCAGCTGCCTGCACTCACTCCTGGGGTCACGTTGTGGGAGGTGACAGCATGCTGCTCCTTGCCTGCAGACCAGTCTGATGCAGAACTGCCAGTCTCCCAGCAAGCCCTGGCAAGCATCTCATATGAGTACTGTCTTCATCACACTCCTCTTCTTCCCGTCCTTCTTGGGTGCAGCCATCTTTGTCTCTTACACAATCTGGTGGTGAGTATTCGTGGGCACAGAGCCACATGCTGCCAGGGGCAGCACCTACAGGGATGGTTGGCGATGAGGCCCCAACCCAGCTGATGGGGCCCAGCCCTTACAATTCCTGTAAATAGGAGCCAGGGCAGAGCTTAATGTCAGGGGCACTGCCCGGCCACTGCCCTGTGCCCAGCCATGCACTCCCAAAGCAGCTTCCCACTGACTCACTCTGCCTGCTCAGGGAGAAGCCATCAGAAACCTGTGGCCCCTTCCGGGGTCTTCAAACCATCTACCAAACACCGAAGGTCTGGGCGGAGCTGCTGGAGGAGTCCAACCCCAACATCGCCTTGTTTGGCTGGATCCCCCAGTACCTGCTGGAGAACACTGTCTTCCTCTTCTTTCTCACTGGGATGGTGCTGTGAGTATGAGGCTGAACCCTACACACACAACTTTTGGGTTCCCCCTGCTGCTTCAGAAGCCCTGAGCCCCAGTGACACCATCCCTGCACACCTGTCATTGCAGAGCCGTCATCTATTTCAACATCCAGGTGTTGAGAGGGCAGCGCCAGATCATCTGCCTGCTGGAGGAGCAGATTGCCAACGTGTGTGAGCTCTGTGTGCTCTGAGCCCCCGTCCCTGCAGCTCAGGGCAGTTCTGAGCTCCAGTGGCTCTGGGAAGAGCACAGCCCGCATGGCTGCTCACTGCGGTGTCTCTGCTGTTACAGGAGGGGGAGGATAAAAAATTCCTCATTCAGAGGATTCACTCCATTTATGACCATAAAGTGCGCTGTGCTTGATGCCAGGTGAGGCCCAGACCCAGGGGAGGGTGCTGGGGGTCGGCAGGGCTGGGGGTCACTGTGCTCCCCTGCTCTGTGCTGGAGCCGGGGGATGGGAGTAGCACAGTGCTAACTGTGGAGGAACCGGGACAGGGAACTGGGGGGTGGTGGGGACAGGGAGAGCATTATCCCTACTGTCAGCATGCTGACAGTATGCTGACACAGCTCTGCCCTCTGTGAATAACCCTTGGGGCTTCACAGGGACCTTCTCCTTTCAGTGTCACAGACCCAAGAAGGAGCAAGGCAGAACAGGACAGCTCACCAGCAGGAACTGGAGCCAGCAGCAGTGTGGCAATGCCCTGGGAGCAGAGAACTACTGCACTCTTGAACTGTCGCTCTCTTGAAGCATCCCAGGTTTCCTGGGCAGTGCTGCAGCACAGAGATAAGGGTGCTCCTTCCGGAGCCAAGAGCACAGCCCCACTGCTGTGTCCCAGCACAGCTCCACGGGACCGGCTTGCGCACACAGCTGTGCTTACAAACAACTCTCCAACATGCAAACTGCCCAGCACCTTGGATCCCGTTGGAATGGAGGTGGTGAAGTTTTTTGCCTCGGGAAAGAAACCACCATGGTGTGTGCAGTGAGCAGGGCCGGGCAGCAGGACCATTATTCCCCAGTGCTGCATGGGCAGAGAACAAAAAGGCTCTGTTCGGGGCTGTCACCTCTCTGAAATAACCATTAAATGTCCCCATGTGGAGCCTCAGCAGGACGCTGTGTTGCAGTACTGTATGGCAACTGCTGAGTCACGGCCTGAACCTCTGATTGATCACCTGAGGTGAGCCATGAGTCAGCCAGGGGAGCACAGGTGAAGGCAATTCACCTGTGCTACCGGAAGGGGTGGAGCCAGGCTCCACCCCTCCTGGACCTATTTAAGAGCTGGCTACCAGAAGGGAAGGATCTCTTCTGGAGATCCTCCTCTTTGATATCTTCTAGTGAGCTCAACCCAAGGGTAAGCTCTTCTACTTATTCTCTTTTGTGATCCCTGTTTGCTTTGCCTTACTCTTTTGATTATATTGCAATTATAACATCTTGGTTATACACTTTGCCTTACTCTTTTGATTATATTGCAATTATAACATCTTGGTTATACACTTTGCCTTACTCTTTTGATTATATTGCAATTATAACATCTTGGTTATACACTTGGCGAGCCAGGCAGGCTGAATATACTAAAATTAACATGTCTTTCCTGTGGAATTTCTATAAATGGGTCAAGGGGGAGAACAATACTCCCCTAGAGAAAATGATTCCAGGGCAGATCCCAGGGTTTGAGGGATCGCCCTATTACGAGTTAGCTGCCATCATTGAAAAATGGGGTCCCTTACGTGTTATGGGCAATCTCTCCCCATATCGCATGGCAGACTATTTTCAAGGACTTGGTAAGGACATTCTCATCACCAAAGAAAGACAATTGGCTGCCTCCATGGTGGCATGGCCACTATTAACCGCTTTAAATCATGCGGACTCAAGAAATAATACTTTAGAAACCGAAAATCAGCTTTTGAAAGATCGCATTGAAAAGTTAGAGCACGAACTTGGCGTTTTAACGGGGAAGAAGCCAATTCTACATCTTCCTGTAAGCCAAATTCGTAATATTTCAATAAATGATGACCAGGCTCCTGAATCAACAGACTTCGTTGATCAGGACAACAAGAAATCCAAATCAGACCTTGAATGTCCAATTCAAACTGATCCATTGGAGGTCCGTCCTGTGATAACCCAAAAAACAAAAAAAGTACAGGACAGACCGGCAGGGGTGCCGCCTGATCAATGGCCCCCTGCCCAGACTCATTTACATGTGACAGCTCGGCCATACACAGCAACAGAATTAATGGACTTAGTACAACGATTTCGGCAGAAGCCCAGAGAAAGTGTGCCGGCTTGGTTATTGAGACTGTGGGATTCTGGGGCAGAAAGTGTCGTGGTGAATGGCCCAGAAATATCTAAGTTGGCCACCATGACTGTCCATCCTGCTCTTAGGCAAAGGTTATACGTGGGCAATCAATATCGTGATGAAAACCATTCCATACTGGAATGGTTAATGGCGGCCTGCCGTATGGTATGGCCAAATAAATCAGACATACCGTTACATACAGGTATGTGGTCCTCCATGGAGGACCTTCAGAACTATATCCGTGAACTGGGTGTAAGAGAGGCCATTTATGAAGATACATTTGATGGCCCTGATATGGTTAAATTTTCGGCAGGGATGAGAGATTTAATTCTACAACAAGCTCCCTCCCATCTGTACGGCACCCTAGTTTCGATATTAAATCCCCTTGTAGCATCAGAAGCCGTAGTCCAGCAGGCTGCCCAGTTAGTTGCCGATTTGGGAGAAACAGAACGCCTGCGGACTAGGCGCAATATTCGGTTTTTGGAGGAAGCAGAGGTCCTGCCGGTAAATAAAACCAGAATGCCGGCTACTCGAGCTCCTCGATCGGGACCCATAAGGGTATCCCGAAAACAAATGTTTAATGATTTAATTCGGGCTGGGGTCCAATTTGCTAAGATCGACCGCCAGCCCAACCACGTCCTTCTCCAGCTCTGGAGACAACTAAAGGACAATCAAAAATTCCAGAGCTACCCTAAGAAATCAAGGGTAAGAGCTATAGAGAGGGTTCCAACAACAACATGGAACCTAGAAGATTTTATTATTCCTAACAGGAAAAAGAAGCCACCTCAGGTGTCTCGGGCCACAATGCCTGAGCCATCAGAAGCAAAAGAACTGGCCCTAGCACAATTCATGCAGTGACGAGGGGTGTTAGTCCCCGTAGGGCCTCCAGACGGGACCGGAGGCCCTATGTAGAATTAACGATTTATTGGTCCCGAAAAAATATTCAGAGAGTTATGGCATTAGTGGATACTGGAGCAGAAACATCAATTATCTATGGAGATCCAGGAAAATTTCATGGCGACAGAGTGATGATTGGTGGTTTTGGGGGACAGACTATTCCTGTCACCCAAACATGGTTAAAATTGGGGGTTGGGCGTCTCCCACCCCGGGAGTACAAGGTGTCTATTGCCCCAGTCCAAGAATACATCCTGGGCATAGACATTCTATGGGGTCTGGCTCTCCAAACAACTGTGGGAGAGTTCAGACTTCGACAAAGATGTATCAGTATCCGGGCGGTGCAGGCAATATTAAGAGGCCATGCGAAACATGAGCCTGTTTGCCTGCCGAAACCGCGCCGGATTACTAATGTTAGACAGTATAGACTCCCGGGTGGGCAAGATGAAATATCGAGAACGGTGCAGGAATTAGAAAAAGTGGGCATTATAAGACCTGCACACAGCCCGTATAACTCCCCCATATGGCCGGTGCGAAAGTCGGATGGCACATGGAGGATGACAGTAGATTACAGAGAATTAAATAAGGTCACGCCGCCTATTCATGCGGCCGTACCCAATATTGCTTCCCTAATGGACACATTGAGTAGGGAGATAAAAACCTATCATTGTGTCCTAGATCTAGCAAATGCATTCTTTAGTATCCCAATTACTGAGGAATCGCAAGATCAGTTTGCGTTTACGTGGGGAGGCAGGCAGTGGACCTTTCAGGTCCTGCCACAGGGGTACGTGCATTCACCAACGTATTGTCATAATCTAGTGGCGCGTGACCTGGCTGACTGGAGAAAACCTGATGATGTTAACCTATATCATTATATTGATGATCTCCTGTTGACATCCGACTCACTGGAGGTAGTAGGACAGGCAGCTGATTCATTAACTGCCTATTTGCAACAAAGGGGATGGGCTATAAATCCCCAAAAGGTGCAAGGTCCAGGCCTGTCTGTAAAATTCCTGGGGGTGGTTTGGTCAGGAAAGACCAAAGTGCTACCCAGTGCTGTTATAGATAAGGTTCAGGCATTTCCAGTCCCTACAACATCAAAGCAGCTGCAAGAGTTTCTAGGTATATTGGGTTATTGGCGTTCCTTTATACCTCACCTAGCGCAGCTGCTAAGGCCACTATACAGACTCACAAAAAAGGGGCAGCTATGGGACTGGGGGAAAACCGAACAGGATGCTTTCCAACAAGCAAAACTGGCAGTTAAACAAGCTCAGGCATTGGGTATATTCGATCCTACCCTCCCAGCCGAGTTGGACGTTCATGTTACTCAAGACGGCTTCGGTTGGGGCCTGTGGCAGCGCCAGAGTTCTGTTCGGACCCCCATTGGTTTCTGGTCTCAGGTTTGGCACGGAGCAGAAGAAAGATACAGTATGATTGAAAAACAGTTATTGGCTGCCTATTCGGCATTACAGGCAGTAGAGCCAATAACTCAGACAGCTGCAGTTATAGTCAAGACCACTCTGCCAATTCAGGGGTGGGTGAAGGATCTGACCCACCTTCCTAAGACAGGGGTGGCCCAAGCACAAACAGTGGCACGATGGGTCGCCTATCTCAGCCAAAGGAGCAGTCTGTCTTCATCCCCCTTGAAAGAAGAACTTCAGAAGATCCTAGGCCCAGTTACGTATCACAGTGATGCACCAAAAGAAATACTGGTCGCTCCACCAGAGAAGAGTCCCGTTCACGAGGGAAAATATCCTATCCCTGAAGATGCCTGGTACACAGATGGGTCCAGCAAGGGCAACCCGAGCAAGTGGAGAGCAATAGCATACCATCCTTCCACCGAGACAATCTGGTTTGATGAGGGGGATGGTCAGAGCAGCCAATGGGCAGAACTGCGAGCCGTGTGGATGGTTATAACCAAGGAACCCGGTGATGGTATCCTGAACATCTGCACAGATAGCTGGGCTGTGTACCGGGGGCTCACTCTCTGGATTGCACAGTGGGCCACCCAGGAATGGACTATCCACGCCCGACCGATCTGGGGCAAAGACATGTGGTTAGATATATGGAATACGGTCAAACACAGGACTGTACGTGTCTACCATGTTTCTGGTCATCAGCCCCTACAGTCACTGGGAAACGATGAAGCCGACACATTGGCCCGAGTTCAATGGATTGAGAATTCACCATCTGAGAACATCGCCCGCTGGCTACATCAGAAGCTACGGCATGCTGGACAAAAGACAATGTGGGCAGCTGCTAAAGCATGGGGACTGCCCATACAACTATCTGATATCGTCCAGGCATGCCAGGATTGCGACGCTTGCTCCAAGATGAGACCGAGATCGTTGCCCGAAACAACAGCCTATCTTGCTAGGGGACACAATCCTCTCCAGCGATGGCAGGTCGATTACATCGGGCCCCTTCCTCGTTCTGAAGGGGCAAGATATGCCCTGACCTGTGTCGACACTGCAAGTGGGCTACTGCAGGCCTATCCAGTACCGAAAGCAAACCAGGCATATACCATCAAGGCACTCACTAAACTGATGTCTGCCTACGGGACACCTCAAGTCATCGAGAGCGACCAAGGGACTCATTTTACTGGTGCAACGATACAGCGCTGGGCAGAAGAAAATAACATCGAATGGCGATTCCACCTGCCATATAATCCAACAGGGGCAGGCCTCATCGAACGTTATAATGGTATTCTTAAGGCTGCCCTGAAGACAGACTCCCAGTCCTTGCAGGGGTGGACAAAAAGACTGTATGAAACCCTGCGGGACCTGAATGAAAGACTTCGAGATGGCAGACCCAGTGCCCTGAGAATGTTGCAGACGACATGGGCCACCCCGCTTAGGATCCAAATTACGGGCACTGATCATCAGGTAAGACCCCAAATTGGTAATGAAAATAATCTTCTGCTCCCTGCCCCTGAAAACTTAGAGCCAGGTACCCATAAAATAAAATGGCCCTGGAAGGTGCAGGTAGGACCCAAGTGGTGTGGCCTACTTGCACCTTGGGGGAGACTATTGGAGGTGGGAGGCTCAGTAGTCCCTCCAGTAATAGGTACATGGTCTACTGATATTATGGTCAACACTCCGATCTTTATTGCTAAAGGGACCCCCATCATGTCCCTATGGCAGATCAGGACACCTCCTTTGGTGCCTGATATCGTTATGCAGCCGCAGATATCCGGCAAAAAGGTGTGGTACAGGCGGCCAGGACGTGCCCCAGTACAAGCGGAAGTGTTGACCCAAGACAGAAATACGGCCTGTATCTTGCCCTGGAGAGCAGACCTTCCCCTCCTGGTACCTGTAAAACATCTGTATTACTCCCCGTGAGTCTGTGAGCCTTCAGGATCACCGGAAGGAACAAAATGCCATCAAGCGTTCCAGTGTTGCTGTTAGATCACGTACAACACCCGGTGATGGTCTGCATGGGACTGATGGAACATAGAATGGACTTGCACCTCAGGACCTCATGCCTCCAGGCACATCATCGAGCACTGGCCCATAGAAGAGTATGGACATCCACTAATCATCACTTGTCTTGAACTGTACCAACATACGTCGCGATAAAATTGTATAAGCGTCGCGATATACCGGATCTCTGTATTAGGGAAAGCTTACCCTTTTGTTAACCTGATCATTGATTCACGCCGTGAAGGGGTGGAGTGTATGGGAACTGCTGAGTCACGGCCTGAACCTCTGATTGATCACCTGAGGTGAGCCATGAGTCAGCCAGAGGAGCACAGGTGAAGGCAATTCAGCTGTGCTGCCGGAAGGGGTGGAGCCAGGCTCCACCCCTCCTGGACCTATTTAAGAGCTGGCTACCAGAGGGGAAGGATCTCTTCTGGAGATCCTCCTCTTTGATATCTTCTAGTGAGCTCAACCCAAGGGTAAGCTCTTCTACTTATTCTCTTTTGTGATCCCTGTTTGCTTTGCCTTACTCTTTTGATTATATTGCAATTATAACATCTTGGTTATACAAGTACCATGTTAGCAGCCCTGCACAGTGGCGCTAACAGAAAACAAAACAGAAACTAACGCAGCTCGGGGTGGAGCAATATGTTTTTTTTGCTGGGTGTAGCCGGAACTCAGGCAGCCCTGTCAGCTGCCCAGGACGTACCGAAAGTGTTTGGTGCTGCAGCACTCTGACGGTGGGAGGTGATAGGGTGAGGGTGGGCAGGGGACTGAGCCATGTCTGTGGACTCGCAATGCCTCAACAGGTCACCCAGGTACTGGGGTGTGGGAGAATGGGGCTGGAGGCACTGGGGGGAGATGGGGATGGGTTATGGGTGGTGGGAGGATGGGGGTGGACAGGACCAGGGGGGTCTGAGAGTGGGCTGAGGGTGGTGGGGTAGGACAAGACTGGGAACGGGCTGGAAGCGCTCAGCCAGAAGTGGTGGGGAGGCGGAGGGGGGCCAGGTCGGGGGAAGGGGGAAAGTGAGACAAGACGGGAACCCAGCAGCCAGGGGTGGGCGGGGGCCAGGAGCAGACCGGACCGGAGGGGCAGTGAAGAGGCCGGGAACCGGCCCAAGAGCTGTGAGACGGGATCAGACGTGGCCAGGTCAGGGAGACGCCTGAACCGTTGTGGCCCTGCTCACATGTGCTTTTCCCATGGCAGCACGGGGATTTCCTACAGCACCACGAAGGCTGATTTTCAGTTTGGGCTCCTGCGGTCCGCTCCTGGCACCAGACTCCCGGCTCGTGGGGCTCCGAGCCAGGCAGCAACACAGCACAGCAGCCAACCGCCATGTTCAGATTTCTGTTTTTATACAGCTCGCAGCCTGAGCGACATTCGTGAGTGTGTGAGGAAGCTCCGAGGCACAATGGTGGGCTTTGAAAAGCAGCCCCAGTTCCGCCTGCGGGTCGGGGGCCTGGAGGGCACCTTCTACGAAGGGCAGGAGGAGCTGAAGGAGTACTGTGAGGTGCTCTACCTGCCGCAGCCCACCAAGATGGAGGTGGTGGGCACGGTGGATGACGTGCCCTGTCTGGCCACGGGGCAGCAGCTCATCATCCTCGTTGCTGAGAGCGGGGAGGTGTACGCTTACGAGGAGGACACGCTACACAAAGTTGCCAAGAATATGCGAGAATTCAGAGAGATAGGGCTGCAGCGCCTGGGGAAAGAAGTCTACCACTGTGGAGAGCACATAGATTCACTGGTGAGCTAGAGGGTGTGGGTTAAAACCAAGGAAAGACACGCCTGAGGGGGTGGGATGTCCGGCGCTGATGGGCACTGATCCCACCTCCATCAGTTCCTAACTGCACCTGGGTTGCTCTCCTAACAGGATGAGGCGGAGCGAGACAAAGACCCGATAATCCAGGAGCTGAGGCAGAGCGCTCAGCGGTTCCTTGAGGGAGGGAAGGAGGACTTCAAACGTCTCCTGGGCTTGCCGTAGAACAAACCTGTTGTTGCTTGTTGAATCTGCACGCGTGACAAGGAGTGGAACTACTCTGCATTCCCAAGTGTTTAATCTGCCTTTCCTGTAAACAACTTCAGGGGCGGTGATTCCTGCCCGTCCCTGGGCAGCCTCTACCAACAGGTCATAGTTGTTTCTGTGAAATTCTTCCTCATATCCAGCCTGGAATCGCTTCAGACCATTAGTTCTCATCCTATTCCTCTTACCTGGAAGCAGAACACAACTCTCACCTCGCCACAAACTCCTTTCACAGAGTTGAAGAGACTGGTAAAATCTCTCCTGAGCCTTTGCCAGATTAAATCTCAATGGATTTGCCCTTAAAATTGCACTTTTAAAGGTTAATCACTGTGTAAGCCTGTGTCCTGAAGTGAGATTTTTCTTGCACAAACACAAACTTGCTTTAATCAAACATTAAAGATTTTAAATATACAGGATTTTGACTCATTCTTTTTTATCTATGTTAAGAGTGTGACAAATGTTTTGTTCTGCTGTGGTGCCAGCCAGCTTTCTGTCCTAGCAGGAGGGGCTTTTCCAGCTTCCCCATCGGCTAAGTGTAACAGAATCAAGAGGAGCTTCAAGAATTACTTTGTGCAGGCTGTCCAGTGAAGCTGAACCTGTGCTCATCACAGGAGAGGTGACAGTCAGGGAGCCAAGGCTGCGCCTCCATACCAGGGTCAGCTTGCTCCAGCTCCCAGCAGTGAGCACTCCCTCATTTAAAGCCCTCTATCACTGCTTGCTGGGTGGGCATGGCAACTCGCTCACTCCCCCCATATAGGGCAACGGGCAGAATTGGAAGGATACAAGCATGAGAAATAGAGTTGACATAAAGCCAAGTTACCAGGTAAAGCAGACCTATGTAGGTCGAATCCCCCTAAAGCAGGTCCCCCACAGCAGGCTGCACATCTAGGTGAGTTTGGATATTTCCCCATGCTCCAGATGAGGCCTCCACAGGGCAGAGGAGAGAGGATGAGCACCTCTCTTGCTCTGTTGGCCTTTCTCCTTCCTTACTCCAGCACGGTCCCACATGGCATTGAATATCCTTTGGTCAGTAAGGGTCAGCTGTCCTGGCTTTGACACCCACTTCCAAGCAGCTCTATGGAGACCTGCACCCAGGGCTTGGCATACCAGCACCAAGAGAGTGCAGAGGTCACACCCTGCTTGTCCTGACAATGACGTGTCTCTTAGATTTCTGAGTTTCATTTATGGAAAAATGAAAGCACAAAAAGCTCGACCACTCCCTTGCATGGTTCTCTCATTGCATACTTTTGGGGAAGTGCATTCTTAGAGCCGCCATATCAGCAGCGGGTCTAGAGGCACCAGGTTGGAGCCAGCACCGTGTCTCCCAGTGGCTGAAGGCAGCGCAGACTCTAAGGACCCTTTGCCTCTGGCAAGTAAGTGCTGCTTTTTTTAACTGATTCTCTGTCAGGGAGGAGGGCAGTGGGATGGCATGGGAATGACAGATGTGCACAGCAAAGTGACCCCACCCCAAAGCTGGCTGCTCTGAGCTGCGTGTGGCATGGAGGGCACTCAGCCTTGGTGATCCTCACCTTGCTGCTCTGCTGACTGCTCTGACCTCACTGCTTTCCTACAGCCCCATAGACCGGAACCCAAGAACTGCAGCACAGAGCTCTGCATACTCAATGAGCCAAAACCAGGTGGGTGAAGCCTGTCCCTTCTCTCTGGGAGATACAGAGAGATGTTCTCACCTGGGGACTGCTGCTGGCCACTCTGTAGCATCTTGGCCAGCAGGTAGCAGTGGTGCCATCTAGAGATGCTGCGGGACACCCCAAGTCCACGCAGTGCCATCAGGTGTGCAGTGGGGTTGGAGGGTCCATGCAGCACTGCATCACTGAGCTTCCTCTCCCTCCCACAGGGTCCCAGTCACAACTCTTCAAGGTAAGATGGAGCCTCACGTCTCCTGTGCCCCTTTCCCTGGCCATGTGGGGGGGTGACTGCTTGCCCCGCAGATGGGGGTAACCCCAACACAGCCACCACGTGCTCCTTTCTGCTCCCACAGGCTTTTGGCACGGAAAGAAGAGAAGAATAAATTCCAGATGCGGATCAGTGGGAATCTCTTCATCAAAGAGTTCTTGGAATTGTTGGCTAAGTGGCAGCCAGCTGAAAACATCAAAAAGCAATACATGGAAAAGGTCAGTGCTTCACCACCAACCTGATGGCCCTTCTGTAGCCTCTGCACTGCTGTGCATCCCGTCCGAGGTGGGGGAACTCTGGTGGCATAACCCCCACAGCAGTGGCTCCATCATGGGTGTGAGGGTCTGCAGGGAATGGAGTGGGAGCTCAGATCTGTGGGCTTCCACTGCTCCCTGCTTGTGCAGAGCTTCTGCGAGGTGTGGAGAAACTGCATGGAGCACAGGATGCAGAAAGGGACCACGCAAGGCAATAGGGAGCAGCTCTCGGGGAGGGAGCAGCCGTGGCAGAGGCCAGCGCAGAGGCTCTACTGTGCATCCAGGGACAGCTCAGCACTGGGTCTCTGCTTGCCAACAGGTGCTGCACGCAGTGTTCTTCTTTGGAAGGCTGAATCAGAGGCAGATAAGACCCAGCGAATTCCTACTCTTCCAACCTTTCCAGAACCTGCAGGAGAATTATCCTCGATCATTCCAAGAGTACAACACCCACCTGCCCACCATGACACCATACTCCATCCTGCTGCAGTTTGTGAGTACAGCAGGACTTCTATTTTTCACTTTTCAAGTCACCATGAGCTGTACAGACCAGCTGGTGCTAACAAAATCAGGGAAACAGAACTATTTTTAAGTTTATCTTTTAAGACCACACTCATCCCCTCTTCCTGCAAGATGACTGCTGGGAAGTGAAAGAGGCAAGAAGGGGTCTGTACTGATATCTGTGTATGTTCCCAGGGCAACGAAGTAGCAGGATGCAGCACCCAAAAGGAAATGGAGTCTTTCCTGCATGAATTTAATAGCGCTGTGGAAAAAACAATGCAGGATCGAGAACTCAAAATGAAGCCCAGTGAGCTCACCTTCAGAGCCGCAGTTGTCGCTTACAGCTTTTACAGAGAACCCAAAAAACCTGAGAATAAAGCAGGCTTCCCTCTCTTTTATGGAGCATCTGTCTCCTGCAAAGGGCTGATGGAGAAGAAGATCATGATCAGCATCCTGTGCCTCAGGACGTGGCACAAGGCGGTGGCGTTCGCAGTGTACCACGGGCAGGATAATCTGGTCATTGTCTTCCCTGATGAAGTGCAGTGCCGAGCCTTCTGCTACAGCAACGGAGTCTTCATAGAAAAGCCACCCTGCGTGAACTGCAAGATGATGTATCACGTCAACTTCCAGCCGTATGAGGGTGACACCAGGGAAAACATCCCATGGCCGCACGGAAACTGCGCTGAGAATGAGAGCCTGAGCAAGCTGCTGCAAGGCACGTCGGGGCTGCAGGAGAAGGTCGTCTCAAAAGACACTTCTGTGATAAACAATCCCCCACAGAACACCTACCAGGCCATTGAGCAAGAATTTGAAAACAACATACAACAAAATCTTAGAAATCAGCTTATCAGGCTGCTTCAGAACAAAAATCTTCCTCATCGTCTGCAGTTTTTTGAACCATAGTGAGTGCCAGAGAGGCATCTGCAGTGCTGTGTATCAGCACAACACCCCCAAGCCCCTGTCTTCCTGCATACTCCATGCCTCCAAACCCAGCTACATGCTCATGCCAGCAGGTTCTGCTCATCTAGGGTGAGGATGCAGCCTGGCTCTATGTCCTGCCAGCAGCACAGTGATAGCATATCCATTTGCCTCTTGCTAATCTCCATCACACAGGGCTCTGCTTTTCACCAGTGTAAATAAACATGTCTGATTTTCGGTTACGTACCTGATGATTTGCAGCAGCACCTGTACATTGTGAAGCCCTCTACTTTCACCTTTGCGTGGCTCCAGAGCCGACAGTCTCGCCTTCAGGGACCATCCAGTTTCAGAGCTCCATTTTCTGGATGCAAGCAGCCAGCAGGGCCCTCCCGCAGGTGGCACTCCCTCTACTGGGGTCTCACAGCCTGTAGGGGAAGGGCAGCGCGCTCTGAGGCACCCTGAGAAGTGCTGCAGGATTGCTTGCAGACAAAGATGGCTTGGGTTTATATTTCAGTTTTACCATGGAGTACCGAGAAGCTGCTGCCTGCCATCAGCCTGTCACACTGCACAGGTGCTGGGGCCAGGTTAGCTAGGGTCCCTGAAGGTGGCCTGAAGCCATTGCAGGACATCAGCCAGGCCGGTGCCATCGCGTGCACTGGTTTCCAGAATGGTGATGGGCTGCGTGGCGCAGGAGACAATGTCTTGCATGCGGAACAGCGACTTCATCTCCACCAGTGACATGTAGCAGGGCAGGTCGCTATGACAGGAGGGGGCACACATTAACCACACTGCTTTAACCTCCCACCCACAGCAGCACTGCACTATCAGGGCCCATCGGCCCCTCGGGCTGCTGGAAACGACACAGGAACCGCAGAGCCCCGATGCCCTCCTTACATCTTGTTGAAGAGGATCAGCACGGGCACGGTGGCGAGCTGCTCTGCAGAGAGGAGGGACAGCAGCTGGACGCAGGACGCGGAGACCTGGGTCGGGTTGGCCGCATCGATCACGAACTGCAGAGAGGGAAGAGACACTTGGGGGGGTCCGAGGGGGGCAGTTCCACCCTGCAGCGCGGCCGGGCGGGCGCTCACCAGCACGGCGCTACACTCTCCGTAGTAGCTGGGCCAGATGGGGCCCATGCAGCCGCCCAGCTCCCGCAGCGTCACCCTCTTGTGCAGCGTCAGGTCCGTCAGGTTCGTGCCCACCGTGGGCAGCGTGGCCGGGGGTTCGCCCAACTCATTGGCCCCGTCCCGGGAGCACAGCTGTGCCGGTGCGTTAAGGACGGGCCAGAAGCAGCGTGCGGCACGCCCCCACCCCGGCCCCGCGCCCCAGGACCCCCAGCTCGCTCGGATATTGCGCAGCCGCTTCCCCAGCAGGCTCTTCCCGACGCCCGTCGCCCCCAGCAGCAGGCATGTGGGCCCGGGCCGCGCAGCGCCCGCCATCTCCGCCCCGCCGGAAGCAGCCAGCCCCCACGCCGGAAGGCGGAAGTAGCCGAAGCCGGAAGTGACCGCGGGCAGGGAGAGGGGCGACTCGGCGGCGATCACCATGGGGCGCGGCGGCGGCACCTTCGAGCGGCTTCTGGGTAGGGGCTGAGTCTCCCCGTGGGACGCGCCTCCTGCAGGGCCGACCTCGCGCGGCTCAGCCTCGTGTAGCGGGGCGGCCCGGGCCCAGGCGCTGTGGCTGGGCCGATCCTGCGGCGACGGCGGTGGGGGGGAGGAGGGGGGGGGGGGGGCGTGGCGGGGCCCGAGGCTGCGGATCCCCACGGAGAAACCGGGGCTTTGTCTGCAGCCGAGCGCTGCCGTGGGGCATCGCGGCTGGCACCTCGGGGGCCTCGATCGGGCCCTGCGGCTGCCGCTTGCAGCAGCCTGAGAGGGGTCGCGGTTCTTTGCAGATAAAGCCACGAGCCAGCTCCTGCTGGAGACGGACTGGGAATCCATCCTGCAGATCTGCGACATGATCCGCCAGGGAGACACGCAGTAAGTGCCCCTTTGCGTTTTGGTTTAAGCTGTGAGCACGAATCTGCTTGCGTGCGGAAGGTGAAACATGGAGGTCTCACTTTGTCAGCCTACGGCAGGATGCTTCTCACTGTGTTATTTCAGAGAAGAGTTGAGAGGCAGCACCCCTCAGTGTTCTGGAGTACCCTTCCTGACCTTAGTAGCTACAGGTTATATCTGCCCTGAAATCAATAGAGAAGCTCAAGCTTGGATACATGCAGTCCTCTTCCCACTTTTCCTTGTGGGGAATTGAGTGCACCATGAGCTAACTGTACTCTTCTGTCACTGGGAGGGTGATAGATTAACCTTGTAGATTTGTCTTTACCTGGGTATATGTGCTCTCTTTCCTTGTCCAGAGCAAAATACGCAGTCAACGCTATCAAGAAGAAGGTCAATGACAAGAATCCCCACGTGGCACTCTACGCACTGGAGGTAACTTCAGCCCAAACCTCTCATGATTTAGGGGCCCAATTCACAGGCCAGGGAACTTCCCATCTCTTCCAAGCCTGCCTTCTGCTCTAGCATGGAGGCTTCAAGAATGATTGTGTTTTTCATTCAGCCTTGGAGCAAGCATTTGAGAGACTACCTTTATGAAACTGTCTGCTTGCCCATGTGGTGTAAATAGCAATGGTATAAACTGAAGCATAGCTTATGCTCCAGTCTCACGGTGTGGATTTCTCCAAATTGATGCTTCCTTAACTTGAATTGTTACTTAAATAGTGCCCCCTTTGTGCACCTGCTGCAAGAACCTGTAACTGAAACGCAGCTTTTTTTGTTCTTTCACTGCAAACCACAGAGAAGGAAGAAAGCAACAGGCTAATGCTGTCCTTTGCACTTGCAGGTTATGGAGTCTGTGGTTAAAAACTGTGGTCAAACAGTTCATGATGAGGTAGCCAACAAACAAACTATGGAGGAACTGAAAGAAATACTCAAGGTAAGCGTATGTTATTTTACTTCAGTTTTTGAATGAAGTTGCAAGAGAGGCAATGAAAGGAAAAATGCATGTTGTGTGTTTCATTCTCTGCGTGCAAGGAAATCTTTTTCAGAGAAAAGCAACCTGTACTGTTTAATACAAAGGGATGAGTGTAGAGAGCTGAGTGGTGCCTGCTGGGGAGAGAAGATATCATGAGAGCGGGGGGGTTGGACTCTATGATCTCTGGAGGTCCCTTCCAACCCCTACAATTCTGTGATTCTGTGATAATGTTTGGTTACACCATGGGTGGGATTATGCTGTAAAGGCGCAGACTGTTTCATGGTAGGTGCTGTTGTGAATTCCTTTCCCATAGACCAGGGTGAGGCATGCAGGAAGGTGAGCAGCGTGGTGGAAGTTTCATCTATACTCTGGCCTTTTCATTGGCCTGTGGAACTGGCCCAAGGAGTTTTGCAGGACATAGACCTGTATCACTTGTCAGTGTGATAACACGATGCCTGCAGGAGCTCCTTATGTCCCAGGACTTGAGACTTCCAAAAGTGAGGTGCAGATAAGAACCTCTTCAGTTTCCAGTCCCAAAAACAGCAGTGCACAGACAAGAGCTTGTTAGAGTGATGCTGTTACTTCTTTATATCCCTGTCTCCTGCTGGAAATAGACAAGTAGATGACCCACATATTTGTGGAGTGAGCTGTGCTAGTCCTGTCATCTTATGCAACGTAGCAGAGCATCTCTCTTCTGTCATTTCCTCTTGGGGGCTGATTCAGCCTTCATACTGTATCTCCTGTTGAACTTAGAATGCTGCCACAATGTGAAGGCCAGGTGTAGTAGTGCAGCCACTCCAGGCTCTGAGGAAATCACATCAGATTGGATTGAGAGATTTTGTGAACCTGCCTCAGCAGTTTGCAGAGGCATTTCCATCCTACACTGGGAACGTTGCTGCTTGTGAACACCTAATGCTTTGTTCTGATGAGGCTCAGGGCTGTGCCATTTGTGGAAAGCAGGATCTTGACAATTCTTCTGTAAGTTTGGAGCTCCAGGAACTGTTACTAAGTCCTGCTACGTGGGCTGAAAATAGGAACCTGACAAAAAATTTCTCAGCTGAAATAGGAAATTGACAATGCCTTTCTGCTTCCTGGGTGACTTCTGCTGAAACTGGTCATGTGAGCAGGCTGTGACTTGGTCAGCTGATGACAGGGTGTACTTAGAGGCTGACTGGGATAGGAATAGGCTTGCCAAGTTTCCTCTTGAGCAAGTTCTTGAGCTGTGATACAACTGCCTGCAAAGGGCAGGCTCCCAGCTGTCCTTATTGCATCATATCCAAACTAGTTTTGAGTACTAACGGGCAGGAGTCTCTAAGCTGGAGCTGCTGACTGCTAGGCACAAACAGCCTCCTGCTTTGTGTTTGTGGTGCCCTATCAGAACTGGGGAGAATCAGATTGTGCTGTCCTGTCCAGCCTGATAGCTGTTACTTCAGGTTTTGGAGTGCAGGATGATCAGCTCTTGTGAGAGGGTAAACAAGATTCTTAGCCAGCCAGTGCTTACACTTCCCCTGGGGAACACCTGCATGAGTCTCTGTAGATGTTTTCCAAAAGCACTGTGACACTACACCCCTTTTCAAGTTGATTTGTGCCATTCTGAAGGATGTCCTCCTATTTATGCTGAAGTGAGAAAGTGAGAAAGCTGAAGGAGATGTAGTCCTTGCTGTAAGCTGTTCTGCTTGCAGCCTGCTGGCACAAGTACTTCAAGTTCCTCTTTCTATGAAGAGTATTTGACCCGTCTTCTGTGTTTCAGGGATTTTTTTCTTCAGATTTCTTTTTTTTCTTCCCCTTTCTGTGCAGAGGCAAGTGGAAACAAGTGTCCGCAGTAAGATTCTGAACCTTATCCAGGCCTGGGCTCACGCCTTCCGCAATGAGCCCAAGTACAAGGTGGTGCAGGACACCTATCAGATAATGAAGGTTGAAGGTAAGGATGCTGGGGGCAAAGGTGGGCGGACAGTTGCCAAGCAGATCTGCTTTGGAGGAGCTTTGCAGAAGGAATGGGCTTTGGGTCTCAGCTTGGCATTGGTGGAATCTGGACTGAAGATATTCCACATGCAGGAGAAGCCCTTCACAATGGAGCGCTGTCTGTTCTCCCACAGGTCACGTGTTTCCAGAGTTCAAGGAAAGCGATGCCATGTTTGCTGCAGAAAGGGTGAGCTTCCCTGCTGGGGAGGGAGCTGGTATTGCAGGGCAGACCTTGCTGTTGTAGCCCAAGAGATATTAAACCTTCAGTTCTTGCTTTCTTCTATTTCACTTAGATTAGAGACCTTGCTGGGTGCATATTGCTCCCAGCTATCATTTGGGCAATTCTGAGTCCAGCAGTTTGGCCTAAAATGGCTAAGAGGAAGGAGAGAGTTGACCCTGTCCTGGTCAATTAGTCTCATCTTGCTAAGTGCCTGTAGCAATTAGACACATCAATACAACGGGAAAGGCATTACAGCAAAGGTGTGATGACAAGAGGACTGGCATAATAGAGAGGTGCTATAAAGCAAAGGAAGAAGATTGCTCACCTGTATCAGAAGATCCTAGGTTCACAGGGAAAAGCTTCACTAAGGAGGGATCTCCAGGAGGAGAGCCTTCCCCAGTGGCAGTCAGCCCTTAAATGAGGTGTAAGAGAGCTGCAGCCAGGATCCAGCCCTTCTGGTCTCACAGCTGAATTGCCTTCACCTGTGCTCCCAGGGCTGACCAGGTCCTTTCCTCAGGTGCTCAATCAGTGGTTCAGGCCAGGATGCAACAATTATCATACAGAAAGGCCCCACAGAAAGGACCTACCCAGTGGCTTTCCAGCAGCATGGCAGACTGACTGTGGTAGCAGGGCATGGCTGAAGTGATTGCTGTAATCCTGTTGACTGGGAAAGTGTCACAGTCTAGTAACACAAGAGGTGACCACTTGCAAGGACCAATATCCCTTAGAGCTGTAAATGCTTTTTTTCCTGCCTCATTCATGACAGCTTTAGTTAGTCAGAGGAGACCCTGAAAGGCTCTGTGGAGCCACCATCCCTGAGACATTGCTCCCTTCTTCACACAAGTTTCTTCGAACCCAACAGGCTCCAGACTGGGTGGATGCTGAGGAGTGTCACAGGTGTCGAGTGCAGTTTGGTGTGGTGACACGAAAGGTGGGTGCTATTCCTGCCTTTCTGGGTTCCCTGGCCTCTTGCAGCCCCTCCAGAAAATGCAAGACTCCTTGAGCCTGTGTGGAATTGCATCTGGGTGGGAACATGTTCCTGTCTGAGCGAACTTGTCCAGCGGTGAAGAAGTGTCTCACTACCACACTGATGTCTCCCATCTTTTCCAGCATCACTGCAGGGCCTGCGGGCAGATCTTCTGTGGCAAATGTTCTTCCAAGTATTCCACCATCCCCAAATTCGGGATTGAGAAGGAAGTGAGAGTCTGTGAGCCCTGTTATGAGCATCTCAACAAGTCAGTACCCTTTGTGGCATGTTTGTTTTTTTTTTGCTTTCAACAGTTGGTACTGTGAGGGGAGAAACTTGACATGGAGCCCTCTCTCCAAAGACCAGTGCAAAGGGTCTCCCAAGCTTTGCAGGCTATCTGGGTTTTGTTCCTTCTGAGAGTGGGCTTTACAGCTGTAATGTTGTGCAGAACTGGGGTTCCAGTGCTGAGGAAGGAGCTCATTCTGCACTGTCACCTCTTCCTGGCTACAGGAAAGCTGAGGGTAAAGCTGCTGCTGCCTCTGAACTGCCCCCTGAGTACCTGACCAGCCCCCTCTCTCAGCAGTCCCAGGTCAGTGGCTCTCCTCACTAGGTGACCTAGTGATCATGGCCTGCTTGTTGGTTCCCTTAGTGGCCACTTCCTCATCTTTCTCCTTGCAGCTGCCCCCAAAGCGTGATGAGACAGCTCTGCAAGAAGAAGAAGAGCTCCAGCTAGCCATTGCCTTGTCTCAGTCGGAGGCTGAGGAGAAGGAGAGGATGGTTCGTACCCTGCTTGGCATCTGGGATTGTATTTTGCCATGCAGCCCAGATGTGCTGGGTATCTCCTAGCTGTGCAGTAATAAATCCCTAGGCATGTCCTGGTATGTGAGAGGTATGGGGGCTTGTGGAATGAGATCAGGGTGAAAAGAGAGCCAGGCATATGTTGTGTGGCACAACTGAAAAATGAAAGCAAGCTGTACCCCGGATACAAGCCCTGGGGCCTGCCAAGCTGTGAGAATTGTAGAGCATGACGCTGGGTCTGCTGGCTGTGCCTGGACACCATGAGGGGATTCACCTCCCCAGTGCCCAGTGTGCTGCTGACTGGCTGACCGGGATGAATCCGGACAGTCTCTGATTTTCTTTCTTTTTTTCTTTTTTCCCCTATCCTTTTTGCAGAGGCAGAAGACAAGTTACTCCATGTACCCGAAGGCTGAGCCCACACCGGTCACGTCGTCAGCTCCTCCAGTGGGCACGCTCTATTCTCCACCTGTGGTACGTTCACAGGAGCCTCTAAGCATGAAGCAGCTGGGCACAGGCCAATTTCACAGCCCAGCTCTGCCCTGCTTGGGTCAGATTTGATCCCAAAGAGAACAGTTTTGCTCCCTTCAGTCCAGTGTTTTTTCGTAATTCTAGGGTGTTTTTGGCTGGAAAATCAGATAGCATTTAGATGCCGCTGGCATGTGGTTCAGGCTTACAGTAGATGTAGTCTATATCTGGCTGAAGGAGATAGCTGTACCCCTCTCATTCTGTTGCTCAACACTGGTTGTTGTGCATGGCCAGGTCAGGGCAGGACAGCTGGTGCAAGCTGCAGTTTTCTGATTTCTCTAAACTGGATTCCCTGTTCACTTCTTTCCAGAATTCTTCTGCTCCCCTGGCTGAAGACATTGACCCTGAGGTAAGGATGCAGGACTGATGAGTCCACGGTGCAGGGCTGCTCCCAGCAGTGCTGTGATGCTCATCTTCCCTCTCTTCCTGGCAGCTGGCTCGGTACCTGAACCGCAACTACTGGGAGAAGAAACAAGAGGAAGTTCGCAAGAGCCCCACCCCATCAGCACCTCTGTCTCTCACAGAGCCAGTTGCTCAGCCTGGGGAAGCCCACCCTGCCCCGCTCAGTGTTGTTGAGGTAAAAGGGGGCCTGAGCCAGCAGCTCGTCAAGTATGAGAAGTGCCTGATTCACCCATGCAGCCCAGCTCCACAGAGTTACTGCTGGCTCTTGGAATGGGTGAGCTGAGGCCGACTGGTTGCCCTGTCCTTCCAGCAGCAGTACCAGAACGGTGAGTCAGAGGAGAACCACGAGCAGTTTCTGAAGGCTCTGCAAAATGCGGTCACCACGTTTGTCAACCGCATGAAGAGTAACCACATGCGAGGCCGCAGCATCACCAACGACTCTGCCGTATTGTCCCTCTTCCAGTCCATTAACAACATGCACCCCCAGCTGCTGGAGCTGCTCAACCAGCTGGATGAGCGCAGAAGTATGTGAGAGCTGTCCTACCCTGGGCTGGGCGTCCTGGGGAGGAGCAGGTGGCTGCCAGGGCATCCCCCAGAGTCAGCATTTGGCGTTCCCGTGACACAGCTTGTCTGGAGAGAAGCCAGGGCAGGGATGTACAGGGATGGTCTGAGTGTTCTGCACTGAGAGGATCCCTGAGGCTCTCTTTCCTTCCCCAGTGTACTATGAAAGCCTGCAGGACAAACTGGCCCAGATCCGGGATGCGCGTGGGGCTCTGAATGCACTGAGGGAGGAGCATCGGGAGAAGGTGCGGCGTGCAGCAGAGGAAGCGGAGCGCCAGCGCCAGATCCAGCTGGCCCAGAAGCTGGAGATAATGAGACAGAAAAAGCAGGTGAGGCAGAGCAGCATTTCCAGCATGGGTCTACCTGCACACCTGTATGCACTGTAGGCCAGCCAGAGTTGGCAAGGACAGCTGTCCTGACAAGAGGAAGTGCTGCTGTGTCCTAGCTTGCGGCCGTCACAGCACCAGCATTGTTCCCACAGGAGTACCTGGAGATGCAGCGTCAGTTGGCCATCCAGCGACTGCAGGAGCAAGAGAAGGAGAGGCAGATGCGCCTGGAACAGCAGAAGCAGACCATCCAGATGAGAGCCCAGATGCCAGCTTTCTCACTGCCTTATGCCCAGGTCTGACTGCTGGGCAAGAGACCCTTCTGCTGGGTCCTGGGGGCCATGGCCTAAAGCTTGCTTTCC
The DNA here is from genome assembly GCF_023343835.1 of Lagopus muta. Classification (NCBI taxonomy): domain Eukaryota; kingdom Metazoa; phylum Chordata; class Aves; order Galliformes; family Phasianidae; genus Lagopus; species Lagopus muta. Next base: position 5,144,550 of record NC_064450.1, on the reverse strand, counting down.
TTCCTTCAATAGCTTCAGGCCATGCCAGCAGCCAGTGGAGTGATCTACCAGCCCTCTGGGCCCAGTAGCTTCCCCGGCACCTTCAGCCCCGCTGGCTCTGTGGAGGGCTCTCCCATGCACAGTGTATACATGAACCAGGCAGCACAGGGGGGCACAGGACCGTATACAGCAATGCCTGTCACTGGGACAGGTATGTTACCGTGCTGATCTGGTGCGGGCAGAGGCTGAACAAAAGGCAGTTGCTTCTATCTCTGCCCTCTTCGCTTCAGATCCCAACGTGGTGAATGCCTACATGTACCAGCCAGGGGCAGGCAGCGGGCAGGCGGCTCAGCAGGGGCAGGCAGTGCCCACTACAACCCCAGCGTACTCGTCCTATCAGCCAGCTGCAACACAGGGCTACCAGGCAAGTGAGGGCAGCTGCTGCAGAGTAGCTGGTGGCCAGGTGGGGCAGGGCTGGAGTGTTTTGTGGAGCTGGTGTCTGTACTCCAATCCCAGCTGTGGTTCTTGAACCTTTAACCAGCGGGAGGAGGAGCTGGTTGGTCTCAGATCTAGACCTGCAGTGCTGCTTTCCTTGTGGGTGTGGGCAGGGATTAGACCCAGCCCTAGGCTCTCTACTGTGCAGAGGAAAGTCATGCCCTACCTGCTTCCAGAGGAGAGCCCTGCTGGTTCTAGAGCTCTTGCAGTATAGGTTTGATGTGAGATCCAGCTGCTTGCACTACCTCTCACTGGCAGCATCTCCTCCACAGAATGCAGCATCACAGTCACAGAGCATCCCTGCCATCTCGCAGGCTCCTCAGGCAGGGGCTGTGAGCTACATGGGAAGCCAGTCGGTCTCCATGGGGTACCAGCCCTATGGCATGCAGGTGAGCACCTGGGTGCTGGGGGAGGGAGGCTCCAGCCACTGGAGCTTTCCTGAACCTATGCTGTTGGGGCCAGGAAGGGAGAGGAGGTGAGGAGACAGCAGGCTTGCCCATGCAGAGGGCTTGCTTTCTCCTCCATGACGCTGTGCTGTCGAGTCTAGAAGTCAGTCTAACCCCCTTTCCCTTGCTCCGCTAGGGCCTCATGTCGGCGCTGCCGGGCCAAGAAGCAGCACTGAGCAGCCTGCCCGCGCAGCAGTCCTACCTGCCTGGGCAGCAGCCCCTGTACCAGCAGGTGAGTGCTGCCTGCAGGGTGGGGGGGATTTAGGCACGGCCACTGCCTAATGGCGCTGCCTCGTCTCTGCAGATGGCCCCAGCCGGAGGGCCCCCCCAGCAGCAGCAGCCCCAGCCCACGCCAGCACCCGTGCAGCAGGCACAGGGCAGCGGAGAGGCCCAGCTCATCTCGTTTGACTGAACACTGCACAGGGGAGTGCGGAGAATTCAATGTAACACTACTCTTCATTCAGAATCACTTCTGTTCCTCACCTCGTCCTGTCTGCCCCTCAGCTCCTCCCTGCGTCTGTCCCTGACCGAGGGGCCAAGGGACCACCGGGTTCCAGCACTGGTGCTGGATCCACGCTCGCAGGAGCGCAGCCCCTTCGCCCCGGCTCCCCGTGCTGCTTCCTCTCCCCTCCCAGCTGCCCCCTCTTTGCCCGTCCCCGCGCTGCAGCTCGGCCTGCAGGGCCCGGCCGGGGGCAGGAGGGAACCACGAGCACGTCCGTGCCCGCCCTGGTCTGCTCCCCTCACCCTTCCTTCCCTGCCCCCCGCTTCCCGCGCTCGGTTCGCGCCGGAGGAGCCCGAGCCACAGCGGTGTCAATAAAGTGTGCGGAACGAACCGGCGTGCTGTGCCGTGCTGGGCCGTGCCGGGCGACACCTACCGGAACCAGCGAGTGTCGGCGGACCCGACGGCTAGAGCGCCTCCCTCGCTCCACCACCGAGGCGAGACTCCGCGGCCTAGAGCGGCGGGCGCGCGCCGCGGGGGCCGTCGGGATCGTCGAGCGCGGGGCAGAGCGGCGCCGTGTCCTCTGCGGCCGCCATGCTGCCCGCCGCCCGCCTGGCGCTGCCGCCGCGCCTGGCCCGCCGCCCGCCGCTCTCCTGGCGCTGGGGTGCGGCGCGGCCGCTGGGCACGAGCCGTGCTCGGAGGCGCTCGGAAGCGCTGGCCGGGGAGGCGCTGGCCGGGGCGCCGCTGGACACGGCCGCTAAGGAGTACTCGCCCAAGGTGCGGCAGCTGGTGCGGGACATCGCGGGGCTGACGCTGCTGGAAGTCGCCGACCTCAACGCGCTCCTCAAGGTGGGTCCTCGGGCTGCCCGGCCCCGTCCCGCTCCGCTCGGCCCCCGCCGCCCGCTGACGCCGCCGCTCTTCCCACAGGAGACGCTGAAGATCCCGGATGTGGGGGTGATGCCCGCGGGCGCCGCCGCCCACCTGCCCGCACAAGCGGCCCCGCAGGTACGGCGCGGGGATGGGGGGGATGGGAGCTCTCAGCTTCGCCTTCACCTCACCGCGGCTGTTTGCAGGAGGAGGAGGAGGCCGTCCCCATGAAGAAGGAGAAGACGCACTTCTCCGTGCGGCTGACGGAGCTGAAGGCCACCGACAAGGTGAAGCTCATCAAGGAGGTGAAGAACTTCGTGCCCGGCATAAACCTCGTGCAGGTGAGGACGGGGCTGCCCCGGCCCAAAGCGGTCTCTGCTCTGAGAGCTGCTCGAGTTCCCCCTCGGTGGGGCTCAGTGTGCCCAGGGCCATGTGCCTCTCCGAGCAGAGATGAGACCAGGATGCAGAACGGGACTTGCTATGCCCAACAGGCATCCCTCAGAGGAGCCCCATCCCTCCCAGCTCTGGTGCTGACTGAGTCCATAGCAGAAGGGGGAAGGGGGAGGCTCAGAGCAAATAGCTCACAGCCCTCTGTGCCAGTCTCCTTTTCTCCCAATGCAAGAGATGCTATGAGGCTTTCTGAAGAACTTGGGAGCAGCCAGGGCTCCTCAGTGCAGCTGGATTTGGTCAAGCTTAACACAGCTTGTCATCCAACGCGCTTCCATTCTGTACTGTGATGCTTTCATGTCTTGAGGATAATAACAGCACTTTCTATTTACCTAAGTGCGAGGAAGCAATGCTAAGCAGTGCTTAGTGAAATCTGCTTTAATATGTCACCCAGATATTCTGAGATGGATTTGCAGAGCCTCCTCCAAACCATTCGTAACAACGTATTGTAAAACAAATAATAACACAGACGTTCTGCTCTCAGTGATGTCAGTTCCATTGGCCCACTGGGAAATAACTGTCTGCCAGCTGGGTCAGCCTGAATGTTATGTCCCAGCAATGATTAAGATGCCAGAACCCTCAAACAGCTATGATCGGTGGACAACTGAAAATGGTGTGGAGAACCAACGCTAAGTCAGCGTGGCACGTGGAACCTGTAGAACAAGCTGGTTACACTTGTGATGTAGCCACAAGTTACTTTCATTTTAAAACAAGTTACAGCTGAAGGCTGGTTTTGCCTGTAGGGGTTGTGTTTCATGTTAGTTGGAAAAACATTATTGTAAGTGAGGAGTTGTCATAGAATCCTAGAACGGCCTGAATTGAAAAGGAGCACAATGCTCATCTGGTTCCAACCCCCTGTTATGTGCAGGGTTGCCAACCAGCAGACCAGGCTGCCCAGAGCCACATCCAGCCTGGCCTTGGATGATGTGGGGCATCCACAGCCTCCTTGGGCAACCTGTTCCAGTGCACCACCACCCTCTGGGTGAAAAACTTCCTCATATCTAACCTAAACCTCCCCTGTCTCAGTTTAAAACCATCCCCCCCTTGTCTTATCACTGTTCACCCTTGTAAAAGTCGTATCCTCTCCTGTTTATATGCCTCATCTGGATGAGCTTTTAAACAAGATTTAAGGTGGATTTAAATGAAATTTTCTTAGTGGTTTGGAAGAAAGTACTGCTGGAAACAAGCAGTACCCTGCCCAGGGGCTGTTGATGTGTGTGCAGCCAGAGCTGTGCTGTTCTTCCATCCGGAGATGTGAACAGCTGCTGCCTGGGGCTGAGGCTGCTTTAGAACAGAAGTTCAGTGTTAGGGAGCAAAGATGAAAAACCTCATTTGTGCTGCATGTCCTCACTGCAGCAAAATAGAGCAGGCTGTGCCTTCGGACGCAGCCGTGGGCTCTTGTGAGTGCAGGCAAAGCTTCATCTGCACAGCAACACCGCGTCCCTTCCAACAAAGCATCTTCTGCCTCTTCTGGTACATCATCACTGTGCCCGGCGTGCACTGACTGACACAGCCAAGGCTCACTTTATTTGTTCTCCACAGCACGTGAGCTGGTGGCAGCTCCTCACTTTGCAACCTCCCAGGTTTGTTGCTGCTGTGTGGTTTGGGTGCAGCAAGCCTGTAGGCTCCCACCCCATTCCCTGAGCTCACTGCAGTTAAACAAGGCATGATACTGCAGGAAATCTTAAACCAGTTACAAAACTTTTCAAGTGCCTTCATTTTGCTAAACTCTGCAACGTTAGAGGCTCGTATATATTTTATATGCCAAACTGCTGTCAGGCAGTCTGTGCTGGAACTCTTTTGTCCCAGTACATCAGACTCTGTGACTTCACTTGCACAGCTGTGTACAGAACTCAGGCGGCCTCTCCACCCGCTGGCACAAATATGTAAACCAAAACATTCATGCTGAAGAAATGGCCCGGCCGGGTCAGTGGCTGCGTTAGCAGATGGTTGTGTGTGTCCTGGGCACCTTCCAGGGCTGAGTGCTGGGGAACACAGCACACGTCACATACACACCATGCAGGAATTGGGGGCTGCTGCCCATGGGGAGGGGTCTGGATGTGCTGCCCTGTGCCATCGGGGCGAGGTGCAAGTGGGTGTTTTCCAAGTGGAAGCCTCGGGTTTCAGAGCATTAGGTGAGTTTTCTCTGGTCCGTTCACGCAGAGCTCGGGCTCATGGCTTTAAATCTGTTAATCTGGTTAGTGAAAGCTGGTTTACAGATCTCATGCTTTGTACCTCCCACAGGCAAAGAAGCTGGTGGAGTCCCTTCCGCAGGAGATCAAGGCTAACGTGTCCAAGGAGGAAGCGGAGAAGATCAAAACAGCGCTGGAGGCAGCAGGAGGGACTGTGGTTCTGGAGTAGGCGGCCCAGTGTCACCCAGAGGGACTTGGAGCAGCACCTGCCTGTGGTGCTCACACTGACAGAGCCAGGCCCTGGGCACCTCCGGGTGCCAGATGCCCTCGCGCCGCGTGGTGGGAATGCTTTGTCCACATGGTTCAGTGCGACAGCAGCGTGCGGTTTGGTGGGGCTGCCGTTTAGTTCTGGCATCACAACGAACTCTACATTCATAAAAGCCAAGTGGGAAAAACTCTGTAGAATCGTCATCTGTCAAAGCTCGGCCCGCTTCCCCCGGGAGCTGCACACACTCACGCGGTCACGGCGCTGGGGCAGAGGCGCTGCTCCATCACCAGCACCACGCAGCGATGCGGCTTTGCGTGCACGGTGACAGCGCAGCGCTGCCGCTTCCTCTTCCTCGCTCTCCTTCCTCCTCTCCCGTCCCCTTTGCCCACGCCCCCCATCCCGGCACCGCGCGTGGATGGCTTCCGCCTTCTCGCCCCTCTGGTTACTCATTGCCGCGGGGCCGGGCGGTGCTCCTCGCTGGGAGCCCGGCGCGGCGGCCCCCGGTGGATCGGCGCGGGGCGGAGCGCGGGGCGGGGCGGCGCGGGTCGGCGGCGCAGAACGGCGCCGATGGCGGAGCAGCGCGTGTCGCGGTGGTACTTCGGCGGGATCGCGTCGTGCGGCGCCGCGTGCTGCACCCACCCGCTCGACCTGCTCAAGGTGCGGGCGCGGAGCCGGAGAGGCGGAGCGGCGACCGGGGGCGGCCGCGGGGTTCGGGGGCGCGGCGGACGGGGGCGAGCGCCGCGAGGAGCCGCGATCCGGGGGCCGCGGGAGGGCAGAGGGGCCGTCCCGGTCGGGCCGCGCCCGGGGAGCGGCTGCGGTGCCCTCGGTGCTGGCCGCAGGCCCACTGGGCTGCGCGTCCCCGGCCAAGATGTCAGCCGGGCGCTGGACGCCTGGCATCCTCGCAGCCGCTCAAAGGGGCCGCGCGCGGCGGCGGCTGCCAGCCCTGACCCGGCCCGCGGCGGCGGCCAGGTGGCGGCGAGCCCGGCGGGGCTGCCCGGCGCCGCGCACCCGCGTGGGACTCGGGGCTCCGTCCGCGCGGGGCTCCCGGGAAGGACGGCGAGCCGGGAGCCGGCCGGGCGCCCTCCGTTCGCCACTGCCGAACCGGCGGAGTGGGGGGGAGGGTCGGCCTTTGCCCCGCGTTGTGTGAGCGAGCCGCGAGCGCCCCGGGCCGAAGCCGATCGCGGAGCTTGCCTTTGGACCGCAGCTACGGCGGAGAGGCCCCGAGCCGGGCATGGGGCCAAGGGCGCTCCTCTGTGCCGGTGGACCTTGGACCCCGGGGAGCCCACCCGGCCCGGCTGCAGGTGCACGGCCCCCGGCTGCCCTGCGCGGCCCCGGCTGCTGTGCCACGCAGTGAGCTCCGGCTCCCAAGGCCAAGCCCTTCCTGCACAGCCGGAGCTGGATTGTACTCTCCCACCATCCCGCTGTGCATCCCACGCTGTGATGTCCCCTGGGCTCTGACCCGCGCACAGAGCTGCGCTGTGCTCAGGACACACTCTGGCAGAGGATGACACAGCTCCTACATGAAGGCCCCTCTGCAGCAGCCCAGAGCCAGTCCTGCTCGCTCCTGGTGCTGGTTCTGGAACTGCTGAGTTGCTCCAGTGGGGCTGCAGTGCACAGGAGCAGTGCTGCAGTGCTCTCTGCCTGTGCTCCTCCTGCAGTTCCTGGAGGCCTGGTGCCACGTGCACGCAGGGCGGCAGGAGGTCATGAAAGCAGCAGTGCTGCCTGGTTCCTTCCGACCAGAGCTGTGCCGGCTGCTCACTTGCTCACATGTTTCTGGGTCATCCCACCGTTGATGCACTCCAGGGCTTTCCATGGTCGACTGCACACCGTGGCATTGCCTTGTGCCGTGCTCCTGCACCCACTCGAGTTGGCAGCCACATGGGAGGGGCATTGCTCAGCGCTCCACCTCCTGCACCTCCATCCATGTGCTCCTGGGCCGGGCCAGGAAAGGTTCCAAGCGCTCCTCAGATGCGAGCAGCCCGGAGCTGTGGCTGCTCACAGTGTGCTGAGGAGCTCCAGGAGCTGCCCACTGTGGGGCAGTGCCCTGACACCTCCAGGTTTTGCCCCAGGTCCACCTGCAGACACAGCAGGAGGTGAAGATGCGGATGATGGGGATGGCGCTGCGCGTGGTTCGCACCGACGGCGTCCTGGCGCTGTACAACGGGCTGAGCGCATCGCTGTGCCGCCAGGTGGGTGCTGCCAGGTGGGTGCTGCCAAGTGGGTGCCCACACTGCAGGGGCAGGCAGCCTGGCCCAGCAGGACGCCCTCCCTCTCCCCCAGATGACGTACTCTCTGACCCGCTTCGCCATCTATGAGACTGCGAGAGACCACTTGGGCCGTGGCAGCCAGGGGCCTCCCCCCTTCTATCAGAAAGTGCTGCTGGGAGCGGTGGGAGGTGAGCAGGGTGGTGGGATCCCTCTGATTCCCTGAGGCTGGAGGTAACCTGAGCACAGCTGTGCTTTGGCTGCAGGCTTCACTGGCGGCTTTGTGGGGACCCCAGCGGACATGGTGAACGTCAGGTCAGTTCTGCCTGTGCTGCGGTGCTGTTCCCACTCTTCCTTATGCTTCTCCTGCCCTGCCCCCCTGCAATCACAGCGGGTCCTGGTGGGGATCTCCAGATCTGGAAGGACAAGAGCTGTTCAGTGGGATGGCCCCAGGCAGGGCCCTGGAGGGCTGGTTCTTGTCCTTTGGGAAGGAGCTGCAGCCCTGAGCAGAGCCCAGCTCAGTGCTGGAGGGGGGCAGGGATCTCCCCCACCACAGCCACCCATGAAGGACGTGACACCCCTCTGCTCTGCCTTGCAGGATGCAGAATGATGTCAAGCAGCCAGCCCACCTGCGGCGGAAGTGAGTGGGGAGTGGGTGCCTCAGGGCTGGGGGAAGACAGTGCTGTGGGGTGCAGCACGTGGGGGAATCTCAGCCCCTGATTTCTCCCCCTCTTGCTCCTTGCAGCTATTCCCATGCCCTGGATGGCATGTACCGCGTCCTGCGGGAAGGTGAGGCTGTGTTGGCAGAGGAGGGAGACAGCAGCGGAGTGGAGAGGGGAGGGGACGGGGCAGCCATGGGCCTGCAGGGCTGAGGGCATCACTGCAGCACCTGGCTATGGCACAGGGCATGGCAGCACACCCACACTGCAGTGAGAGGCAGTGTCTGATGAGTGTCTGGGAGCTGGTGGGAAAAACGAGCTGAAGCAGGCTGGGGGAATGAACGGCAGTGGGAGGGGATGGAGCTGACCTGAAGGGAATCCATTCCTGTGGGCCTGGCGTAGGCACTGCTGTGACATACAGTGCTTGACATGAGATGCTGGAGAGGGGTGGGGAAGAAGGCTCCTGGGGGGAAGGAGTATGAGCAGTGCCCCAGGGCTGTGCTCGTCCCCTGTCCGCAGAGGGCTTGAAGAAGCTGTTCTCGGGAGCAACGATGGCATCCAGCCGAGGGGCCCTGGTCACTGTGGGGCAGGTAGGATGGAGGGGCCAGGGGCTGGGGCAGTGCATGGCACAGCAGGGAGGGATGTGCACTAACAGCTTATCCCTGCAGCTTTCCTGTTATGACCAAGCCAAGCAGCTTGTCCTCACCACCGGGCTGCTGTCGGACAACATCTTCACACACTTCCTGGCCAGTTTCATCGCTGTGAGCAGGGCGGGGGACAGCGCTGGGGATGGGGCTGTCTGCAGCTGGGCTCAGGGCTCAGGGTGGTGTTGCAGGGCTCAGATGGAGCACAGAGGCTCCTGTGCCGCTCCCTGCTCTGGGTCATAGCCCGGAGCCATCATCCTGCATGGCAGAGCCATGATCCCGGTGCTTCCCGCAGGGTGGATGTGCCACATTCCTGTGCCAGCCCCTGGATGTGCTGAAGACGCGCCTCATGAACTCCCAGGGCGAGTATCGGGTGAGTGGCCCCCCCTGCAGCTCCCGGCCCCTTCCTGCAGTGCCTCATCAGCTCTCTCCCTCTTGCCCCAGGGTGTTGTGCACTGTGCCATGGAGACTGCCAAGCTCGGCCCGCTCGCCTTCTACAAGGTGTGTGAGCACAAGGGGAGGTCGGGCAGGAATGGGGGTCAGTGTCCATAGCAGAGTTGGGATGGAGCTCTCAGGGCTGTGCAGCCGTGGTCCTGTGCCAGGCCCTGGAGGACGAGGTTCCTTCCAGATGCAGCCAGTCTGGTGTTTCCCCATTACATTCCCCACCTTCCAGCACGCTGCTCCCCATGGCCGGGCTGCAGGCACTCTTGGTCCAAGTGGAAGCATGCACTGACTCCCTTCTCACTGTCCCATTGCAGGGCTTCGTTCCCGCTGCCATTCGCCTCATTCCTCACACCGTCCTTACCTTTGTCTTCCTGGAACAGCTGCGAAAATACTTTGGGATCAAAGTGGTCACCTGAGCAGGAGGGCCGGACCCTGCTCCCTGGGACCACAGAACCCCCCACCGCCCTGGGCCGGGGCTGTCCCCTCCCCACATCCCTGCACCCGGGGCCGGCCGGTCCCAGCCCCCATCTCACACCCTCCTCCATTCTCAGCACCTCCGTTACCTCTGGGACGTCCCTGGGTCTCGTCCCCTCTGCACTGCACCTTCATCTGCCGTGGTTTTTCCCTCTCCCCCACCGGAGTGGCCGCAGCCCTGTCCCGGTGCACAGCCTCATGCCTTTGCCTGGGCTCAGCTCGCAGCGGGAGGGGCTGGCGGGGTTTCTTTTGTTGTGCCCGGGCTTCAGCCGGGAGCTGTGCAGAGCAGCGCTGCGTGCAGGCGGCTCCCGGCTCCCACCTCTCCTGCGGCAGCAAGGATGGACGTGGAGCAAGGGTGGAGGCGGGTTTGGCGCACGTAAGCATTCCCCGCTGAGTGCCTCTGTCCTCTACTCCTCCGCTGTCCCCGTGCAGCCAAAACGGGTCCGTCCCCGTTCCCCCCCCCCGTCTCCCGCTCAGCCAAAACTCCCCAGCGCCCGCCGGTCGCTGGGCTCTTCAGGGATTGTGCCTTATACCAATGATAAAGAAGGGACCTTTGGGGGGGAGAGGGGGGGGGCGTGGGGCGGCCGCGCTGCCTTGCTGTGCTCCTGCCGCTGCCTGCATCACCGTCCCCGAGCCCTGCAGTGTCCGTCCTGCCCCGCTTCTCCACGTACTGAGGTGCTCAACTCTCCCCCCCCCACCCGCCCTGCAGCCCCCCCCCCCCGCCCCTACTCTGCCTGCACGGGGGCTGCGGGCATCGCCGTCTGCACGCGCAGCGCTGTGCAGAGTGGCCCCGAGGGATCAAAGAACTGGAATAGCTGTGACCGTAATGTATAATAAATAAACAGCGGAACAACCGCGGCGTCCTGATCGCGTGAGGAGGGGAGAGGGGGGGTGCGGTGTTCCCTCCCCTCCAGAGCTGCACCCCCGGAGGAGCAGAGGTGATGGGGGATCCGGGCTCACCCGGTCAGCACCGCACGGAACGGGGCCGTCCCTGCCCCGTGGGCATCTCCCAGCGCCGGGTGGGGGAGCCGCGGCCGGGCCGTGCTCGGGGCAGCGCGGGGTTCCGGGCAGAGCCGTGCCAAGGGCCCGTGTCTGCTGGCTGCAGCTCCGTCCTGGACGTGACGCTAATTGGGCCGCGGCGGGCGGAACGGAGCCAGTCTGGGACAGCAGAGAAGTGAAAGCTCGTCACCTTAACGAAGCCTAATGATGCCGGCTGGCATCGACGCTTTGTTCCGGTGCCCGGCGCCGTGCGGGAGCCGCGGGGCAGGTGCGGGGCGATGCGGTGCTTCTCCCCGGGGCCGGCGCCGAGCGGCGGTGGGGATCCGCCGTCCCGAGGATCGGAGCAGCTCTCCCTTCCGTCGGCCCCGCACTTCCGTGCCCCGACCGCGTCCCTCGGGGCGCAGCAGCCCTCTGCCAGCGGGGGTTGTGTTCCCCTCAGCTCGGCTTCCCCGCCCCCGTAGCTCCCCGGGCGGCTCCATGTGAACGCGCTGTGCCCCGCGCTGGGGGCTCGGCCCGACCTGGGCTCGGGGGATGCCGCGGCCGCTCCGGGTCGTGTTTACCTGGCCGCGCTCCGCCAGGACAGCGTACGGCAAACACAGACCCGACACCGCCAGCGGAAGCCGGAACGAGAGGGTACGCGCAGCTCCCGGCCGGGCGCGGGGTCAGCCCCGTTACCGCGGTGAGGAGCCGCCAGCTCCGGGCACCGGCAGGGACCTCTCACCTCCCGACGCCGGGGCTGGGATGGAACCACCGCGCAGACGGAGCCGGGGCGCAGCGCCGGGGGCGAGAGGATCCGCAGCGCCAGGAGCGGAGCTGACCCGACAAAGCCGCGCTCGGTCGCATCCCTCCGCATCCCACCCGCACGGGGCCGGTGATCTATCGGCTGTCCTCGCCGCCGCGCCGGGCGGCACTGGGCTGCTCAGCACCGGGACGGAACGGAGCGGAGGAGGCAGCACCGAGACCACAGGCGGTGACACGCGCGGTCGCTCGCAGCTCCCGGGAGCTTTCGCTTGTGCCGGTCGAAACACCGGGAGGGGGCACCGGCCGCGCCCCCTCCGCCCCCCCGTGCCAGCGGGAGGAGCGGGGCGGCGAGAAGAGGCTTCTCTCCCACGATCCCTCCCCCCGCGACTGTCCCTCCCCCCCGAGTCGCCACCGCCGCCGCCGCCGCGGCTCTGGCAAAAGTTTTCGCCGGAGCGGCCGAGCGCGCCGGTCTCGGTCCCGGTTTTCGCCAGCACCGAGATGCGCCCGGGAGCCGCCGCCAGCCCAACCCCGACAGGTACGGACAGCGGGGAGGGAGGGAGGTAGGGAGGGAGAGAGGGGAGCGCCTGCACAGCACCGACGGACACCACATCGCGTGGCCATGAGCTCGGAGAGCGGCGGTACGACTCCGGGAACGGCCGAGACCCGACGGGGCTGAGCCCGAGGCGGAGGGCCCTGGTTCCGGCTTCGGTCTCGCTCTCCGTCCGGCTCGGTGCCCCCGGGAAGGGTTCGGCCTTCGGGTATCTCCGTGCTCGATGCTGCCGTGGCCGCTATGCACCCACACCGGGTGACTGGCACCGACCGGACTTGGGCTCGCTGGGAGCATCTCCTGTAGATGCCCCCACCTGAGTGGTGCCCACCGGGCTCCGACTGCAGGCACGGCTGTGGTTTCGTGCTGGACAGAAGCAGGGGATACTTTTCCACCCTCCGTGCTGCTCCCCAGGCTCCCTGGTGCCGCAGGGGCCCACGGCGAGTGCCCTTTGTGACTCTGTCCCGAGCTCTGCTGTGTCAACACGGTGTTGGTAAATGGCTTTGTTTAACGAGGACATGTTGGGTATGTGACCTTGCCGGCCTGGCGGCTGCATGCGCATCCCCAAAGCAACAGCAGAGCTCACCTCTGCCCGGCACGGCGCTTCCCAGCCCGGCTGCTCCCTCGAGGTGGTGCGGGGAGAGCAGGGCACACCACTGCCAAGCCAGCTCTGCATGCAGAGAGCAGAAGACAAGCATTTGCTGCCCACCCCATGTCCTCCCCACAGCTCGCTATGCCCTGTGCCGTGCCCACCATGCACATGGTGGGTGTCCTGACCCGTGCCAAGTTCAGCCTTTACCCCCTGATATTCTCAGCTTTATCTGTGCATCCAGAGGAAAATTCTGAGCCCGCAGTCCCCCTCCTCACCATGTTAGTGCCGCCCCAGCTGCGAGCTCCCATCCTTCCCACCAATCCCTGTTCCTTTCAGTGCAGGGTGATGCAGATTTTTTTTTTCGTGTTCTGTTGCCTGGAGAGGGAAAGAGAAAAAGACTGAGTGGAGAAGAGGCAAAATATGGATTAAAAATAGTTAATGAAAAAATGTGACCGCAAGCTCTGAGCAGCAGCGCAGTGTTGAGGCCAGCTGTGGAGCACAGCTCAGCTCCACACAGCTCAGCACCCCCAGTGCCAGGCAGGGGCAGGAGCTGGGGGGGCAGAGACAGAGGAGGCACATAGCCCCCGTGTTCTTCCTTTGCATTCTGCCCACCCGTCTGCACGCAAAGCCCCCATCCCTACAGGGCTGTGTTGGCTCTGCCCAGCAGCTGGATGGGAGCGCAGCCCGCAGCCCCACAGAACCACTTTGAAATGAGGACACCCTCCTGGGATGGGGCAGCTGTGTGCTGCTGCAGCTTGCAGCTCTCTGATGTACCCTGAAGCTGTCCCCAGTGCTCATCAGTGGTGTGAGTCAGGCCAGATAGGAGTGTGCTGAGCCCCCAGAGCGGGTGCACATGCACACACGCCTGTCTGCACTGACCTTTTCCTGAGCTTTTCCCACTCCCCTTCTTCCCCTGTGACATGCTGCCCACACGTGTCGCCCGCTGTGTCTCTTGTGCTGTCCTCCTGTTTCACGTCCCAGTTCATGCAGTGTGATGAACTAGACAAACCCATTTCCCCCAGACAGAGCCACACTGCTGTGGTTGCAGCCCCCCTCTGTGCTCCATACTGCCTCTGTCTGACCCCTGCACTTGCCCCCTCACACAGGGCAGCTGCAGGAGATGCCATCCCCTTCCCCTTCAGCAGTCCTGGAGGTGATGCAAACAGCCTTGTCCCGACGGCCGACTGCTGCTTGTTTGCATCCTTTGTTGCTGTTGACGAAAATGCTGTCAGGGCTGGTTTGGGTTTTCTTGGTCCAAAGTGACACAGAACTCAGTGCTGTTGGTGCTGCGCGACGTCGGCTCTCCGTGTGCCGCTGCTCGATGTTTCCGCCATCATGCAGCTCCGTGCAAATGAGCTGTGGTCGTTCAGTGTGAGGGGTGCCCCAGGCAGCTCAGCTGTTCCTCTGCAGCCCAAGTTCCTCGTGCCTGCTTTGCAGAGGGCAGACAGGGGTTGGAGTTGTGGGGGTTGCAAGTGGCAAACAGGAGGCGTCCCGGAGCTCAGGGACAGTGCAGACGGAGGCAGCACGAGGTGCAGATGACCTCTCCGGCACAGACATCTCTGGGCGCTGCTTGTCCCCTTCACTGCTGTGCTGGGAGGAGAGAGGAGCAGTGTCTGCTGGGCTCGGTTAGCGCTGGCATTGCATCAGCCCTGGCCCTCCACCATTCCCTCCCCTGCCAAGTGCCGAAGCCCCCGCTGTGCTGCCTTGTAGCTCAAAGCGCAAAGCCGAGCCAGCCGTGGAAAGTGCTGCATTAGTGCACTGGGGTCTAATCCCAGGGTCAGGAGGATGGCAGCCCCCACCACCACCTCCTGAGCTCTCAGCTGTGTTCTCAGTCCAGCCTCGGGGATCAGGGGGATGAGAGCTGCACAGAGGGACCGGGCTCTGCAGGCAGCCCCAGGCTCTGTGCAGGGCCATGCTGTACCAGGCTGCTCACGGGTCACGTTGCAGATGGCCATGGGTGTCCCCATGGAGGCTTCCCCAAGCCACTGATCCATGTAGCAATGAGCTGCAGCAATCCCAGATGTGGAGCTCATTCCCTCCCCATGTGAAAGCAGCCCCAGCTGGGGGGTGGATGGGATGGTGCCAGGCCAAGGCAGGGGCTGTGTGCCCACAGGGACAACATCCCACCACGTGTGCAGGGATAAACGTGTGCTCATCCATCCCCTGTGCCTTGCTGCAATGCCGCGTGCTGGAGAACCGGGGCAGGGATGAGGCAGGGCTGGGCAGGGCACATTGAGGCCTCCCAAGGGCTGGTCACACCCAGTCCCTAGCTGGGTGCTGTCCCCTTTCCCAGCACTGTGTTTCCCTTCCCTCCTCTCCTGCCTGTGGGCACAAGGTCTCCGCTTTGCTGCTGTGGGCAGTGTGGTGTTTGCAGCCCGTCCTCTCCCAGGGTCAGCAGCCTCAGAGACATGACACAGGGACATGCCGCATTACCCAACACCAGCATGGGGCAAAAGTCCCCCGTGCTCCCTGCAGTCCCAACAGATGCACCCACCCACATGATGGGGGCTTGGTGCCCGTGGCTCAGAGTGATGGGGAATGCAGTGCCTGAAGCCACAGCAAAATGGAGACTGTGACATGGGCTGGATCCATCCTACAGTGTCACCTCCACTGACAGTGGATGGGGACAGGGGCATTTTGGCCCCGGTGGCCACAGCACACCCAGCAGGAGCACCACAAGTACTGGTGCTGCCACTTCCAGCTCCTGGGACATTCTCAGTGCTGCTGACAGCCTGAGACCTGCCGTGCCAGCCCCAAAGAGCCGGACTGAGCAGCACTTGGCTCCCCCACATCCTCACCAGGAACAGCTGCATCTCCCAGAGTGTGGGGTCCCCCACTCTGTAGGCTGCTGGGGAGGGGGGCCGCAAAGCTCCACGGGCAGCTGGGGCAAAGGGCTGGGCAGGGCTCTGCTGCAGGGCCAGGGTGCATTGGAGGCCCTGTGCAGGAGATGAGGAGCGTGACTGCCCCACGCGCCAGGACCCCTCACCCAGTGCAGTCTGCCCAGTTTGGCCGCAGCATGGCTCTGGGGCATGGGGAGCACTGCCAGCCAGGAGGGGAGTCTAGGGCAGAGGGCTCCCCATGCTAAATCCCACTGCAGGAGTTAAAAATAGTGCAGCCTCTGCCCCAGAGCTGCCTGCCTGGCTTGAGAGGGCTGCCAGCACATCCACTGCCATGCCCCAGAGAAGCGCTTCACCGCAGTGCAGGGATGCTCGGGGTGGGGCGGAAGGATGGGGATGCTGCTGTGGGCAGGTGACTGGAGGGTTCCCATCAGTGAAGGTCCCTGAGCCCACACAGAGAGTTCTGTCTGCCCTCGGGGCCGGGTCCTGTTCTGGGACTGCCTAAATAAGGCGCGTGCTGGCAGGTCTCGCTCCCTGAGCCGCATCTGCAGCGCCACGGGCTGATTAATGAGCTTCTCAGGCAGCCGCCTGCAACATGGCGAGTGGGTCTGCATGGAGGAAACACGACTTTCCCAGGGATAAAAATAGGCAGAGCAGAGCGGCGAGCCCTGGGAGCGATGGCTGGAGGGGAGCCATGGGGAGGCCGGGGCTCAGCAATGCTGCAGCATCAGCTCCCACACTGCCCCCTTGTCAGAAGAGCTGAAATCCCATTCAGAAGCCCCATAACCGGCTTAAGGGGGATGGAGGGAGTTATGGCTCCTCGTGAGCCAGGCTTTGTGCATGAACTCCCGTACGCCGTGTCAGATGAGGCTCCCCATTGCTTGTGCTGGGAGCAATGGAGCTGGTAGCAGAGCCAGCACGGGGCCACACAGCCCCATGAGCCAGGGATCCCTGTGGTTATCCCCACAGCCACCTCCATCCCCACTGAAGTGCCAGGGCTGGGAGACCCATGGGGTGAGGGATGTGGTGCACTGATGTGCCGGCACCAGGGATGACCTGACTGCCTCACAGGGTTCTGGGCTGTTATAGATCAGCACTGATGCACATCAGGCACCAGCACTGATGGGGTGGTTAGGGCTTAGCTCAGGTCTGTGAGCACAGGATGGTCAGGGAGCCCTAGGAGCCTGAGAGGATCCACCCCATGCAAGTGAGTCACGTCTGAGCGTGGCTGTGCTCCAACTTCTCAAGGCTGATGAAAGGAGCAGGGGTGGCTGGGTTTGCTCTGGGAAGGCAGAGAGGTGGCTGGGGGCCATGGCAATGCTGTCCTGGGGAGGAAATGGCAGATAATCAAGGCCTGCAGACTAATGGGAAAGAACACAAAGAAACAGTTGAAAGTTAAAGGCAGGTGGAGAACGGGGATGTGAGCGTGGCAGTGGCAGCTCTGCTCACCTCACAGCACATCCCCAGCTGTGCCCCAGGACGAGTCCCACTGCACATCCCTGTGACTCATCCTCTCATGCAGGGTCGCCCGCGTGCCAGGGCCCTCACCACCAGGGCAGAGGAGCTGCCGAGGGCCGGTAGGAAGCCAGGACCCCACTCCCCATGCAGCTTGTGGCCTGGTGGAGGCATGTCCCAGCCACCTCTCCTCACTCTCCTGCTGCTGCTGCTCTGCTGCCAGGTAAGGATGGGCTCCCAGAGACACTGCCCACGGCAGCCCATGGCTATGCCACGCTGCACAGAAGGCTCTGTCCAATCCTGCTGTCCACACGGCACAGTGTGGCACATCCATCTGTGCCTGCCCACGGCCATCCTTGAGCCTCAGGGCCATGGAATGCCTGCCCCTGCCTGACCCTGCTGATGTCTCTGGTGCCATCAGGGCCCTTCTGCCCAGATCACAAATTTCCTCTTCGAAAGCTGGAAGGCTTACAGCGAGGAGTGCCACCGCAACATGAGCCGGATGCCCGCACCTACAGGTGAGAGTGGGCACCTCACACACACCCCTGGTGTCCTGGCAGGACGGGGACCCCCTGAGGGTGGGCATGGGGAGCTGCGGGGAAGGTGACCGCATGGTCTCCAGAGCTGACACTCCCCATGGGCTGTCAGAGTGCATCGCCATTCTGCCTCCCCACAGAGCTGGTTTGTAACCGAACCTTTGACAAGTTCTCCTGTTGGCCCGACGCACTGCCCAACACCACTGTCAACGTCTCCTGCCCCTGGTTCCTGCCCTGGTACCAGAAAGGTAACAGCAGGGCACGTGGTGGCATGGCTGAGCAGGGCAGGGCTGTGTGTGCATGCACACCTCCGTGCGGATCCATGCTGCTGCGGATGCTGCTCCATGTCCCCGGGGCTGTCGTGCAGAGCCCAGCTGTGTACCTGCAGTTGCCCCATTTCCCTCCTCCCCATGCAGTGAAGCACAGATATGTCTTCAAGACATGCGGGCCGGATGGGGAATGGGTGACAGGCCCCAAGGGGCAGTCCCTGCGGAATGCCACACAGTGCCAGATCGATGCCGAGGACCTGGAGGCGCAGGTGGGCAGCGGGTTGCCCCTGGCAGGCATAGTGCAGCCCCCGCCCCGTGCTGTTCTGCCTCATTCCTCACCTTCACCGCCCCCCTCACTCTCCAGGAAAAAATAGCCAAGACCTATGGCAGCTTCAAAGTGATGTACACTGTGGGCTACTCAGTGTCCCTGTGCGCGCTGCTGCTTGCCCTGGCCGTGCTGCTGGGCTTCAGGTGGGCACAGACAGGGGCTGCACCAGGGGGGGCTTTGGGGGAACGCACACTGACAGCAGCCCCCTGCCTCCCCAGCAAGCTGCACTGCATGAGGAACTACATCCACATGAACCTCTTCGCCTCCTTCATCGTGAAGGGCGTCTCTGTGCTGGTCATCGATGCCCTGCTGAAGACTCACTACAGCGACAAGATCGATGACTACAATGTGCGCATCTGGCTGAGTGATGAGGTGAGTGGGGGGCAGGGGGTTGGGGGGGATGGACCACGGCAGGCCCTGACCCCCACCTGCAGGCTGCCGCTGGCTGCCGGGCGGCCACGGTCTTCATGCAGTATGGCATCATGGCCAACTACTGCTGGCTGCTGGTGGAGGGCATCTACCTGCACAACCTGCTGGTGGTGGCTGTTTTCTCTGAGAGGAGCTACTTCACCCTCTACCTGTGCATCGGCTGGGGTGAGCGCAGCCTGCATCCCATTCCCATCCCATCCCATCCCTGAGCCCACACCGTGCCTCACCTGTCCCACCCCGTGCTTCCACTTCAGGGGCACCTGTGCTATTTCTCATCCCATGGGTCGTTGTGAAGTTTCTCTATGAAAACATCCAGTGAGTATCAGCCTGTGCCGTGGGGTGTGTGGGGTACGTTTGGGATATATTGTAGAGAAACCCATGGGACAGCCCAGCAGAGGCTCCACTCTGCTGCCAGCATGCAAGGAGCGCAGTGCCAGGTGCTGTGCCAAGCTCCAGCAGCCACCCTGACACAGGGCTGCCCTGGGGTCCCCATCCCTCTCCTCCGCAGGTGCTGGAGCACCAACCACAACATGGGTTTCTGGTGGATCCTCCGCTTTCCCGTGTTCCTGGCCATCCTGGTGAGCCCTCAGCCCACGGCTTTGCCCACTGCCTCCCCTGACTCAGCCATGGTTGGGGCCGTGGCCACTTCATGCTTAATGCCCTTCACTGCTCTCTGCCCAGATCAACTTCTTCATCTTCATCCGCATCATCCAGATCCTCGTCTCCAAGCTCCGCGCACACCAGATGCGTTACACCGACTACAAATTCAGGTGGGCAGTGGGTGCAGCCCCAGCCCTGCGTGCCCACATGCAGGTGGTGCAGTGCCCATGGCCACGGCTCCGCGCTACGGCTGCCCGCTCCGTGCAGGCTGGCCAAGTCCACACTGACGCTGATCCCGTTGCTGGGCATCCACGAGGTCGTCTTTGCTTTCATCACGGATGAGCACGCCCAGGGCACGCTGCGCTACGTCAAGCTCTTCTTCGACCTCTTCCTCGGCTCCTTCCAGGTGAGCGCAGCAGGGCCGGGCTGGCCACGGGGACATCGTGCTGGGAGGGATGGACTGGGGCCGAGTCCAGGCGCTGCCCCTCACGCCTCTCCTGTCTCTACCCAGGGGATGCTGGTGGCCATTCTCTACTGCTTCATCAATAAGGAGGTGAGCGGCCGGGCTGGGAGCGGGCGCGGAGTCGAGGGGCCGTGCTGATGGTGGCCGTCTGCAGGTGCAGGCGGAGCTGCTGAAGCGGTGGCAGCGCTGGAAGCTGGGGAAGGACCTGGCGGAGGAGTACAAGCACACCTACAGCCACGCACCCAGTGCACGCAACGGCGCTGGAGGCTGTGAGAAGCACCAGCTGGTGGGCAGCTGTGCCAACGGGATGGGCCGCGGCACGGCCGTGCGCTCCGGCTCCCACTACCTCGAGAGCAGCGGTGCTGCCGAGCAGCTCGACATGGGGGAGCGGCACCACTGCTACGAGTTCCCTGAGACCACAGCCGAGAGCCACTTCTGAGCCCATGGCTGCACCCGGAGGGCTGTGGAGGACTGAGCCGTGGGGCAGCCGCTGCCCTCAGCCTGGGCACTGCGGGGCTGCAAAATGGCCCACGGACAGGGCTGGAGAAGGCGGGGAGGGGAACGGGGGCTGGGGTCTGTGGGGGCTGGGAATTGGGGGGTGGGGTTCATCCTGTGGTGCTGCCCTTGTGCGCCTGCGAGACCCTCTGCACAGTGGTGTAATTTATGTCGTAACTGTGTAAATAGGTGTGGGCCCGTGCCGGGCTGCAGGGCCAGCTCTGAGTGTGCCTGTCTGTGGGGAATGGCCAACCCTGGGGAGGGGGAGCGGTGACACTACCACCCCACAGTGTCCCCAGTTGTCTGTGGGTGATGGGCACATCACCCCAAGCTGAGGATGGGGCCACATTGCAGGGAGCCCCTGCACTGCACTGCTGCCCTTATGGCCTTGCACAGGTGAGCAGGGCAGAGGCGGGGGGGAAGGGGGGTGGAGGGGGCTGCAGCTCTCCTCCAGCCACTAATGAGCTCTATCAGCATTGCCAGGAAGCCTTAATTAAATCATTTGGAGCTGCCCCTTCAGCCGTGCTCTCCTGAGGATGGGCAGTGGCTGCTGCTGGTGCTGAGCACTGTGGGGTCCCTGTCACCCTCAGGTTGGGTGGGCTGTCCCAAGGTCCCACGGGTCAGGCTGGGGGGGAGGTGGGGTGAGCTGGCACCCTAAGAGGCTTGTGCAGTGCACATGAGTGCTAAGCCCGGATGCCACGGCTTTAGGAACCACAATGGCTTTGTGTGGGGATTAGCACACTGCCCTGTGCCCGGGGTGTACCCAGATGGACAGACAGCTCGAGACAGCCCCATACCCCCATAGGCCCCGGGCACACTGTCAGGACCCACACACAGTCCAGCACACGCCATGCCCACCTGCTTTCCAGGCAGGAGCTGTGCTACATGACATGAGAGCAGCACTGTGCCCTGGCAGCGCCCCGCTGCACATCCCCCACTGCCCCAGCCCCAGCCCCAGCCTGCCTACACCCATCAGGCTGAGGGGCTGCAGCGAGGGCAGCAGCATCAGTGGAGCCAGCAAGTCGTGGGGAGGGCACTCTGCACTGATCCCAGCTGCATGGTGTTGGCCGAGCACACAGTAATTTTCCTCTGTTTACGTGACAACTTGCTGGCTGCCCAGCCGAGCTCTGCTCTGCTCACCCACCACGGGGCCAGCCCTGCGCCAGCAGTCAGGACCATGGGGCTGAGGGCCAGGGCTGCCATGGTGAGGGTGGCTCAGCCCACGGGACCACGGCACTGAGACAGCAGTGCCACGGCACGGGGTGAGCTGAGAGAGGGGAAGGCAGGGGCAGGGCTGGAGGTAGGGACGCGGATGGGGATGCGGGTGGGGACAGACCTCGGGCTGCAGCGCCAGCCGCCACTTGTCCCCACGGCACTGCCGTCACCGCGGCCTCCTGATGCGGTAACGAGCCTAATTGGAGCAAATTGCTGAAGCACGAGGCGGTTTCTGGGAAGGTAAATATGGTCGATGCACGGCGCCGGCCCCAATGCCTGTTGCTCCAGCGTATCCATGGCAACACGCCACTGTCTGTCCCAGTCCCCCCCCACCCCCGCCGCCTACCCCCTGCAGAGCCATGATGGGGGGCAAGGTGGGGGCACGGGGTCAGGCGGCCGTCCTGGGGTCTGGCAGCACAGCACCCCAAGCACAGCAGCACTGCGCACCCCCCGCTCTCGAAGGCACACTTGTGTCCCACACGCACCCACATCTGCACATACGCACACGCTTGTGCCGCTCACACCCACGCACAGGGCTGACATTTGCGGGCAGAGCAGCGCAGCTATTCCGGGTTCCCATGGCAGCAGCTGGATGGGGACATTCAGTGCCCACCGCGTGCTGCTCGCCCACCTGCGGCCGCCCCCCTCTCACGGCCACGTCTGCCCACCCATCCCCATTCCCCTGGCGTTGAGAAGGGAGGAGAGCCCTGTGCCACACAGCAGGAACCAGGAGCAGAGCTGAGCGAAGGGGACGTGCTGGGAATGGCACCTGACAGGTCATGGCAGGCAGCCCCCCCCGGTGCCCGCGAGGCCTCGCTCGCCCCGCAGTGATACTGCTGCTTCATCGAGGTAATTGGAGACTGCAAATTGGTCTGCTAAGTAGATTCTGCCTGTTACCATTCTCTCTTCCCACTACTTAATTCAATGATACAACACATACCTCTCCTCCTCCCACCACTTAATCTAATGATAACAGCCGTAGACGAGTCACGGTGAAAATAAGCCATGGCCAGCTCTGACTTTGATTGGTAAACAGCCTGATTTCCCTGGCCTCCGGCCTCAGCCCCGCACGGGGCACCCCCCCGCCACCTGAACCTCACACCTCCCTTCTGCTGCTTCACCACGGTCACCCTGTGGTTTGTTATTAGCCTTTATAAAAATTGCCCGTTTAGAAAATCATTTTCCTATGACATTTCATTAGAGCCTGAGTGAGCGGTTTGCCTCCAGCATCACAGCACTTGAGCCAAGAGAAAAACAAGGCAAGAGGCCGTCAGGGCCAGGCTGCTGGGCCCCAAGCAGAGCTCTGCCACGGCAGCGCGGTGGTGGACGCAGCCGACTGGGGTCCCTGCAGCCTCGTGCCCCTTCCTCAGACCCCAGTGCTCTGCTCCCTGCTGGGACCCAGCTGCACGGCTGCCACGCTGCAGCACACGGACGCAGCCTCGAGTGCATCATGCATTTCCCCTGGGAAATGTTGGACACGCTGCCGCTGGCAAACAGCCATGAGAAGCTGCAGGTAATGGCCCACCTGGAGGGAAAAGCCGGCTGAGACGAGCTGCAGTGGCAGCAGCAGTCATTTCATTCACTGCTGCTCCCGACAGAGGGCACCTCCTGCAGCGCAGCGCTGCCCAGACACCATCCTGTGGCCGAGCACCGCTGTGCTCCACAGCAGTGTTTTGGAGATGGGAGGCAAACAGGGTCACGGCGCAGCACAGAGGTGCACTTGAGGAGAAATTCTAGCAATGCTAAGTATAGTTTAAATGCCATAAATGCAGGAGAGGGAAAAGGATACGAGTGTATTAATAGTCTGAACATTTCAATCTTTGGTCCAGCAACAGATCCCAGGATGCTGGCTCGCAGGAGGGCTGCCAGAGCCCAAGGGCATTGTGCTACCAGCACACGGTGCCAGGCTGTACATGCCTGCAGTGAAATTAAGAGCCCAGAGCAAGTGCAAGGGCAAGATCCCTTCTGGAAAATGAATAAATCAATAATTGAGGTGGCTTCTGCTCCTTGCGATCCTTGTCCTTAGGGCTCGGCCAGGCCTGAAGAGGCACAGAAAACTCTGATGGTTATTGTCAGCACTGAAGTCTAAAATAAGAAACACAGCATTTAAGCAACAAAACAGGACAAGTTTGGAAACCTAAAAAAAGAGAAGAGTAAGGGCACTACTCCAGAAAGGCTGCAGACAGACGCAGAGCAGAGCAACGCGCACACACAGCTCAAAGGCAGAGGGGGCCGAGTGAGGGCACAGCAGAGCATGGCCCCGTCAGCTGGGACCAATGCCCACAGTGTGGCCAAGGCCTCTCGTGGCCACTGGGCACCCACACGGCCAGGCAGGCAGCAGGCAGTGCTGTGGAACTGCTCCAGTGCCAGCACAGCCCTGTGGTGAGCAGCACACGGCGACATCAGGCAGAGGTGGCCCCGGAGCTGATGCTTGTGACGTGCAACGGAGGAGCAGGCAGAGCCACACGGAGGCAGACTCAAAAGAACACCAGCTTTTATTTACAACACTCCTCAAGTGACAGACAACAGAAAAAAAAAAAAAAGGAAAAAAAAAAGGAAAAAAAAAAAAAGGGACAGTATAGCTCAATGACGCAACGAAGGAAAGTTAACAGCAACCACAACTCCCCTGCACTCTGAATCCACCACGTGCTGGGCAGAGCCTCTGCAGCTCCTTCCCTGCCAGCTCTGAGCACAGGCAGGAAGTTGTTCCCACAGCTCCCCACGCCCCCAGAGGCACTGAGAAGCCCCACAGCTGCTCTGCCCACACGGGCACGAGGGCACAGTCACCCTCCCTGCACAGAAATGATTAGACAGGAGCAAGGGTCCAGAGAAAGCCAGCCTCCAGGGCAAGTCAGACCAGACCACCACAGCCTGCACACAATGCTACTGCAAGCTGTGGACAACAGGTCTCTTCAAAGGGTGCATGTTTGGGAAGTGGTGTTAGTGCTCAAACAGCAGGAGTTGCTCAGGCAAGGATGCAAATGAGCTTTTTTATCCTAAGTCAGAGCTAGGCACTCCCCCACCACCACCTTCCAGGCTGAGGGTGGGAGGTGGCTGAGCACAACTAAGTGCTCGTGCTCAAAGCATCTCCGAAATATTTGGGGCTGGAGCCTCTCTCTCCCTCCCCCTCACAGGGAAAGAGGAGCAGCTCCACTACCAGCACTACAAGGATATGGCCCAATATAAGCACAAGGAAAATCTGGCATTGGATGTAAACCAAAGAGCTTTGGCAACACTGATGAGTCCTGGGCATTAGCAGACTAGGTACAAATTAAGCCCTCCAACCAGGGAGCAAAGAATAGGCAAAGAGTGCCAAAGTGGCAGCAGTGAGCTGCCCGATGGTGCTGAACTGCCCACTGCTGGACTGGGGCTGCCAGTGTGTCCCTCAGCACCAGGCCAGCACCAGGTTTCTTTCCTTCTCCCCTTGGTCCACTCCAGAACCCATGAGCCCTCGGTGCACAGAAGGGATCAGAGAGCTGGCACTGCCTCTACCAACAGCACGGGTGCTCTGCCCTACCCTGCACCAGAACCCAGGAAGCCTGAATACTCAGCACACCAGGGATAGAGATGGAAGAACAAGTGACCGGTGATCGCAGCACAGAGGCCTGAGGAAGCTGTGGGTCAGGGGCTGCAATCTTTTACAGAGGGCTCCGTCTAGCTTCAGTGAGCCCCTAAGCATCGTGGAATTCAGGTAGCTCCAAAGCCAGCCCCAGAGCTGACCGGCTCTCCCACGGGCGGAGTACAGTAACCAGAGGAGGAAATAACACAAAATCTCAACTTAAATCTGCTTGAGGACTTTAAAGACCAGCCGACGAGCGGAGGACCTGCCTTACGACTTCTTTGCGTCTTGTGTGTTCCTCCGCTTCAGGTCGCTCAGATCGACGGGTTTAAACGCTGCGGAGAACAGAGCACAGCCTTTGGCGGCAGAGGCCGCACCGCAGCTCCCCGCCCCGGGGCCGACCCGGCGCCTCCGGCCGCGGCGCAAGGAGGGCGCGGCCGCTCACCTTTCAGGCTGGGGTTCGGCATCTTCTCCACGTACTCCTCGACCAGGCCGCGCTCGGAGCCCATCTGGCTGCGCAGGTCGCGCTCAACGCACTGCCAGGCTGCGGGAACACGGCCGGGCGGCTCGCGCGGGGCTCGGCGGCGGCCGCGGCCCCAAACCCCGCCCCCAACCCCGCCGCTCACCCTCGTAGATGAAGCGCACGTTCTCCTCGTGGGCCGGCGTGAAGATCTCGCTGCCGGCGCCGGGGGAGCGCGGGCCGCCGCTCCGCTTGCCGTTGTAAACGACGCGAGACACGGGGGAGCTGAAAGCGAAGCGCGGGGCTGAGCGGGGCCCGGGGCCGCGGCTGGGCCCGGGGCCGGGGCGGGGCTCACCTGGCCATGGCGCGGTGCGTGCGGCGGCGCGGCTCGGCTCGGCGCGGCTGCGGGGAGAAAGGAGAGGGCGGCCAGGCCGGGGCTAGGCCGCGGGCCGCCCTCAACCCGTCGCCATGGCAACGCGCGCCCCTCACCTGGGCCCGACTCCCGCCTCCGCTCGCCCTCGGGCCGCCACGGAAGCGCCGCGGCGCGCAGGCGCGGCCCCGCCCCCGAGCAGACGCGGCTCCGCCCCCTACGTCACGTGGTCCCGCTCTACGTCACGTGGTCGCCGTCGCCCCCCCCCCCCCCCCCCCCCCCCCCCCCCCATAGCGGCTGCTCGCGCCGTGTCCGAAAGCTTTATTGGAAAAGTACAAAGCGCGCCCCGGGGCGCCCCGCCGCCCCGCCCGGACCCAGCCCGAGCCCCGCGCAGCCCCGCTGCCCGGCCGTGACGCCCATCCCCCTCAGTCCATCGTGGCGGCCTGGAAAAGCTCCACCAGGTCCTTGTATTCAGGGTCGATGAGGTCCGACGGCTTCTCCCCGTCGTCCGTGGTTGCCTCCAGGCTGGCCCCCAGCGACAAGAGGTACCTGCGGCGGCGACAGTGTGAGCCCCGAGCCGGGCGGCACTCCGAGCCCAGCCCGGCCCCCCGTGGTGCCCACCTGGCGATATCGGCGTGGCCGTCGCTGCAGGCCATGTGCAGGGGCGTCCAGCCGTTCTCGTCCCTCTGGTGGATGTCGGCGCCGTACTTCACCAGGAGCTTGACGCAATCCAGGTTCCCTGTGAGCACCGCTTGGTGCAGGGCGGCCATGCCTGCGAGGAAGGGACGGCTTGGCACGTGGCTGAGCACAGCCTGGGAAGGAGTGGTGCCATAAACCCTCAGCACTGGAGATGGGTTTGGGAAAGGACACGAGGCAGGAGGAACTGAGAGTGTCTGCCGCAGGTTTCTGTTTTTATTGCATATGTTACCCTACGGGGGAGATGCAGCACATGTGTCCCTTTTGTTTCTACAGTTCTCCCCTGTATATGAGGCTCTGTCGAGCCCCTGCCCGTGGCCTGGCCCGTCTCCTCCAGGACACATGCAGACACCAGCCCTGCACTGCCCAACGGTCAGAAGTTCTTTCCAGAGTGAGGCATGAGGCAATCAGCATATGTGGGGGTTAGCGTGGGTCATTTGAGATCATGCCTCTGGGGCCATGTGACAGCAGATGCCGAAGCCAAGCACACGAAAGAGACAAATTCTGGGCTCTGCACCAGCCTGTATTGGTTCAAGGCATTCCATAAACAGTTTTTAGCGAGGCTGGGCACAAACATAACACAATGCCTTCTCCATAAACATTAATTCTGCAAGGCTGCAGATCCATGCGTGTGAGAGAGAGCAGTGCTTTGTGAGCCATGGCTGGAGCCAGGAACAAAACAGAACCTCGCTTCTCCTCTCTCCTTCCCAGAACCAGGATAGAAGAGGCGAGGGTCCCACTGCCCAGCCCTGAACTCCGCATACCCACCCACGCTCTTTGTCGCTATCTGCATTCCTGCTCTTTTTCTTGGCCACCCCATGCTGGCTTGTTTTCCCCTTCCTAAAGCACATGCTGACTGTGCTGCTGAGGGGAGGTGCTGGAGCAATGAGGCAGGGCTCTCTCAGGCCCTACTGGCAACGTTGGGGGCAGAACTCCTCACGAGGGAAAGAAAACAATTTGTTTTCAACCACCACACACTGCCATGAGCAGCCCGGAGCCGAGCTGTGTCCGCACTGCTCCCGAGAAGCCGTGACACTGCGCAGCTCACAGCACTCACCGGAGGGGTAGATGGTGTCCAGAGTCACTTTCCTGGCACGTATGAACCTGCCCACTTGCTCCAGGTCCCCCTGCCTGATGTGGTCCTGAAAGACGACGTCGTTGGGGAAGTGCACCGTACGTGAAGCTCTCAGTCTCTGGCGATACCGACTGTACCGGTGCATTGAGACTGGGAAATAGTCCTTCATGCTGCCCGCAGCCCCAGGATGCTGTGCAGGAATGTGGAGGCTGCACGACAGCCGTGTGGGCAGCACTCAGCCCGTGCTCCCCTCAGAGCTTTCTTCTCTCCTCAGGCTCGTCTCTGCTGGGAGGTGTGATGGATCCGGGCCCCGCTGGGCCTGCTGTGAGCAGCCTGCTGAGCCTGCAGGTAGCAACGGCCTTGTGCCACTCTGGACCCAGGACTGACGGTTCTCTGGGGGCACGGTGTTATATAGGCTCTGGGGGCTATTTTGGGGACGTGGAGCTCATGCTGCTTACTCTGATACTTGGTAATCGAGCTGCCCAGGCCGGAGCCTCCCACTTTTGGGCAGAGGTTGGTGTCTCGTCTTACCGCCCACCTGTTGATGTGCCCATCCAAGGGGTCAAACCTGCTGCTCAGCATGGACGGCCCTCCAGAGGAGCTCAGAACTTCCAGCAGCAAGTCCTCACATACACACCAGCATGCCAGGGATAGGACACAAATGCAATCACCGGGCGAGAGGAGCCAGCTGCTTGTTTATGATGGTGCCAAGTACACTCAGACCTGAGTCACTTTCCTGTAGTTGCATCAGCTGACCTGCAAGGGAGCAGCATGAGCTGTGCTTCCCAGCACGATTGCAGCGTGGAGCACAGCCAGGCCAGGAGAACACCAGCAGCACATGGGTGCCATGAGTGACCTTCTGAGGACTGAAATGCTGCTGGTGTTCCTGGTGATGCAAACAAGCTGCATGGTGACTGTGGTTCTGCTTCAAACCTGGAACCAGCTGCTATATGAGTGTGTTAATACTGAGCAGCTTCAGAGCAACAGTACCACCGCCACACAGCTGCTATGGCCATTAAAGGCCTGAAACAGGCCATTGACTATGAGATAAATCAGCCAAGGGCTCAAACAACCGCTCCTCCATCCTTGTTATCATCACACTTGGTGATTTCAAGCATTTTGTGCTGCTTTTGATGTGGCCTGCCCAGACAGTACAGCCGTGCAACATGTCAGGAAGAATTCCTATCCCACCTCAAGAGTCACAGAACATTCGTTCTGCGCTGTTGCAGCTTAACCTTCTACCAAGCTCCTGCCAGGTCAGCCTGTCTCACACCTGGGAAGTGCCTGCTGCAGCTGTCATCTTCTGGCCAAGACACTGATCTCTGCCCAGCAGTGCTTTGCACCGCACACCAGGAGGCCCAGCCATCTGCTGCACAGACAGAAGGCTCTCAGCCTGCAGCAGTGAGATGTATACACAAGATGACTCCAACAGAGCCCTGCTCCGCCAAGAGCAGCCCGAGTGCATGAGAAAGCCCCCCTCCCTTGAACAGATCTGTAAGCAATCCAGCCCCACTTCAGAGCTCAGCCTTGTTTACACTTTTACTGGCTCCCCAGAATTGACCTTCCTCATTCCTAGCCAGGAACATTCCCACAGAACTTAAGGGTCTTCTTTTGCCCCTCTCCCAAACATAAAACAGCTTTTTTTATCCAGAGCCACTACTGACCTGTAGCATTACCTATCAGCAGGCCCAGCACTGCTGCTCTGAAGGTTGGTGCATAACAAGCCAGCACTGAGCAGTGGTTGGAGCCCAGCGCTCTCTCACTCCTGTGTACCAAAGTTAAGTTAAGCAACAGGCCCCAGCAACCTCCTGAGGTGCCCTCGAGGTTTGCTGTGACATTTTTAGCAAATTTCCCCACAAAAATATTTTCAGCAGTAAGTGACTGGTGTGGAAATAGCAATGTGGCTCACTAGATCATGTGAGCCTGACTAGCAGAGCTTCAGGCAGCCCCAGGTTTCCCTGTAGGCAAATTCCTTGGTTAAATGCTCAAGAGCAAAGAGGTCCCATCATCTCAAGCCAGCTGGCAGCCAGAGCAGCTTACTCTCAGAGCTCCAGCCAATGCATGCTGACTGCTAATAGGGCAGCTAGTCGTCTGCCTGCATAAACTCATTTACTGAGCACAATATGTTTATCTCTGTTTGCAAGTATAGATTAGTTAATAGAAGGCATGTTCAAGGCATGTAGTGCCACCTGCAGAATTGGATGGAGCCAGGCAGTGTAACCTTCCAAAAAAGCTTATGGCTTTTTTTCCCCAACACTATTTAGGTAGAATCACTCAAGAACCACTCTAGAAGTTTAATCCTGTCAGATCAAATCCAAATATTCAGTATGGGTTCCAGAAAATATTTAGAGACATAATAGTATTAAAATCTTGACTTTATTTGGCCAACAAATTCAGTTCCAATGTTATTATAAGCGGAATGCTAAGAACGAGGCCTGATGCAGGTCAGGCCTTTGAGGCACTCCCTTGTTCAAGTTCCTCCCCCAAACCCAGTAATTGCAAATTCCACGTTTCATGTATTTTTTAATCAGGCCCTCCCATACCACCCACCTTTCTGGTCAACCCATTCAAAATAATGCTTGGAAAGTGACTGCAAAATGGTCTTGCATTTGATCAAAAGGATGGCACAGCACATCTAAGCTGGTGAGCCAGCAATCACTTCCACCCTCAGAGCCTGCCACAGCCAGTGCACAGTATTCCACCCTTCCACATTTTGAAGTCATCTTTAAGTGTCTTAAAGCAGAAGGGAAAGGAAATGAAATGTCTAGCGAGCACGAAGAGAAGCACCTTCACATCCACCTTTCACCAGGACTGATGCAGTCAGCCTATATTGCCTCTTCCCCTACATACTTTGATTCCAGGGAAGAACAGCTGAGACAAATAAGAACCCGACAGGTGGAGAAATCTACAGACTTTTCAAAGAAAAAAAGGCTTTCTTGGAAGGTATTAGTGGCAATGCTCCAGAATGTTGGGCAATTAATTACATGCTACCACTTCACAACTTTCTTCTACCCAAGAGAACAGAATACTTGAAACAAAAACTGTGTACAAAAAAGTACATCACAATAAAAAAAAAATAATGAACCCAGGTGGCTGGGCTGGCTACCCTAGTGATAGATCCCTTCTCAAAAGTGAAAAGACAGAAAGAGAGAGTGAAGTGTAAAGACAAGTGAGGGTGAAGCGTTATTTTAAGAGCCAATCCCTGGACTTCCAGTCATTCACCTTCTGCTTTAAATCTTATTGGGTTTCTGACTCATCGGGCTGCGTAACAGCAACCAGTTTAGTGTCTGATTTTTGGGTGATGGAGATCAGTCATCTCTTTACAATTCATCCTTTTGGATTTTTTGCTCATCATCATCACCTTCTTCAAGGTCTGTTTCTTCATCTGTCTCCAGATCTTCCAGATCCTGTATAGCATACAGAAGATAACTTTGTTTCTGGCCTATCAGGCACATTCAAAACCAAATACTGTGAAGTTAGAGAACCTGTTCTGTTGCTGCCATCTTAACAACGTGTCCCAAACTTTGGAACTCTTCACAGAAATCACAGCTTAGAACCCTCTGAAAGCTGGTGCCTGCACTTGTAATACCCTCTGCCCAGACAGCTGAGGAGCTGCTAACCAAATACACAGCATGCATGACGTTCATTGCAGCACTCAGCTTCCAGCCATCCAGCAAGCTTCTTTAAGAAAACCCAAGTACTCTAGCAGTCTGCACACCAGCTATAGACTGCTTTTTCAAGCCTGAAGCTTTTAGTATCCATTTACATGCATTTGTACTTAAGCATCCCAGAAAGGTTTCTTCATTTTAAACACCCAACTCCAGCATTTGCAATAAAAGCAGTTCATTACAGGCCAACAGCTAGCCAGGCTTCAAGTGAACAGACTATCCATGTTTTGTGAGACACTGTGGCTCACCAGCAATGCCTTCCTGCACATAATCCATGCTCTGTGTTCCAGAGAGCTGTATTTACAGAATAATGTATTAATTTTTATTACTCACATCATCAGCTGCTGCTCCATCCTGGCCTCCACTCTCCAAGAATTTTTTGAAGCCTTCTAGCGTCCTCTCCCCATTATAATCAATTACCTACACAGGAAAACACACCAAAATAGTTGTTACAGGCACCCACGGAACCACATCCCTGGAGAGGAGAATTCTCTTTCTGAGCAGCAGTTAACATGCCAAGCAAAAGGGAATTGAAAAATTCACCTTCACCCATATGAGACGAAGGAAAACAGCTCAGCCACTAGACTTCAGAGATCACTGCGAGGAGAGAATAGCCTGCAGATGAGCACACTGTCCTCTGCTATACTTCCTCTCTTTCCCAGTTCCCACTTCCCATCCCCACCAACTGCTTCCTGTAAGCCACCCTCCCGCACAGAGTCTCACACCTTCTGTAGACTTGATGCCTTCCACCTCTACAGCAGGGAAAGCCCTCCCACAAGCTTTTGCCCAGAAACAAACTCAAGCAGACAACTAAGCATTGCCAGTGCTCCCTTGTTATTCCAGCAGTACAGAGGTCAGCCGCCTTCTTACATTTCTGCCAGAGCCTGCAGGGAAGAACTTGAGCGTGGGGAAGCTGTGGATTTTCACTGCCTCTACTTCATTGGCTGTTGAATCCATCTTGGCAATGACAATGTTCTCATGGTCCCTGTAGGTCTCTCCCAGCTTGTCCCAGATAGGAGCCAGCTGCTTACAGTGACCACACCAGGGGGCATCTGTTAATTAACAGAGATACTGTTAGCACCAACAGTCTAATGACATCACATCACTTAAAACTCCATGCCAGACAACCAAGTTCACACATGTATTTTCAACAGATGCCTCTGTGGTTTGTTCTGCATGATGCTTTCTCCCCAACCCTAGTCATGGAGAATTTTACACCTGCTTTCATACCATTCACTTGAAAACAAATACTGAAATCTACTTACAGAACTCCACAAAGACATTCTTATTCTCATCAAAAGCAACTTCCTCAAAATTCTTCCCAACAAGAACTTTGACAGGCTGCCTGTCCCAGTCTTCAGGGAGATCCTGGCTCATCAGGTGAGGCTGGAGTAAGAAATAAAACTTAGAGATTGTCTGCTGTACAGCTATTGGAATGCATATATATCACAGACAGAAAACCTTACAATCCCAAAGTGCCTCCAACTAATTAAAATCAGATGAATCTTTCTCTTCTGGTTATAGGAATTTCACTGCCCACCCTTGAATAAGTGGGGATACAGGTGCTTATGCATGGGAAGAACTGCAGATTAGCTCTGACAGAAGAACACTGTTACTAGTGTTATTCTCACAGGACTGAGGTCTGTTGGCAGAGGGAACAGCCAGATAAAAAGCCCAAAGCCCCTAAGAAGCAGGAAGAGCAGACACCAGTTGTACTAGGGACCATATGTAACTGCTTTACTGCAGTCTTCATGGTCCAGTTCTTTTACCCTTTGTTTCTCAATATAAAGCCTGCTAGATAGCCTGTATGTTAGTCGGAGAGATTTTCTCTATACAACTCTTCACAGGCAGCATTTTTTAGTGCTTGCTTGGCCAGTAGGTTTAGCACTAGTAGCATTCATCTGTTACCTTGATCTTGCCCTCCAGGAACTTATTGCAGAACTCCTTGATCTTATCAGCTGTGAGGTCATCTGATTCAGGTTTGTATTTGGTCATTTCTTCTTCCAGTGTTATCAAGCGTACAGCTGGACATTCTTCTTTCTTTAGGCCAAAAAACTCCAGAATCCTTTGATTATCACTGTGGTCACTGTCTATGAAGATGAACAGGATCTTTGGAGGGAAAAAAGAACAGGCAAAGTGGTGAAGACCTTTTGACTGACTGTGCTTCTCACTCATGCACACACATCAATGCACTCACACACACAGTAGCTAAGTTGGCCTTTTCCTTCTCAAAGCCTGGGCTCCCCATGACCGACTGCTTCAACACTTCAAGCAGCTTGCATGCAGACTCGGCATCATTGCTTGTTATGGCAAGTGATGCCTCAAGTCACCTTGCACATCTGAGTGGATACAGGCAGACAGTTGTGCAGGAGGCACTCAGTTCATAGTCCAAGAAATCCATCTTACCTTCCCTTTGAAGTTTCCAGCTGCAGCCTTGAAGTTGTCCAATTTCCCTTCATAATCAGACACACTTTTTGGTAAGAACAGCAGAATGTGAGTCTTGATCTCTCCTCCAAAGATTTTAGGAGCGGTCTGGGGAATAAAACACTAAACTGAAAACACAGCTCGGCCCTATCATTCTCACTAGGTCACAAGTCAAGTATTACAGGACAGCTCTGAACAGTAAGCTTACACCTCCCTTCCCTGCACTCTTCCATCACTCAACTCAGCTCTAACATCAGCAGTTACACCACTCCTTGAACTTGCATCAGCTCCAGGTAAAACAGCACACAATCCATACCTTTAGTGTCACACTGTGTTTAGTGGTTACAGAAGGGTTTCACACACCCAAATACCCACCTGCTCAGTAAACTCTATGACAAGAGGCAACTGATTAGACTTGATGAAGTTCAGCAAGTTGTCCTTCGTAAGATCCCCTTCAAAGTTGTTACGGCCTTCGTCAAACTGAAACACAGATATTCTTACATCAGGACACTTCTATGTTCTGTACATCCTCTCTCAAGAAATGAACACACATCAGAATTGCTCCCTCGGTGATCTCAGCTGCACTGAGCACATTTCTGTCAGTGTCTCCACACTCACAGTATCTGCATCAACATACTCTTCCTCCCAGCACACAAAGTCCCAGATCACCCCCAGCTGAGCAGCAACAAGACATTGAACCTTTATCTTCACACTGTTCTACACAGCCATGAAACAGTTTGTGAAATAGGTCACTGAGAACTTTTAATAGCTGCCTTACAGCATTGCTGAAGGCATCAGGCAGACCAGTGAGGAGCTACCAGAGCTGGGACAGCATTCTGCTTAGGAGTTAGCAAGTTTACATTAACCAATTAACAGACAGTGCTATGAGAAGTCTGACAGCAAAACCCACTGTGCTGTAGAAGTAAATAGCAGTTTACTCAGCTCTGCAGGGGTGGTTCAGTCTCTATTGTTAGAGACAGCACCACATGTTTAATGCAGGCATTGCACTACAGGTGCCAAATCCTTTTTTATATTAGGATAACACCTGCATGCCTGACCAGGATTCTCAGAACTTGCTCTGGCAGCCTGGAAAGGGAACAGCTTTAGAAGAGCATCAAGGTTAAAAAGGATGTGCAGGACAGCACAAAGCAGCTCTCAAGTTACTGGCAGAAACAAGAGAGTGGACTGAGATAAACTTCTGCTTGAGGAAGTACAACCACAGCTGAAAAGCTGAGCAAAACACAAAACACTTCTAATTAACGTGAAGTTACTTCCCAGAGCACTGCATGCCGTGACACCTTCAGAATGGCTGTTTGAGGGTCTTCTCAAGTCTGGATCTTGCAGCAGCTGGGGCTTACACTGCCTCAGGAGCTGCCTTTCAGACCAAGGTTCCTCCCCTCCCAACACACAACATAAAAGCTGCCACGAGCAGAGTTCCACACAGACCCAATTCAACTACACTGATGTGAAATACAGCTTGAGAATTTCTTTACTATTGAACTGGTGCCACTACCTGAGAATCCCAAGGAAGTATCAGAAGCAGTAACAGACCTCACAGAAGCAAAGTGTTAGAAAAATAGCACAGAATCAAATCTGCACAAATCCATTTTCTTGCTGGAAGTACTGGCTGTATCCCAGCCACTGAATACACCTTCAGTTACTCTGAAGTCAGAACTTGATGCTACTACTTCCCACAGCTGCCAGAGACAGCTGGAAAGGAACATTTCTATTTAGACTTGTCAAAGGACAAAAAGATAAAAATCAAAGAAACCCTCACAAATACTATTTCAGCTTAGTGTGAACCACTGACAGAGGATTCAGAGGGATGCACACTGAAAGCTGTACAGCAAGAGCAGCAAGTGGAGCAGTCAGCCAGAAACAAAACACTGCTCTTTTCTCACAATCCCAGCCTCCCCTGTTGCAAGCAGCTAACACACACCTTGAACTTACTGCTCTTGCACCCTCAGCCACACCAATCTGAGGAGCCTCTGGCTTACAGAGTACAGGCCTCTAGTGCCATAAAGGTAATAACTATAATTTCAGATGCACAGGGAAATGAAACGTGCTATTCTAGCTGAAGGAATAAAGACTGAAGTCATTAAATCCTTCAGCCCGGCTCCAGTCAGGCTGGTCAGAGTGACAACTGTGATAAGGTTACAGATTTAATCAGTCTGAACCCAAAGCAGCTTTCTGTCCTGCCTCGCTGCATCCAAGCGTGCAATGCCACCACATCTAAGGAACCTCTGCTTGTCTGCTCAAACCTAGAGTTTTATCCCCATGACTTGCATTTTAACAGGTGAAAGATGTCAATAAATGTTATTTCTCATCCCACAGACCGCCAGTATCCCCTTGCATATAATCCAACTGCTCCAGCCTCATCAGCTGAAACTGTAAATCCTCTTAGGAACTTCACCATAATCACCACGAAGTGAAAACTGCAGCAACAGAAGGCAGAGCGAGTCTTGAAAGCAGGAGGGATCAGTAACAGGTGTGTTTAGAGCAACTCCAAGCCATAATCAAACAAGATACCGTGGCAAGTCACCAAACCTTGGCTGTCACCTTGTTTAAAGACCTTCAAAGTTCAGTGAGAGGTATGGGACACAGGGCACCATAACAGCTACAGCCACAAACATTTTAAAGATCACGCTGCCCATTCCTGCACCGCAGCCAGGTACTCGAAAAACAAAAGTGAGAGTGAAGAAATCTTTTGGATACAAAGTCCAACAGCCTCCTGAAGGTAACACATGGCCAGGAGACCAACAAGACTGCCCTCTACTGAGCGAGGGCCTCACCCTGACCACTGCACCCTGCCAAAGGACTCGGTGCTTTGCTGCCCATAACATGGCTGCAGGCTCTGCCTCCCACCCTACCCACAGGCTCTGAGATTTGGAAGTTCCTAGACAGACAGTAGGAAGTCTTTCAGTTTCATTCAGGAGCATGCTGATTTGGATGATAAAAGACGGCTCAGGTGTGGTGTTTGAGCTATTGGGTACCTTCTTGAAAAGGACCACTCCATCTTGGCTAAGCTGGTACTTGGAGAAAACGTCAGCGCTGGAAGAAATCCCAAAAGGAATGTCATCCACAGATTCTGCTGCCAACAAAAACTCCTTCGCAGCATCTGACGTCACATCCTGGAGAATAAAGGAAGGTGTTTCATACAGAACACATTGAACTACAGCATAAACATCCCAGGGCTCACCAGCCAGAGAACTTGAAGATCAAGTAAAGCAGGACAGCAATTGTTTCACAACTTATGAGCCTTTCCCAGCTGTTAAAGGGCAGAAAGCAGGGAAGGTCCCAAGCATTTGTGAGAGCCTCTTGAATGGAAACAAACTCTACCTTAAAGAAACCAATCACAACCACTTCACTGGAATCCACCAACGTCTCTGCCGCAGCAGCATCTGTCAGGGTAGTGGCAGCCGGGCCCGTGCGCTTCTTCAGCCAGCTGACAATATCATCTGCTTCTCTGCCAGCTACACCAAAAGACAGGAACACCAACTCACTTTTGCCTCAGATTACGAGCACACAACCCCTTAAGATCCCAGCAGCAGGCCGACAGCTTGCAAAGAGCAGAGACACCATTTACACCACTGCCCCTTTCACTCTCAGCATAATTAAGTCCCCCATTACTGTTAAGTCAAGGCCCAAGGGCTCTCAGCTACTCTTCCCACAGCTGCTCCAGTCCAAGCTTTAAAACGTTTTAAACTCTGAGCAGCAGCAGCACAGCACTCCTCCACGACATCAGCGCCGCTTCACCAAGACACGCACCTTCCTCCGAGCTCACCCTCACAGCCCAGAACGCCACGGCTCAGGAATGCCGTAACTCCCATCCCTTTGCCCTCAGCTCCGTTCAGCCCCTCGCCCAACTCCCCCATTCTTCAAGGCCGTGCTGTAATGTCGCCCCGCGCAGCGCCGATCCCCCCGCGCCGCTTCGCCCCGCACCCCGCGGACCTTTGTCCGTCCCCGGCGCGGTGCCGCGGCACCACGTGCGCGCGCGAACGGAGCAAGGGCCGCTGCCACGTCGCCGCCCGCGCCGCTCACCTGTATACTCGCGGGGCGCGGCCTTGTCCCCGTTGCGGAAGAACTTGATGGTGGGATAACCGCGCACGCCGAACTGCTGCGCCAGCTCCGCCTCCTCCGTGGCGTCCACCTTGGCCAGGCGAATCTCCGAACCTTCCGCCTTCAGCTGCGCCGCCGCTTTCGCGTACTCCGGAGCCAACGCCTTGCAGTGCCCGCACCACGGCGCGTCTGCGGGGCGGCAGTCAGCGGGGCTGCGGGCGCGGCTCACCGCCCCGCCGCCCCCAGCCCCGCTCCGCCGCTCTTCCGTCCCGGCCCCGCCCGCCCCGGCCGCACTCACAGAACTCCACGAGCAGGTGGCGGTGCGCCGCTAAGGCCTGCTCGAAGTTGGCGGCACGCAGCACCAGCACTCCGTCCTCCTCCTCCAGGGGATCCGCGAAGCCGAGCGGCGGCACGAGGCAGAGCAGCGCTACGATCGCGCGCAGCCGCACCACGGCCATGGCGGCTCGGAGACGGGACGGGCCGGGCGTGCGGCTGCCGGCGCCTCCTCCCTTATAAACCCGCCTCCCGCCGCCGCCGTGCCCCATTGGTCGCGCCGCGCTGGCGCCTCCGCCGCTTCTCATTGGTTTGGTGCGGCGCCCGGGCGGCCGCGCGGTTTCCATTGGTCGGCGCGTTGGGCGCGCCCCCAGTCCGCCTTCGCCGATTGGCAGTAGGCCTCGCTCTCTTCCCGCGGGTCGCCATTGGTCTTCTTCCCCCCTGCGTCGGCCGCCATTGGCCGGCGTCTGTATCTCGCGCGGCCGTTTGCCGTCGAACGTGGCAGTTGGGCGGTCCCGGCGGGGGGCACTGCGCCTGCGCGCAGGGAGATGCGCGTGGTGGATTCTGACTGGGCCGTGTCCGCCGCCCTCTGACCTGAACCGGAAGTAGAAGCATCTCTTCCTGTGCGCGTTTCTCTTGCCTAGGGCAGTGTGCGGGCACGTGACGCAGCGCGGTGTGTCGTTATGGCAGCGGGCTCTGACCTTGCTGGGCTGGGCTGTAGCGGTGGGCACGGGCCGCGTTCCACGAGCAAGGTCCGGACTGGAGGATGAGGGGCTGCTCGGTTTCTCTGCGGCCTCCCCCTCCTTCCTGCAAACCTCAGGGCCTGGAGCGAGCGGCTGTC
Organism: Lagopus muta; assembly: GCF_023343835.1. NCBI lineage: Eukaryota > Metazoa > Chordata > Aves > Galliformes > Phasianidae > Lagopus > Lagopus muta. The sequence continues at coordinate 5,106,121 of NC_064450.1, read as the reverse complement.
CTGCTGGACAGGAGCCCCTCCACGGCTCGGCATGAAGCTCGGCTGCCACGCCCTGCCCTCAGCCACTGCCCCGTGGAGAACGTGCGTGGCCTTTGGCTGCAGGGTTGGCACGCAGGGGCTGCCCATTGATAAGGGCCGGGCCGCACCCCACCAGCACAGGAAACCTTGCAAAACAGACCTTCTGCTCTTTGCTCTCCTCCTGCTTTCCTGTGCTAGGACTGAGCCACATGTGCCCAGGGGCAGCAGTGCTGGAAGCAAGGAGCTCCCTTATTCTCCATGGGCACTTTCATCTTTCTCTTGACACTGGGAGCAGAAGTCATTTCCACGAGCTTTGGCTGGGAATGGAGCTGGGCTCTTGTCTGGCACAGAAAGAATCCAGCCAAGTTTTAGATGATAAAGCTTCTTTGAGCAAGGCAACCTGCACGCAGCAGCTCTCAGTAGTTACCAAGAGCGTAGCCTGCAGGGTGAGGGAGGTTCTCCCTCTTTGCTCTGCCCTGGGGAAGCTACATCTGGAGCACTGTGCTCAGTGCTGGGCTCCTCCCCAGTTCCAGGCAGAGAACTGCTGGAGAGACCCCAGTAGAGGGCTACAGAGATGATGGAGGCCTGGGGCATCTCCTTATGGGGATGGGCTGAGAGCCCTGGGGCTCTTCAGCCTGGAGAAGGCTGAGGGGGAGCTGATCAATGCTTATCTATATCTAAAGGGCAGGAGTCAAGCAGACAGGGCCACGCTGTTTTCAGTCGTGCCCTGCAATAGGACAAGGGGCAATGGACATAAACTGAAACCCAGGAAGTTCCATATTAACATGAGGAAAAAGTTATATGAGTGTAGCAGGCAGCCCAGGGAGGTTGTAGAGCCTCTGGAGATATCCAAAACCCACCTGGATGCTTTCCTGTGAAACCTGCTCTAGAGAACCTGCTTTAGCAGGGGTTTGGACCTGCAGACATCCCTTCCAACCCCTATGATTCTGTGATTCTGTTGTGACCTGACAGCAGCTGCACAGGGCTGCAGGCACAGACACGCCAAGCACCCAGGGTGGGGAGTCAGCTGCTGCAGAAAGCAATCCCACGCTCGCTCACACTTGGCTGCCTCACAGCCTGGTTGGTTCCATGGCAAGAGAGTGTTTGGCAGCCACTACTCTGAGCAAACAGGGGATAAGCCCCACTTCTCTACAAGTGGGGCTCTATGGGGATGCTTCTTGCTGTAGGGGCCAGGCTGTAAACTGAGACAGCTCTTGCCAGAAAAGCATCACCTGGTGCTGGCAGGGGCAAGTTTCGCAGCAGCCAAGGAGAAGCAGCAATTCTGCTGCCAGTAGTCTCTGGGCACGAGGTACTGAGCCTCCATGTTGCCATACATCAGCTGTGCCAGTGGGGCCCATCTGCAGAGCCAATGTTTGCTCGGCTGTGCTGACGAGGTAAAGCAAGCCTGCTGACATCTTGAAGGTGCTGCAGCCCTCTTGTCTCAGTAGGGATCTTTCCTCATGGAATGCAGCATCCTGTCCTTATGCCTGCCTTCTGGCATTCTACAAACAGTCTATTTCACTTTTAAAAAATCCATTTAAATGTCCCTGTACTACAATGCCTACAAAGAATAAAGTTGCACGGAAAGGGCACTGTTTGCACACGTGCAGCACATTTCCTCTGATGTCTTGTAACTGCTGGGACTGTAACCTGGACTGGAATGCTCCCTGACTCCCATACTTGACCAAGCAGCAGCTCATGAGGTCTAAGCCCATAAACATAGCTCTCAAGTGCTGCTGAGACATTAACAAGTTCTCCCACTTCCTTCAGGTCTCCCAGGCTGCCTTTGGAGCAGATGCATGTGAACCCTGCCACGCCTGAAGCGCAGCAGCCCTGCTGCTTTGCAGTAGCAACTGTCAAAGACAAAGCTGCCACAACACACACAGCCACTAAACTAGAAAAGCAGCCCAGGCCACTGTTGTGCAAAGATTTATGATACGCATCACCCAGAAAGAGCTGAAGCTTCTGCTTGGAAACCACAAGCAGTGACAATCCCCATGTCCTCCCAACCGCCACGTGCTGCTCAGTCCATGAGCAAAGCCATGCATGCCCTGGGCTGCCTATGCCTCTGTGTGGCTGCAGGCTCTGCTGCCTGGAGGCAATGCCCAGCCTGCTACCCTGCAGCTGGTCCCACACTCTGGTGGATACACAGGCAGTACCACCTCTGAGCTGCAGCCCTCCTGTGTGTCCATCCCTCCCCTCGCTCCCCCATCCCCCTGACATCATACCTCACCACACCCCACAGAATGATCTGTCAGAAATATTAACGTCCAGAGTTTGGAAAGACTTGCCAGGGAGTTGAAGATTGCATCAGACAGGATCTAACTCTGACACTAACTGCCCACAGAGTGGCTGTTAGGGGCCAGCACAAGGAGAGCCTTTGTATCAGCACATCTGGGCTCTAACTGACGTTCGGGTGACATCTGCTCGAGGTCCTGCTCCTCTGCTGCCTCTCACATCCCTGTACCACAGCAGAGAGGAATGCAGGAACACGCAGCTGGGCACAGCTGATGGAGGGAGCAGCACCAGCAAAGCATGACTCTTGAGTGCAGGCTCTCACAGGTGCTGACAGCACTTCTTCAACTGTGCAGACAGCTCCTGCCCTGCTGAGCATACTTCACAGGAGCCCTTTCACTCACAGGTTCTGAGTCGAACCATTTTCTTCAGCTGCAGCCTCTGACAAACACAGCAGCTTTCAGGGGACTGAGAACAAAGGAGGCCTTTGCTGTCAGCACAGCAGGTTCCCTCTCGTGCTCAGTTCTTAGTTCCCATTACAAGCTCACAAGAGCAGGAGCAGGGTTGAGCCATTTCTACAACTCCTGCATTCTTCAGCGTTTCACAGCGTAGCTGCAGTTTCTTATCCTTATCACAAACCAGCTCTGTAAACATCCGCAGGCTCTTATCACACATCACCTCTCCTAGGTTCTGTTGTCCCTCCAAATGCTTCCTCTGTTCTCCTGACCGCACAGGAATTTCACTTCATGTTTGCATGCTGGCGCAGGCCAGGGCTCAGAACCCACCTGCTCCCTTCTAGCAGGAAATGCCCCTGACCTCACAGTCTCTGAGATCCACCACGTTCCTCCATGTCCCTCCTTCTCACCCTTCATTCTGCAGGCCACACAGAACTGCTGAGCAGCAAAAGACTGATCTCAAACTGAAGCTTTTGAGAGTAGCAAAGGTGAAACATCAGTGGGGGTCTCTTGCCTATTGTGCTCTGGCAAGGACTTCCCCAGACCCTACAACATGACAGAGAGAACCCAGGGATTCTGCTCTCCTCCCCACCTCTGAGATTTGTGGAAATCAATTCTGGAATAGAAGTTCTGCCACTTCCTATCAAAGACCCAGAACAGATCCAGAACAGACAGTCAGTTCAAAGATTTTATTTAACTGTCATAAAAGGAGAAGCAGACGATGATTCCAAACCTGTTAACCTGGGTCTAGCATTTACAGACAATATGCACCAAATCAAATTAACAAAAATCTCTCTAGGGGCAGGGCAGAGGAGAGTTAGAGGCAAAGACGTAGCTACGAGAAAGCCACATGTACTTGGTCCCAGTTCTAATACAACCTCAATGTGGGAGGATCGAAATAAGAGGGCTGCGGAGCTGGAACATGCCTGCCCGGTGGTCGGGGGGTCGCAGGCCCCAGAAGCCCCCGTCACCCCCCAGTGCCACATCAGCACAGCCACGGGCAGCAGGCTGCACTGCTGCAGGTTATGCTACGGGCACGGGGGAGGAGGGAGTAGAGTGTCAAGGCAATAAATACTGACACGCCAGGCACAGATTTTAAAGGCAGAACAGATACATAAGGCATTAACCGCTTCTGAATACTTGACCATTGCAAGCTCTTTGTTGATCGCGTCAGGAGAGCAGCTGCAGAAACAGACTAGTCCATCCTCAGCCCAAAACAGCTGGGAGGGCAGGTGCTATCCTGGTATTTCAGTGCTTTGCAGCTACTTTGGCTGCAATGAGAAGTCTGAGGTGATGGCAACACTGGTGACTCTCGCACCTACCTGCCTCACAACCCCATCTGTGCCTTGGAGGCATTGGGGCTGCCCAGAGAGTCCAGAGCTCTGCATACTGGGCCAGGGTTCTGCCAGGCCAGCTCTCTGGACACTGGGAGGGATGGCCTGGGGAAGGGGCTAGATGTCACCTGGGATGTCACACTGCCCTCCCTTCCAGGGATGTCCAGTCCTGAGTGAAGAATGGACCAGCAGCAAAGCGGGAAGTTGTGAATCTTTCCTAATATTCCATGAGGGGCGTGACCAAAATGAGTGCCATGTCAACAGACAGGGGGAGGGTCGGTGGCATTTAAAAAGTGTAACAGGGGCAGGGCCCCCTCCCTAGAGGATACGTGTTACACATTAAGGCATCATGGTTACGGGGAACATCCACAAATGAAGGTGCCAGCATTCTCAGGACACCAACTGGATGGAAGGGGCAGGCTGAACATGATTTTAGCCAACAAAGAGATTCAAATAGCTGCCTGGCATCAAAGTTCTTCAGCTACTTGGAGGCAGTAGCTACCCTGAGCTGTGCACAGGAAAGCTAAGCACAGAATCCTACATAGAATATAGGAATCTCCTCTTCAGCACCAACCAGAATAAAGGAAGGTGAGAAGCAAAAAAGGGCCTGGCAAAGGAGCAAGTGCTCCCACCTCTGTGCTGGGACAGAACGGCCCCAGGACGGGCAGCTGGAGATCAGATGCAGACAGCATGGTTTGGTCAACTGGATTCAGTGATTCTCTGGGGAGGGGGCACGTTACAAAACTCTGATCAAATTTTAACAGGGGTGAAAGGTAAGGGGGTTCCAATGTCAGCACTTTGGTACAGGGAGGGATTTCTACGGTAGCCACTGTCTGATTCACGCTCTCTGGGGATTAGCTTTGGGAAGGGCTAGTCCTTCCATTCCTTTTTGATGGTCAGGTTCCACTCCCAGGACAGGTGGTCAGTCTTATCATCATCTGTGAATTTGGATTTGATGTTGTAGCTGCCCCGGGCCAGCATGCCCTTAGGAGCTTCTTCCATGGGGGTCAGAAACTCGTATTCCTCTGCTCGGGGGCCATAGCTCCCAACCATGTACTCAGTCTTGTCAACTAGGAGAAAAAGAGGAAGAGGGAAGCTATTTAAGAGCTTCCAGTATATTTGGGGCGAGGCTAAAGCAAAGGGTTGTTACTGCTACAATTCACAAACAGTAAAAGCAGCTGTAAGAACATCACCCATATTAACAGCTCCATTCGCTCCAGAAACAGCTCCTTCCACAGGGAGCAAAACCCAGCACTCGTACCTCTGTCCACACACAGCAGCAAGCTGTTCAACTCCAGTCTCCAGCAGTGACTGCACACCAAGCTCAGGCACAGCCAGCACAACAGGTGGCTCCCTGCAGCACAGCCAGAAACCTCCACACCTTGCCACTATAAACAGCCTCTTCCCACTGTGAGCTGCTGGGGTACCCACACACAAGCCTCCATCACGGCAGCAGAAAGAGCAGGATGCCCCTCACAAAAAGCAGTACCTGAACTACAGAGAAGCACTTACTTTTCACTCCTTTCCGGAACGTGTGCTGAATATATTTCAACCCTGACACAATCTCCCTGTTAACCTGCAGAGACAAGCAAAGATTGTCAAAGACAGATCTCCACACGCTGCCCACCCCACTCACTGCAGGGGAATATTTCCTCCATCACACCCATTTGGGGGTCCTATGATGGAGTTGCAGTAATCAGGTGCTCCAAATTTCACCAGTTGTTCAGTCTGCAGATCTGAATTCTTACCCTAAAGGAGATTTTTATCCGGTATTCCACACCTTCCTTCAGCACAAATGCTTGCTTCTTATAGCTCTCCAGGTCACCTACACAGAAAGTAAATGATTGCTCTGAGTCCATTTGCATCGTGCTCTGGGATGGATTTCAGCTACAAGAGGTGAAATGGACAGTATCTGCAGCAACGGGGGACTGGATCCTTTCTGCTTGTACTGCATGCATTTTATCCTGTTGTTTTTACAGTTCAGGACTCTCCTTGATATGCTGCCTGTGCTACTTGAGGTGGCCAAGTGCTGCTCTAGGAAAGGGAACTGCAGCATAACAATGCACTTAACTCAAGGATGTTCCTTTGTAAATGTCTGCTCCAAAGTTGTCACCATCTTGAAGGTGCTGTTGGTGTCGCTGTGCAGGCTGGTGGACAGCTGGCTCCCCCAGCTGGCAGCTCATACATTTATAAAACTAAGGCAGGCAATATAGAGAAAGCAGAAAGGCCTTTGCTGAGATAGGGATGCTGAGATGCAAGCTGAGCTGGGAAATACTGGGCTACATGGCTCTGCATCCAGCAAAGGGGCATTTTGGACATGCAAGTGGGCTGCCCACCACAGCATCAGTGCCTTGGAGGGACCTCTCTGAAGACCCCACATCAACCAGCTTTGACTCAGAGAAGAGCTGCTTTTGTTTCCCAGCTTACCTGTCAGGTCCAGCTCCAGAGGGCCAGGAGCAGTAGTACAGACCAACGTCAGTTTGGTCACCACCACGTTTGGAGCATTGGGATCTAGAAGACAAAGAAAAAGGCTGTTAAACAAGTAGCCCTTGTACCAAGCAACTCATTTCTCCTTCCAAGGAAGTTCTTAAAAGTGTAAGAAAACCAGTGAGGGCTCCTCTCTGTGTTATTTACACCCAGCCCACCTTCTCTCCCTGAACATCTCCCTCAGAAGTCAGAAAACGACTCCTCAGTCCCACTGCTCTATTCCAGGGGCCACTGATCAGCACCGGGGCAGTGCAGACACTGACCCTTATGCTCCTGGCTATACTCACACCAAGTCTGGGGAGAGATCAGCTCCCAGACAGAGCTCAGCAGAGCTGAGGCTGGAGAGTCACAGGTGGAGCTCTGGCCTATGGCTCACCTGCAGTCACGGTGACAGCACCAAGCAGTGCCTCCTTGTACTTGCGCAGGCTCTCATCATCCTTGTCCAGCTCCTGGATCTCCTGGATGCTCTTCTGAGCAGGCGGCTTATAGTTAACGGAGTGTTCATCCTCCTCATTCTCAGCTGCGATTTGGGCCAGCTGCTCTGCCGTTGGCTCCTGCTCTGCCATTCTCACACACGTGAGTTACACTGAAGCAGGGAGGAAAGAGGTGTAACTGTAACTGTCTGCAGCATATTGGGACAAACCAGCCTCCCAAAACAGCCCTGACTCCTCAAGTCCCTCTCGCACCAGGTCCCCCACTGGCCGTCCTTGGAGGAACCTCCAGGAGCACACTGCTGCCAAGGACCTGTGCTCCCCAGCCTGCCCAGACTCCCTCAGCAGCCCAGGTCCCATTTTCAGCCTGTGCAAGAGGATAGGGAAAAAAAAAAAATCAGCCTCTGTGCTTTGTTCAGCAGCTGGAACAGATAAATAGCCCACGCCATAGAAAAAAACAACTCCTCCACATGAACAACTCAGTGATGCTTTCATTTGCAATAAACTTGAGCGCAGAATAAACCCAGTTCAGTTCTGCTTCTCCACAGTACAACCTTATGAGGCAAAGAACGGCCCAGCCCCACCACTGGCTCCAATGCCAGAAGCCTCAGCTGCAATCTGGAGCTCACAGTTTGTAATTCAATCAGAACCTACAATGGAAGGAGACACCTGGCTCAGCTGACCTCATCCTGATCCTTTCCAAAGATATGTGTCACAGAGCTGGGCAAACAAAGGCCACAGGTTGAAGACTGGCGTGTAGCTTGGCACTGCTTTACAAGCCCCAGAACACACTTCTAACCAGGAAACACCCAGCTGAGGGCTGGGGAGATTGATGCCAACACCCATCAAAACACCTGGAAAAAGCCAATAATATCCTCAGTCATTCTTGATGCACCACCAGGCGTGCTGTCCTAAGGGTGATCCTATGGCAAACATCTACTTGGACTGCTCTGAGGGCTTAAAAAAAACTCAGCTGACAGCTTTTGAAAGGCTTCTCAGACAAGTAAAATCTTTCACAAGTGCCATGCTGATGGATGCAGGTATTTCTGTTATTACCTGGCATTTCCACGTCCGTTCTGCATTCCTGTCTGGAGTCGTGTATCAGCACACATGACTCAGACTGGAAAACTGCATTCTTTGCTCTGGCATCTAGTTTCCAAATAAATCAACACTACGATCTTAATTATGATCTCCACGCGCTGCCACAGAACACCAGAATACATCCAGAAATGCTGACTTGTTAAGGAAAACCCAAAGTCTGCCACACAGGCTACGCTACATAAGCCAACTGCTATTTGCTCTTCTCATCTTCGAACTAGCTGACATAATAGCCCATAACTCAACGACTCCATTCCTACCCAATGTGTCACCCAGACAGGGAGAGAAAAACCTGAGCGCTGGCACTGAGCACACAAGGCTCACAGAGCACATTTTGCAGTGACACAAGACAAGTTGTGCAGATGCCGCAGCCCGTCTGCCTCCATCTTGAGCCTGGCGACAGCTGCAACAGCACAACAGCAGAGGTATGAGTATATGGTGTTTTTAGCCATAAATATTAGGAATGTTCTGCCAAGGAGACAAATGAGAGTGAAATGTTGCACATCTCTGCCTGATGACTACGGTTGAATCCAGGGCAGGGGAACGGCCGCCAGCGCAGCCCCAGGGCTGTAGCTCAGTGCTGCACTGAGACGAGGTGCTGTCAGATCCCATGCGAGTGCACCCCCAGTCAAACCCAAGAGCAAATCTCCTGAGCTGTCCTGGGCTGGCAGCACCTCCCAGCGAGGCTGGGATGCCAACATAGGTACACAGAGGGTAGGGAACTTGCAGTGGGCATCAAAACTGGAGTGAGCTCTACCACCAGACAGTGGGTGGGGAGAGATGCAACACATCTGAGATTTCTGCAGGGGCTTTGGGTCTGTGCAGGAGCTCTTCCCATCACACCTTCCTACACACAACTCAACAACCACCCATGCTGGCCCCTCACTTCACAGCCCTTTTGCATGGGATTCTCCAGGTCCCTGGCACTGACTGCCATGGAAATTTACATTCAAATCTTATGACATACATGAGCAACTGACTAGCTCTCACCCTAGTAAATCCATATCAAAACCAGTCATTTCCTTTAGGCTCCCATCCAAAAAAGCTTCCAGGCTTGAAGGCTCCCAGAAGTGTTCAACAAACACTTACTCAAGCATTTGTTCCAGTGCTTAATCTCATTTTGTCCTCTGCTTCGGCTCCAAGCCAGACTTCGCTTCCCCCCCCACCTCTCAAGCACCACAGGTTGTCACCCCATGGAAGTCCACCATGGGTGGAAAGTGGCTCTTCAAACTGACCCAAAGTCACCAGAAACATCAAGAGATGTTCCAAACAGCAACTCAAGTCAGGCTGGGTTTCAGCTCTGCTAGGAAGCACAGGAAAAATGCCACTGTGCCTCCTGCAGGCTCCCTGCAGCAAGACCTGGAGAAGCCTTCCCATCGAGCTGGCTGCACCACAGCCCCTCTACTGCAGTGTTCTGATGGCACCGTGCTCCCACTGAGCCTGGCTGACCCTGCTCCCAGCACACAGCATTATATAGCCTCACATCATGGTGCTTCAGCTGCTGCCCTGAGCGTTCTGCCAGGGAGAAAGGAGGCTTCCAGCAGCATCACCAGGCTGCTCCAGGCTTCTACAACAACACATTTATTCCAGACCAGAATTAGTAGAACAGAACTGTGCAGGTGCATGCAGAAGCAGCTGTCACGCTTGCCAGGCAAAGCAGAGCTGAGGGACTCAACACATCAAAACACTGAGGCAGGCATCCATCTCATGCTGTGCCCAACGTCCTGCAGGATCGTGGCTCCAGCACACACAGCCTGCTGCTGCAGAGGTGGGGGCAGAGGAACGGGGACCTGAGGCCACAGCCCCTTCAGAGGGCTCAGCCCTTGTGACTGAAACCTCCTGGAACACCAACCTCCAGTAGGCAATGTGCACCTTCAGCCCCAAGCCTCATATCGTGGCACCACCCCAAGGCCTCTGCAAGGAATTCCCCCTCAGCAACTCTGAAACCCGGAAGGCACCTGCGCTCCCTGGGCGGCACCGCCCGTGCCGATGGCTCTCTGACTCCAGAGACACACCTGGCTCACAGAACAGTGCAGCTCCTGCCTCTGTGCTACCCTGCACTCAGCCCAGGGTGGGTCACAGGAGAGCACTGTGGCCCCAGGGATGTCTCAGAATGTCTGGAAACGGCAACCGTCACCCCTCAGATCCTTGCTGGTCACCGGGGCCTGCAAAAGGCAGCAGAAACCGAATCGCTTCCCATCTGCAAATCTGCACTCAGCTGCCCGCGCTGCTTCCTGAAGTCAGCAGTTTCCCCTAGATTCTCTCAGTATTTTTAGTGCAATACCAAGAAGCTATAGCAGCAGCAAACACAAGAGCCCCACCTTCTGCCAGCTAGAAAAAATGCTAGGAAAAGAACACCGTTAACAGGCAGGGATGAGCAGTGATTTCTTCACAACCAGGGCTGAGATCCCAAGGTACTTGTGCAGTGACATAAGAGAGGTCAGAGTCTCCTCAGATGAGCTAATTGGCTTCGGACATCCCTCAGCTCAGCCACAGCGCCAATTCAAGCAGTCCCCACCCTTCCTTTTTTCCCCTGCAGCACAAGGGAAAGCTCGTGGAGCTGCACAGCAAAGCCACTTGGAATGCAATGCGGCTTTCTGCAAGGTTACTTTCCACGCAGGTCGGATCACCCACTGCGGTTCATCTCAGGGCTGCACATGCTGCTGAAACAGGAAGCAAGAGCTGCTAAAACCAGTTCAAGCAGCACAGCCGCCCCACATGATGGCAGCTCGAGGGGCCAGACCGGAGCTTGCCCAGAGCCAGTTCTAATATCATGGCAGCAGCAGGGCAGTGACCCCCCCCAGTACTGCCTGCAGGCAGGTCTAGCCTCACGAACACGGGGCTGGGAGCTCCGGCAGTGTTGCTGAGCAGCTTTGTGAGCAGCTTTGTGAGCGCGTGAGGAAATCCCGCCTTGCCCGAGGGCAGATCCCTGCCAGAGCTCCAGGCGTGGGGAGGAGGAGCTGTGGGGCCGCACAGCTGCTGCTGCCAGGTGCTCTGCTGCCAGATCTGCAGTTATGCACGCTGCTTGTGACACTGCCCTGGACTGCAGTCCACCTGCAGGTATCATCTGCCATGAGCATCACCAGAGAAATGAGCAGACAGCTCTCACGGCTTATTGGGTTTAAGAAGCCCCTTGCAGCCTCATACTCAGAACACAAACAAGCTGCATGGTGAGTGCTCTGCAGCTGGACTGCTACCTGTAATACAACGACTGCAGAGCTACAATACGACCACACTGCAGGAACTGCCACATGTCTCCTCAGCACCACGTGGAAGCGGTCTCACTCAGCATTTCTGGGACAAGAATACCTGCACTGGGACCACTCCTGGAGAACTGAGACCACAGACCACTCTGGGCTGGACCCGAAACCTTCACAGCAACAATTTAGCTGCTTGGCACAACCTAGAGCTCTTCTCTGAAGAAAAGGAAGTCACAGCTCCCAGGCCTGCCGCAAAGCGCCTGCTGAGGCAGGGAAGAGGCATCGTCCTTCCGCCACAGCCACGAGGGCACGGCGGCTCGGACACCTCGTACTGCTGCTCCAACCCTCACCCTACCCGCAGCACCGGGGGCTGAACCGAGCTCCTGGTCTAATGCAAAAAGAAACCAACCCTGGGGAAGTCGCCTTCAAGTTCCTCCTTTCATAACTGGAAACTATTTATGGAGAATCTATTTGAATCCGGCCGACCCGAGCAGCCGGCAGGTCCCGGTACGGCAGCAGCGGGAAGGGCGGCCTCGAGGACCGAAGGCTCCGCGCTTCGCTCCGACAGCGGATCCGCACCCGAGCGCTCCCTGCCGCCCCCCTCCGCAGGGAGGGCGCCCACTGCCCCCGCTCCGTGCCTCGGCCGCGCCCCGGCCACTCGCACGGTGCTGAACCCGCGGGACCCGGCCCGGCCGCATCGAATAGGGCGGAGCTCGGCGCCCTCCGCCCAGTACCCGCCGCTCCGCTCCGCTCCGCCCTGCCCCGCCGTACCGGTCGCGCTCACCCTCCGCGCTGCGGTGACAACGCCGCCGGGATCCGCCCAGCCGCCCGCGCACCCCCGCACTTCCGGGACACGCCCGTCACTTCCCGTTATGCGAGGGCGCGCCCCGCTCCTCACTTCCGGCCGCGACGCGGCGCTCTGATTGGCTCAGGACGTACGCGCGCGAGCGCAGCTCGGACCGCAGAGCCGGGGCCGGTGGGCAGGGCGGGCGCGGGAAAGGAGCGCGCGGGCCGACGGGGCGGCAGCGGCCGCCAGGGAGCAGGCAGAGCTCTAGACACGGTTCTATTTTATTACGGCAAAGGTGAAAAAGCCACCTCGGCCCAACAGGCAACCAGTAAAATTTATCCCAAAAATAACTCGGTACAAAACGGGTCTGCTTCAGAATTAAAAAAAACCTTTACATGAGTTTAAAACCTATTCCAAAACATAAAAGTAAAACAAATTCCATCCTTGATATTAGTAGCCACAGTCGCACACCCCTCCCGCCACAGAGCATGGAATGAGATGTCTGGAGTCCTTCCATGCACTGCTCGCCACTTTAGCTGGTGTCCATCTAGAAGAGAGCAGAGAGGAGCGTCAGCAGCCCACCACAACCCTCCCCCCAGCCCCGACCCTCCCAGCCCTGGCTGCCAACCCTAGGATGCTGCAGCTTCAGTAGCAGAGATGCAGCCCCAACCCCAGCGCCACAGTGCCTACTGGCCAGACCTGACCTGCACCTGGGCAAACTCCCTACATCACACTTCTCGCTCCTCAACCTAAAGCCTTTTCTAACTATCATCATTTAAGCACCTCCAGTTTCAGAGAGCACTGCTCTAAACCACATTTCCACAGCCATGTTTCTAGAATCCATCTCACTTTATCCATGCTATCGCTTCGTTTAATCCCATTTCTACAACATAGACCAGCATGTTTCATGATGCACTACATCATGCACAAATTTGATTCTCAGTTAAGACTTCAGTCTTGCTGTGGCACAACATTTGAGCTCATTCTGAATGAAAGAAACCACATGCATTGCTCTGCTCATCCAGCTCTGCATTAGGGTCTTGCAGGCTGTGATCATCATTGACTTCTTTCCTCTTCTTAGTACCAAGGCAGTTATTTCATGTGTTTGTTCTTTCTGTTTTTCATTTTTCTAGCCTATCATCTCTCTGGGCTTTGGTCCATAGCTTTAGTTCATTACACATCTTGGCTACTGCCAATTCTGGCTGACACAGGTTGCAACAAGCCAGGGGAAGTTGGAAAAGGGGCTATTTCTTACTTATGAGCAACAGTAGTTCTGGAGAGCTAAGGCAGCTACAGGAACAGGGCAATGCTCAGCTTTAGAGGGAGGCTATTTAAGTCCAATGACCTGAAAAACAATTTCTCTTTCCAGCCAGCTGCCAAAGTTTGTCAAAAAGACACCGCAGGGTACCTGTGAACATCATGCAAGCAGCACTTACCCTGGCATTGTAAGCATCCAGCTGTGCATCTAGTTCTTCTGCAGAGAGCTGCTGTTTGGAAGTTCTTCCAGCCCCTCTGCCTCTCCCTCTGCTCCCACCACGACTACCTCGCCTGGTACCTCCACCACCAAATCCTCCTGTACCACCACGGTTTCTGGTCATGCCACCTCTGTTTACGCTGTGATTTTTAAAAAGCAACTGTTATAGTGCATTCTGGTTAACCCCAACAGGCACTCAGAAGTTTGCAGGACACGAGGAGGATCCATGCTTCCTAAACAGGCCTGTTCACTGCCGTGCTGACTGACACAGCGACTCCCGCGGCAGTACGGCTTCTCACCTCTGTGCTGGTCTCCTCTGTGTGTCTATCTGTGATGTAACCAGCTGAATGTTCATGGGACGCCCTGCAGGAAAAGCAGCCAGTTACTCTGTGAGCAGGTACACAAACGTGTGCAGAGGAGCACGCGACAGCCACAGAGACTCACCATCCAAGGGGACTCCATTGTACTGCTTCATAGCTTTCAGAGCATCTGCTTTCCTTTCAAAATGCACATCTGCTGTCCCTAGACTGCGCCCAGATCTGTCGTAGTGCACTGCCGCCTTCTTCAAGGTCCCAAATTCTGCAAAGAGTTCCTGAGAAACAGAGGGAGAAGCGAGGATGCTTCAGTCAGTGCCACAAACACCAAGCAGCCCAGACAAAGCACAGGCAGCTCCCGCTTTCACCGATCACATGTACATTCCCTGACATCTCACAAAAGGCACCAATGAAAGAAGGAACACAAGCCATTAAAGAGTTCCAAAAAAGCAGCCACAGGTGGCAGAAACAAACAGGACTTCATATCCACCGCCTGAAGGGTGCCTGTAAACAAAGCAGCCTCAAGGTGTGCTGACCTGCTCCTTTTCCCAGGTCTTTTCTCAAGGTTGAATCAACAGAGACACTGTTTGAAAATAATCCAGACCCTAATCAATTTCCCAAGGAAAGATCATCCATACAAATGCAGAAATTCATAAAATAATCACAATTTCTATGAGCTAGACTTCTTTTTTCTTAAAAGCTTTGCTAGACCAGGTGCAATTTAAAGCATAGTCCCTCCCAGAGCTTAGGGATGTTTCTGAATAAACTGAAACCAGGAAGTCTTCTACTGAAGTACATCATTCACCATCACAAGTGATGGAAGACTGCAACAGTGGAGCCATCCATTTTGTTTCAGATGCTACATCTAGTACACCATCTAGGGACATCTCACTACTCTGCAAGTTTTTACCTACACCCCATGCTTCAAAAGCTCCCAATGCACAGAATTGTCAGGTGTCCAAAGTGGACACCACAGGCTGCCTTTCACATCACCTGCAGCAGAGCCTGAACACTATTCCAGCCACCTCTACGAATTCCTATCCAAGCATTTGAAAAGAGCACTATAAATATTTTCACTTCTGAAGCCAGCTGCACTTTAGGCAAGCTTGCCAGTAAGTTTCTCCATTGTGTCCATCTACTGGATATGAAACATTAGCACAGCACTCAACAAGCTTTCTGGAAGACAGCACCACACGGGAGGAGAGGTGCTTCATCACTTCCTCGTCCTGCAGAGAAACTGGAGCCACAGCACCACACAGCCTCCTCCAAGAGCAAGATGTGCAAGGCTCCCTCCAGCCCCTCGTTCCTCCAGACAGCATTGAGCTGTGCAGTGCCATATTAATGACACGATCAGCACGGAAACAAAGAATCAGTGCAGCTTAGTGGGAAATTATAAGATGGGCAGTAACAAAGAGGCACAAGCCCATTAAGTCTGCTTTGCTGCTACATATAACACATGCACAAGTTTGTCTGCTCCTGCAGTCCAAGCCAACTGTGGGAAGAAAACTCTCTCAACTGCCACAAACAAAACACACAAATTCCTTACATTGAGATACTTTACAGATTCACATTTTACGTGTTGGGCCTGATTACAGCAAACAGGAAATTTATTTCAACTAAACTTACTTGAGGAAAGAACAGCGATTTTAAGTGCATCACTCAATAAATAGGTGACCTAAAAAAGCCCACTTCCAATTCTCCTGATGCACAGAGATTGGCATAGGGGTGAACAGGAATGAATTAACAGAGGAAGAAAACATAAAAATGATTTCTTTTTTTTTTTTTTTTTTTTCTTTCTCTGGTGGAGACACAAGGACCAGAAACCATCCAAAGCTCTTTGCAACGTGACTAAGTCAGCAAAACCCTCCAGAGTGGATGCTCCTTGGATTTGCAGATGTTTCTGAACATCTTGCTGCCCACAGGTGAAGCAGCCCCACAGCTGTGCAGGCACACTGAGCCCTGCCTGCCTCAGCCCTGCTGCAGACAGCCTGCACCCAGGGCATAGCAGGAACAAGGGATTTAGCTGCAGTTGGTACCTCAGCTAGAACATTCAGCTGTCACAAGATACACATGGTAATTGTGGAAATGGCAGCATGAGTGAGCAGGTACTCCCTCATAAATCAGACTTCTGTCACTGATGCATCTATAAGAACACCTTGCCACTGAACAAAACACAGCTTTTAACAAAGAAAGTACATCAACAAGTACTATGAAAACATAGCCAACAGATGCACACACACAGTTACTGAACCTCTGGAATTACCCAAACCTTAAAAGCTCACACAGCCTGCGACAAGCTCTGCAGTCATAGCAAGACTGAGCTAAGGCAGCTTCCCCCACACAACATCATGGCAGAGCCATTTATTATGCGATTATCTACAGCCCCATAAAGACCGTGGCTTTTCTAAATACAGCCACTCGAACTCCTCAGAACAGGGCCCCAGCAGTGCCTGCAGCACAAGGCCAAGCACCGTACAGAGGGCCCTTGCAGTGGGAGCAGGGCCAGCAGTGCTCCTGCAGCCACCCCCAGCATCCAGCACCAATGTTATGAATGAAACCCCCCGGGAACAACCCCGAGCCCGTACCTGGATATCCGCATCTGAGACGCCGAAGTCCAAGTTGGAGACGAGCAGCTTCCCGCCGGTCTCCACGCCAGCGCCCGCCCCAAAACCGCTGTCGAAGAGGTCGTGCTGCCACTTCTCGGGGAGCTGTTTCGGCTGCAACGACAGGGACGCCTTGCTGAGCGGCGCCGGGGCCCGCCGGCACGGCCCGGCTGCCGGCAACAGACAAAGGGCCAACCGCCCCACCGCCCCCACCCCGTCCAGGAACCGCCGCCGCCCCCTCCCGCCCCGCGGACCGGCCCGCTCCCTCCGGGCCCCGCCGACCAGATACCGCCCCCGCTCCCGGCCCGTACCCGGCTATACGGCGCGGGCCGATTCCTGCCGCCGCCCCGGGCCATCACCGGCCTGTTCCGCACGGGGCCGCCGCCCGCTCGCCCGGCTCCCACGCCGCCCCGACCGGGCCCGCCCCCGCGGGTGACGCCGCCTCGGCCCCGGCCGCCCCGGCCACCGCCCCGGCCGCCGCCGCGCTGGCTTCGGTTGAGCTTAATGATATCGTCCAGGGACATGTCCATCTTGTCGGCCATGATGGCGGCTCCGCTCCGGGGCCTGCGCTTCCGGCCGCGCTGCGCTGACGCCGGAAGCGGAAGAGGCAGGGCCGGCGGCGGAGGCGCGGTGCTCGCGCGCGTTCAGATTCGCGGGGCCTTGTGGGGCGGTGGGCGGCACTTCCGGCGGCGCGGTGTGAGCCGGCGGGCGGCACTTCCGGCGGCGATGCGGGTGAAGGTGCGGAGCTGGAGCGGCGTCGCCTCTTGGCTGTGGGTGGCGAACGACGAAAACTGCGGTATCTGCCGCATGGCCTTCAACGGCTGCTGCCCCGACTGTGAGTGCGGCGCGGCTCGGTGCGCGGCTCGGTGCGCGGCCCGGTGCGGCGGGGCCCGTCCTGACGCTGTGTCCGCGCCGCAGGCAAAGTGCCCGGGGACGACTGCCCGCTGGTGTGGGGACAGTGCTCGCATTGCTTCCACATGCACTGCATCCTGAAGTGGCTGCACTCGCAGCAGGTGCAGCAGCACTGCCCCATGTGCCGCCAGGAGTGGAAGTTCAAGGAGTGATCCCCTCCGCCCCCGTCCGCCGCTCCTCTCCCGGCTCCGTGGGCGGAGAGCGGCGGTTTCCCTCGGGCTGTGCGGCGGGGGCGGGCGCGGCCATAAAGAGGCGGCGGCGGCGGCGTTTCGGAGCGCTGCGCTCCGTCTGGCATGATGCGCGCCACCCGCTGCCTGGTTCTGGCCGTAGCCGTGGCGCTGCTCTGCCGCCCCGCCGCATCCTGGTACCGGCAGGCGGCCGCGCCCCTCTCCTACCCGGTGGGCAGAGCCTCGGGACTGCTTTCCGGTCTCCACCGCTTGCCCTACAGCCGCCGCTCCGACAGCGAAGTTGCTGCCCAGCGCCGCCCCGCAGCGCTCCATGTCGGACTCGCTGCTCCGCTCCGCACCATGGTGAGTACCAGGATGCTCTGGTCATGGAATGTGCTGGGACTGGGACTGCCCACCTGCGGGGCTCCGTGGGCAGCCCCACTCCAACGTTCCCACCCAGGAGCACGGGTCTCTGTGATGCTCTCCCTACAGGTGCCGTGTGTGACAGATGTGAACCCCAAGCTACGGAGCTGCCGGCTGCTGCCGGGGGTCCCCGGTGCTCTCCAGTGCAGAGCAGCTGTGACTGTGTCCTTGGTCTCCACGGAGTGTGCAGGCGTCTGAGGCAGCACTGTGGCTCTACAGTAACAATAAATGCGCATGGAATGGAGAGATCTTGTCTGTCCTTGAGGGAATAGAGGTGCTCCTGGAAGCCCTCAGGGCTGGGGGGAGCCCACCAGGATCTGGAGTACAGGGGGGGGCCCTGCCAGATACATGCCCTGAGAAGCAGTGCCCACCCAGGACTGTGTGGGTAAGAGCTTCGGTAGTGCCACGGGTACTGGGGGACAAAGCCCAAGCTGAAGCTCCGTTGCTGAGCTGAAGGCAAAAAAAACAGTGCAGGGAGAGGGAACCCTTTGAAACCGAGTGTCAGAGCTGGAACACTGCCCACCTTGGTTGGACAGATGGGCACAAGGATCCACAGTGGGAAGTGGGGATCTGCCAGTGCTTGGAGCAACCCAGCTCTGAGCACAGTGCCTGTGAGCAGAGCTGGTGCAGAGGGAAAGTTTCTTTCACATGGCTGATAAGCCCCTACCCCTCCCTGCCATGTCTGCAGTTCTCTGAGCAATACAGGAGATGTATCTGAAGCTGGGGGAGGGAGGGGGGTTGTACCTCGCCAAGCCAAACTGAGGAAGGACTTTACGCTGGGGTGGGGGATGCCATGGACTGAGATCGGGGGGATCCACACACTGACCCCACACAAACCCAGCACTGCCACTGCTGAGACCTCAGCCTCTAGGTTCACACATCTGTAAGAGCTCATGACAGCACTGGCACAGCCTCAACCCTGCAGTCCAACTGTCCTAGAGGGGCAGGGATGGTACTTTTGGGTGCCCTTGGCTGTTCCCATCCCCAGTAGAAAAATAACTGACTGCAACCAGCAAATTACTGCCCCAGGAGGGGACCTGCTACCCCCATCTTTGCCTGCAGGCAAAGGCCCAACCCCAGGGTGCTCAGACTGGGCTCTGGCAGCAGGACCTGGGTGCAGCAGTACCCCAATGGTCACCACCCCCAGCCAGGGCAACACCCTGCACCCAAGCATGCAGACCCAGGCTTTGGAGCCCTTGAGCAAGAGATGGGGCTGAATTGTCTGCAGACTGATTCAGCCCCACGCTGTGAAGGTGCCTCCACCCCACCGTGCCCCCACCCAGGGCCCTACACAGCCCCACATACCCAGCACCGCTGCCACCGCTCACAGCACTGCGCTTCACAGGGGCAGCTGCCTTGGGGTTGATGCCGGAGCCGAAGCTCTGAGCTGCACTTGGGAAAGGAAGGAAAAAGAACAAATAAAATAACAAATGAACAAAAAAATACCCACAAAATTACTCAGTCAGTCACAGATTTTAAATTCATTTAATTTATTTCTTCATTTTGACTCCACACTCATTGTTGCCCTCTGGGACTCTTGGGATGTGAGCAAATGCAGACTTGGAAGGAGAATTAAAAGGGCCCGCAGGCACCTGAGGTAGGAGATGTCATGTGCAAAAGTTTTCTGCTTAGAAATAGCAGTGAGCAGCTGCACAGAATGCCACTCACCACACACCCATCTGAGCAAGCGAAGCTGCAGCTTCTCTGGCAGTTAAGTGACACCAGCAGGCACGTACCCACGCACCAGGATCAGAAATGGAATGGTTTTGTCATTTTTTAATAACAGCAGTACCTGCGTTGGTGCTGGGGGCGGCTCATTGCATGCAGATGCTCTCAGCCTGGGGTCAATTTGTCACTGAGGCGGAGGTGGTTGTGATGATGGCTGCACGGTGCTGCTCGGCAGTGGGGAGCTGGGGGTCAGCGAGGCAGAAGCCTCAACTCTGAGAGCAGCATGGGACAGCAGAGCGGCAGAGAAGTGGGTCAGACCCAACACTGGGGACTAAGGTGAACCTACTGCTCCCATCAGATGTGCCCAAGGAGCTCCGGGAGAAGACAGGAGCCCCACAGTTCTCCCATTCCCACCCCATGGGGAGGCCGAGTGCTCCCACACAGGTGGATGGTTTGATCGCGGCAGCACCTTGTGACAGATGACACGTTCAATTATGCAGATGGCACTGATGTGAGGCCTTGAGGCTCTGCAGCCCATCTGCACAAACTGTGGGCAGGATGGACCCCGCAGGGCTGCCTGCACACCACAGTGCACCGAGGCACCAGGAGAATCTCAACTGCGTGTCTGTCACGGCTAATGCAACTGCCAAAGTCAGGCACCCAGACTCGAGGACAAAAGAGACCAACAGACAACTCTTCAACTCTTTTATTAATGATCAGCAACAGAAGTTTACAACAGAGGACAAAAGAATGGGCATGGAGGGGATGGTACAGCACAGTGCAGGGAAAGGCCGAGCACAGCACCCTGGAATGTACGAGGCAGAGAAGGGCTCAGCCCAGCACCCAGCTCTTCGCAGACCTCCTCAGGCCCTGCAGAGCCCCGCAGGAGGTAAACGTGCTGCACTTCAACCCTCACAAAATAGCAGTAGAATTCCAGCCCACAGGGTCACTCGTCTCAGTAACATCTGTCAGGCACAAGGTGCGCTCCGGCAGCAGCAGCAAGCACAGCCCCAGGCACAGCCCATGGGGAGCACTGAGTCCTGCTCATCTCATGGCAGGAGAAGCTGTTGGTAAGAGCCCCCCCTGCATGCTCCAGCCTTGTGCAAGAGAAATTCCTCAACTCACCAGGGAGAACATCAGGCCTGAGAGGCTCTCTGTGCCCCCCCAGCAGATGCCAAGCTGCTGCCTGTCACTGTGAAGTAAATGATTCACCGGCACCGGGCACAGCTGGAGAAAGGCTTTATCTAGTTAAACCAGCAGCAGTTTGGGTCTGGAGTTTGTGTAGAGGCAGCAGCCAAGAAGCACCACCAGCAGGAGGCACAGCGACGGGCCTGGCCTCCCCAGCCCAAAGCTCACAGAACTGCTGGGCTGTGTGCGTTCCCCCTCCAGTCTGCACCACTGCCCGAAGGGCTGCTCCGAAATGCAGACTCTGATCAGGACAGCAGAACGTGGATGGGGGCAGGAGGGGCCTGAGCAGCTGCTCCATTTCCAATCTTCTAAAAGCCAGAAATGGCAGAAAGTAAAAGCACATCAACATGTTAAAACGTTAGTTATAATTAAAAACATTATTTCTTTTTTTTTTTTCCTTTTCTCAAATCTTCTCCTGGAAAAGGGAACAGTGGCTGATTAACAGAGGAAGAACTAGGCAACAAGATCCCAACTCATTACGTCTGCATAATTAGTGCAGGACAGGGCAGGGCAGCACATCCTGAGCACACCGGCAGTGCTGCCCTCGCTCAGTCCTTCCCAGAAGAGCTCCCTGCTCCTCCAGAAGGTGACGCTGCGGCGTTCTGTGAGCAACGCATCAGCTCCCTGCTGGTCTAATGCTTCTCCTCCTCCAGTCTCTTCATGGCCTCCAATACTGCCAGCTCTTTGGCTTCCTTCTTCTGGTTCCTGGCTTCAAACTCCAGCCTGCATCAATCATAAAATACCATCAGTCTTATCCAGACTTTAGGAGACTAAAACCACCTGGAACAGGAGAGTATTGCCCTCTCCTCTGCAGTTTTGTTCTGTTTTTCAGAAGCCCCATCACGACCCACCACCCTCCAATTTGAGAGCCAGCTCTGAGAGATTTCCAGGGGTGCCACGATCACTCAAATCCTAGGCTCCCACTCTGCTCACACCACACTCAGTTCACTCTCTGCAGAAGATGCTGCTATTCCACACTTGGTCTGTCCTGAGCAAACCACTTAATGCTGCAACAGCAAATTCAAACTGACAACTGATCTGAACTGGGGTCATTGGAGGTGAAGGGCTCAAGCTTAAAAGAGCAAAGCTTGCAAAGAAGCAGTATGCTGAATCCACAAGAAGACAGCACGGAAATATCTTCACTGATAGAAGAGGCAAAGCAATAAAACATGCTGTGAAGCACATTCTTTTGCAGAACAGTTCAGCTGTTCCTTTTCCTATACAGTCTGGTAAATTCACAATGAAGCAGCCCACCAAAAGTTCCAAAACAAAGCTACAGAAGAGGAAGGACCACGTTCACTGATCTCCTCTTCTGTGCCTTAATTACTCCCTTCTTCTTTCTGCTCAATCCCATCAATCAGTCCTCAGACAAGCAGGACTGAACAGAACTAAGAGATGAAGAAAGCCAACCTGTTCTTGATGATTCTCTGCACAATTAAATCTGTGGTGAGATTGCTGCCACTGTCCACGAGCTGGAAAATGCCACGTCTCTTCGGTTCCTGTGGACAAACACAGCAGATTTGTCTGCAAGGAACACGCAGGACCTCCAATTTACAGCTCCATAAATGAGAGCTGAGCAGAGGGTCCAGAAGGCCCTGTGGGTGCTCAGCCAGGCACAGCACAAGATGATCTCCTCGGATACAGACTGAATTATTGCCAGAAGCAAAACGTAATGCAGTCAGGAGCTGAGCGAGGGATTGGCACCGAGCAAGGATCACCAGATTTCTCATTCTGCCATGAAGGTATGGAAAACAGGCAAAACAGTGACTTAAAGAATGGGGCTGTTGTGGATGATACAAGTAGCTCCCTGAGGGGTGGGTAAAAACAGAGCCAGCTGCCCAGGATGTGCTGGTAGCAAGCACTGCCATTCACATCTCAGCCCAGGAGCATGAACAAAACCATACCTGTCACCCATCATGACAAAGCACAGGCTGCAGTAGTTGGCACCTTACCTCATATGGATCAGAACCATCCTTGTCTGGAACCACCTCAGTCATCCCATGACACACAAGAGTTACCTAGAGAGAGGGACAAAGTCACTGACACCATCACATCCCTCCAGAAGGTGACAGTAACTCTGTCACTCACTAAGCAGAGGTGGGACATGAGGAAAACCAACATCAGAACCTGGAGGCTCAGTCTCCAGCCAGAGCTTCCCTAAACACACTGAGCAGAACCCTTCGTTGCTCTGCTGCTCTCCAGTGCCATTTTAGCTCTCTATGCACGTCAAAACCCAACATCCTTGTGTACATCCATACACAAAGACTCACCTTGAAGTGATCCAGCAGATCAGCAGTGACAGCATAGGGGGCTCCAATCACCACTTCTGAGACATACTACAAAACAGAGAGTTTAGGTTATTATTAGGGTTGGTTGGTTGGTTGGTTTTAAACAAAACAAAGCACTCGAGGAGGTTATCTGGTTATAGAGTTATGAGCCCAAGCAGAAGGTGAGTTCAGCAGCCACTATTTGTCACACAGCATCTTTTTGTTCCACTAAGGACGACGCTTTCTGGCAGGCATCATACAGCAAATCCCCATATTAACTGCTCAGAGCACACTTTTCTGAGCCCCCCTGTGTTTCTTCCCTGTTGCAGAAAGGAGATGGTTTTCTGCAACAATGCAGGTGTCTCTGCATAGAGCAGAGCAGCACTCTGCCTTTTCACTGCTGGTGGAAGATGTGGATGGATTCACTGACTCGGGTTAGTTGGGATGACAGCTAAGCCAAGTGCCTCCTTGGGAGCACAGCTCTGGTAGCAGGAAGCAATCAGTCCTGTCTTTGCCTTCTCAGCACATTCTAAAGAATTCAGGCAGGGCTGTTAGCTATGAGTGAAGAATGTCATCTCAGCAACTTCTGGAACAGCACAAAGGGACAGAGCTGCAGGCACTTACCCTGCAGGCCAAGACACTGAGTGTTCTCTCGTGGATGTTCATGATGGGATAATTCTTCCCTTTGTAACGATTTACTTCCTAAGGCAAAGCATCAGTCAAAATTAAAACAATGTGATCCTCTTCCTTTTCACTCTCTCCTAATACAAGCATTCTGTACCAGCCAATACAACCCTTCCCTTTCTCCCGGAGCACAGCCTGCTTGTTTCAGAAGGAACAGCAGCCAAGCTGTTCTGCCTTTGAACATCACAAACCTGGTCGAAGTGCAGCCCAGCAATGATGTAGGGTCTCTCTGCCAGCTGGTGAACCTTCTCCAGGAAATCTACATGCCCAATATCTGGAGAACTATTTAAGGAATTGAAGCTCACATAGAAAATGGGGAAAGGAAGCCAGAAACACACGCATTAGGAAACCACAGCAGAATATATTAATCCCAAGGGGTTTATTTCCCAACTGCTTTTTGCCTTTGAACTACTGGCACTTCACTGCTTTCCCCTCTGGCTCTCAGGTTCTGGGCAAAAGCCAGCCACCTTTCCAGCTCCACCTTACATGGACACAACTTTGCCTCTGTCCAGAATTTCTACCCATTTGGGGCACTCCAGCACTGTCCCAAGGTTGAAGTGCCTGCTCTACGCACCTCGTGCTTTCTAACAGCTGTCATTTGGTCTAAGACAGCCAGACCTCGAGACATCCTGTTCTGGTGCCTTAAATACAAGAACATCAAACAGAGCAACACCATTTTCCTGACAAAACAGAGTCAAGGATACGGAACAGGTCAAAGGCTCCAGCCACATAGATGATAGTGTCTCCTGGCTGTGGTTCCTTCCCTGACGCAAACTGGATGATCTTCTGAGATGTCTGCAGGAACTGCGAGACACCGGTCCAAGGACTGTGACCTTTTGGTCCCTAGGAAAACACACATCACACACGCTTCCTTTTCAGGCTCCAGGAGGGGATTTGGAAAAAAAAAACCCAAAACACAGCACCAGAACACAGCAGCAGGCATGATTGTGTTTTAATTCGTGAGCAAACATCGCAGCTCTTAGCTTGCACTGTCCACGTTCCCAGCACCAGATGTTTGTGTGATCTCACCAAAGCCCCTTTCTCTCTGTCAAACACAGCATAAATCATCCCCTCCACAGCCAGCTAAGGAAATGCTGAGAGGAAAACTTAGGAAGGAGGAAGGCAACAGGGCAGACCAGGACTTCCAGGAGAGGCAGGGTTACCGACAGAACAGGTGCACAACACACAAACTACCAAACTCCTTTTATGCAAAAGCTCTTTTCAAGCTGTAGGGCAGCCTACCCCTTTACCTGGCAGGGCAGTATGCTAAGCAGGAGGAGAACCACCTCCGCTCCAGCAGCCAGAGCCCAGACACAGCGAAACCAAAGGGTGGAGGCTGAGCCCTACCATGAAGCACTTCTGGTCGCTGGCCCCAGCCTCTACTTCGCTTTGCTCCCCTAATGTGAACAGCTCTAAAAGCCTTGAAAGAACAAACACAGTTCAGCCAAGACTAGGGCAAACCACATAAACAGTATGCAGAAGCTGGTACACTTCTGGCAGGGGTCATGCAGAGTGCTTAGTGTCCATACATGTTTCTCTAAATCCAAGAACCAGGAAACTGCTAATATGGAGCAACAGACCCCCAAAAGCCTGCTTAAAACAGGTAACATGATGGAGAACAATTCAGTGTGGTCAGCAAAACCCCAACAAGCAGAAAACCTGCTCAGGTTTAGGCACAGGTGGTTGTTAATGAGGAACAACATAACACTCAGGAAGGAAAAAAAAAAAAGGCAAAAAAAGACAGACAGCTCTTTAGAAGTAGCCCAGGGTATGATGAGCTGAACATGACAGCAGAGAGCCCCAGCAGGAACACTCTGCTACTTAAGACCAGGCTGCATGGAATGCTAACTACGTGCTGCTACATAAATCCTTCCCAGACCTAAGGCAACACCTGTAAAAACATAAGTACTAAAAGGAGAACCCACAGAACCTGTCCCTCTGCTGGAACCCTGGGTACCTGCATTGCAAAGGAAGTGGCAATAAAGGCTTCACAAGCAAGCCAGCCAAACAGCAAAGCCTCAACAGGTGGAGCTCTGTGGTGCCACTAAACATCATTCACTACAGCAGTACTGCAGGGCTTGTGCAGCCACACCTGCCTATCTCACTGGCTACACCAGTATGGGGGTGGCAGAGATTTACTGAGGTTACTAACACATGCAGAGGAAAAACCAAGCCTGCAATACAGGCCAAAAAGCACATTTGGAATCCTTCTCAGACAGGCCAACAACCAGATGTCTCCGACCAGAACTCACATTACCTTCCCAAAGTTGTCAGTGTGCTTCCGATAGTCTAGGTCCTCATCCTGAAGGGAGATAAAGAATCAAAATGTTGAAGCACTCACACAGCTCATCCAATCAAAAATACGCTTGTGTGTGGCAGAAGTGCTGGGAAGTCCACGCTGAGGCTGCGTATCGTTGATCTCCGCCACTAAATACTAACAAAGGAGTGAATATCTAAACCAGGGTCGTGTCCCAGCATGAGTCAGATGAAACCTCCTTATCTGACCTCAGCCTGGCATCACACAGCGACAGCGGCTCTTGCTCAACCTGCACAGCTGGATAACATTGCACACCTCTGTCCTCTCTTGACTGTGCAAGCCCCTAGCAGGACTGTGTCCCTTCTTTTTGCAAAGACACTCCACCAGGGATGGGCTCAGCTGTCTGCAGACAGATAGCGATGCTGTGTCGCATCGTGGTGTGAAGTTGCATTATTACAGCTAAGCCAATCTAACAGCTCAGCACACTAAAAGAAAGACCTCCCTCCACCTCTGAATTCTCGTTTCCACGTTGTCTCCTCCCTGCTGTTTCTCAGTTAATCCATTCAGTGCATTGCTCATTTACTGAGTCTATTCAATTCATTAACCTACAGAACACTGCTTCCTTGCTTTTGCTTTGGTTACGTTAGCAATCCACCAGGTAGTGAGCTGAGGAGACTCAAGAAAGGTCTGATAAGATTCAGAGACAGCAAAAGGCAGAAGCGTGCAGCTCGGTGAGAAGGAAGAACTTCCAATTCTGGCAGCACTGAGCTGTTAGATCAACGTGGCTGCACTCTGTAATTCCACAATCACAGAAGCCATAGGCTAGCCAGCATTTTCATTCCTGAAGCTCACGCCAATCAAGGGAGAATCAAAGTTTTATTTCCATACGCGTTACCAAAGCACCACGGGCTGTACGCTGTGATTTCAGGCAGGTTTAAGTAAAGGCTTAAGTAAATACAAAGAGTGTTTTGCCCACAGCCAGCTTGCCAGTCCTCCATGGATATGGGAGCCAGGCCCAGGAGCTCCACTGCCATTTTGGAGCAGTGGAAGGCAAGAGCCGACATACGCCCTGGACTCCAAACTCCCACCCAAAGCCCTGTGACTCACTATGTTGCTGTGGTGAGCCTTAGTCATGAGCAGCATGCGGCCAACGAGGTCGGTAGTGGACACACCTTGAGTGCGTTTGCATTCCCTGCAGGGAGATAAGCAAAGGACAAAGCTGATGCCACAGAAGCACGAGCCTCTTCCTCTCCCCACTGTTACACCTGTGAAATCTGATCTATCCAAACCAGCAATCATCCTGAGCGACATCTTCCTGCTACCTGCTCTTGATATAAAGGACACCACTCGCCTGCTGGGCCTCCGCAGCAATGGGTGACATGAGGAAAACCTACCTGGCCCAGACTTCCCAACAGAGCTAACCCCCAGAGCTGACCAAGAACAGCTGCTGGACTGCATCACCTTCTGGAAGCCAAAATGGCTGAAGCAGCTAAAGCTCTGACACATCTCACAGCAAAGCTGAAGTGCGACCTGAAGACAGCTGTCTTCATCTGAGCTCCCTCCAGGATGGGAACACCCAGAAACTCTGCCCAGCACAGGGTAGGAAGCTACACAGCAGTACCTGTATCGCCCGGCTGTCTTCACTTCCTCATAGGTGTCCTTGCCATCTATCGTTAAGGTGATGTCATCTGCAGAAAGAGGAAAGCCTCAGAGCTGTGCTCCAAACCTCCCTGCACAGCAGCTACGTTAGAATTACGGCTGCAGAGGAATACATCTGCCATGTAAGGCAGACTAGAACCCCTACAGCCTGCATCACAGCACATGGGGTATGTCCCACACCTCCACAGAAACGTCGTGGGCTTGAAAATAAATCTGTCTGTAGGGACAAGCGTGCTCCCAGTGCTAAAGTCTACTAGCAATCTGGCCTGCTGTTCATTAGATACCCCAGGAAACAAGAGCTCATTGCCCTGCGAGCAAATCCAACCGCAGGCATGACTGAATTGCTCTCTGAGTAACAACAGCCACCATCAGTCTGTGCTAAAAGCACCTGAACTAACTTCTCCAGCACTGTGTTGAGCTGTTAGTTCACATTACAACTCTTCCTCAGTCAGTTAAACAGTGCATCATTGCTCGGTCCCTCAGCGATGGCACTTCTACAAAGATATTTAATATATCCCTTCAACTCCTCCAGAATCAGCTCTGGTTCAGCTTTGGCATGGGTCCCAACTCATTCTACAGAAAGCACTTCTCTCCTCCTTTTAATGACAGTTTAAAAGACTTAACAAGTGAAAACCTACGCTGGCTTCATTCAGCCTAATCCCTTGTTTACAGCACAGGTAACTCCTGTCTTCCTTGCACAACTGCAGTGGCACACTCAAGAAAGCTCTCCTAAAACCCCTCTCCCTCCCTTCAGGGCACAGGGACAGAAATGAGCCCTGTGCCAGGAGAGAAGCAGCAGCAGCAGGTTTGCTGTCTGCTACTTTCCCATGCTAAGCCCAGCTATTTCAAAACCTATCTTCTGCAGAACCACAGCCCGGCCAAAATACAGCATCCATGAATGCTATCCAGGTGGAAGGACAGAAAGATTGGCAGAAGGGATCAAAGCAGCGAATCTGGAGCAAAGGCCACCAGCACGCCTCTGTTCTGCTAATCCCTCACCAGCCCTAGCAAAGGGTCACGAACACAAAACGTGCATTCAGGACAGGCAATTAAGCTAACAAGGAATGCAATAGTCGTCTTGTCCACGTGAAAAAAAAAAACCCACGTATCTATCTTATTGAAGATTAACAATTTATTTGCATTGAATGAAATGCTTGCCTTATCAATAGGTTGCTGGGATCAAATGAGGAAGGATAAGAGAAAGAGTGCAAAGATTGTGCCCGATTAAATTAACAAAATACCTTTGGAAGGGGAGGGAGGAGGGGCCGAAACTGAACAAGCGTGAATAGTCCAAGGAAGGGACAGAGTACAAAAGCAGGAATGTTTCCCCAGAACACTGCCTCTCTTCAGTGACTGTATGCTGAAAAATGTTCCTAAGCAGAACGAGGTCTGAGTACAGGGCCAGCTAAGCGCTTTAGGAGCTTCTCAGCTAGATCAAGAGACCGAAGCTTTTCAGATCTGATCTCATCTCAGGATAAGCAGACATAAATGACTCTGGCTTTGCACACCTAACCTCATAACAGCGTTTTTCACATCTAGCTGGTGTAAACACATATTCCTTTCATGTACAGCTCTTGCAAGTTTTAAGGGTAATCTCAGGACAACTGTCAGCGCATTTCATCTTTGGAAGTGAAACGGGTGCTTAAAGCCAAGGAATCACACTGCTGTCCCAACACCTGTGAACCCATTTCTCCAAAATTCCTGAATGGGAGAACCTGTACAGACCAGCACAGGCACTGCCACAGTCTGTACACACGAGTTAACTTTCACATGAGTCAGGCAGCTCCTTGCTTTGCAGCCGGAAAACCAAGAGCACACGAGCCCTACGGGGCCCTTCTTCGTACCAATCCACCTCAAGAGCATCACTCACCACCATGCACACAGAAATCGCAGTTATATTTGTCCAAGGTTTCCAGTGTGGTGACATAAGGAGCCCCAGGCGCAATCTCATCCACCCACTTGATGGCTTGCACCATCTTGTACCTCTCCTCCTGCGTGAAGACGGGGGGGCCCTTATGTTTGGCGATCTCCTCTGGGTGAGAGAGAGAGAAAACCCAGTTAGAAGTACAGTCTGCAGCAAGAGAAGCTTGAGGGGCGTTTATAGCATGCAGGAAAGGCCCAGTGAGTTCAGGAATGGTTTTTATTCCATCGCATTTGTGAGCGTGTGGTAAAGGCGCTGGGGTTCCCTCTATAGGCACAAGGTGTTAGTGACTCCTCACACCCAAATACTGCTTCCCAAGGGCATTGCTTGGCAATGCAGCTCCCAGCAGGATGCCTGATACACGGCTTCACCCTACATTGCAAGCTGCATCCATAAACTGATTTCAGATCCACGCTCACAAGCAGGAATTAATTCCTAGCACTTAACTCTCATCTAGGTTCGAGTTTCTCAGTTTGTGCTCGCGGCCCCGGGCTGACCCTCAGCCGGTCCAGTGGCTTCAGCAGAACAGATCGCACCTCCAAGAGCAGCGACAGCAGCTCAGCAAAGCGCAGCACGGCACCGCCCGACGGTGTGCCGGCACCGCCGCTCCCGGGGAGACGCGGGATGAGCGCCGCCGGTAACACCGAGAGGCGCAAAGCCGAGCGACCTCTTACCGTCCGTGTGCACTCCCACGATCAGATAATCGCCCATGGCCCGCGCCTGGCGCAGCTGGTTGGAGTGGCCGTAGTGCACCATGTCATAGCTGCAAAGACAAAGGCTCTCAGCGCCGGGGACGCGCCGAGCTCAGGGGCTGCGCACGGCGACCTTCCTCCGGCGGCGCTCGGGGGTTCGGAGTCTCCCTGCTGCCCATCGCGGCGCCGCGATTCACGCCATCGCCGTCGGCTCCCGGGGCGGCGTCTCGCCCCCACCCGCCCGCGCGGCACCCACCGACGGCGCGGAGCTCCGGGCCGCGGCTGTCGTGGGGACGGCCGGCAAAGCGCCCGCGGCCCCCAGCGCGCAGCCCCTCCCGCTCTTCCCCCCCCCCCACCTGCAACCCCGGTGGCGGTGACAGAGGAGCAGAGGCGCAGCGCAGCCGAGACGCTTTATTCCCGCCCGCACTCACCAGCCGTCGCACCAGACGCGCACGGGCCGCTGTGCCGCCGCGCCGCCCCCCGCCGCCCCGTTGCGCAGCATGGCCGCGCTGTCACCGGCGGCACCGCCGCCGAGCGGGACCTCCCGCCCGCCCCGCCCCGCGCCCGCCCCCGCCGCCATCTTGGGGCGCGTCAGCACCGGCGGTCGGGGCGAGCCGACGCCCCGCGCTCCGTTTCGCCCCGCCCCGCCCCCGCCGTCAGTTGCTCTTCCTGCGCCGGGTGCCCTTGGCGCAGCCGCGGCCCAACCAGCCGCCGGGCCGGGTGGGATGTTCGTCCCGCGGTGCCGCGGCCGGCTCGACGCCCTGCGGCGGGGCCACCGGCTTCCGGGAGTGCGTGCCCTCCTCGTCGGGGCGCAGCGGCTCGGCCAGCGCGAAGATGGGGTCCCTCGCCCTGCGGAGAGGAGGAGGTGAGGGCGGGGGGCTCGCGGTGGCCGTCCCGTCCCCCCCGGTCCCCACCAGCTCACCGGTCGTAGCCGGGGATCTGCAGGCCCAGCTCCTCCATCAGCAGCCGCATGACGTCGTCGCAGCGGCCATGCAGCTTTAGGGCAGCCAGGTCGTCCTTGGGCGTCCACTGCGAGGTGACAGCAGGACACGTGCTGCAGCAACCGCTGCGAGGGGCTTCACCCAACCTCCCTGCCCAGCACCGGGAAGGCGCTCACCTGGAGGTTCACGATGTACAGCTTTGGACGACGAGGTGGAGGTTTGCTCATGCACCAAAGCCGGGGGTATTTTTTCAAAACCTGCCACAAAATAGAAATGATCAGCACAGCCAAAGGCACACGTAACCGTGAACCATATCAGCGAGAGGAAAAGGAATGTATTACCAGGAAGGGAAAGAGGGAGGAAGAGAGACTATCACACAGATGGTGGGCGAATCCTGACACCAGAGTTTACAGTTGTCTGTTTGGGAGGAGACTGCTCAGCACCAAGGTGTATCACCAAGAGGGAATGCTGCTAACAATCTTCACCGAGTCTCTAAAGTTACCTTTAAGCTGGAACCCAGACAAAGAATCACATCTGCTTTGCTTGCAGCTTCTGTTGCTGCTTCCCAGTTCAGGGGCTGTGTCAGTGTCCCCTTCTCCCCAAAGTGGACGATTGTATCTCTCAACTGTGCCCCGCACTTGTGGCACAGCCTGCCAGTGTGATGCTTGTGCAGGGCTGTGCGTTCTGTCACATCAAAGACTCGCACGTACTCTCTGTTGGGGGTACACGAAGTGCAGACCTGTAGCACAGGAAGGAAAAATGTTGTATTGTCAGGATCTGGTCCATTTGAGCCCAGGGATGCAGCCACACCTCAGAGAAAAGCACCTTTTGGGGACAACAGACCTGGAAGCAGTAGAAGGAATAATCTGTGTTTAGATGCTAACTTGGAAACGTTCAGAAACGCTCAATTAGTGAGTGGAATTACAGGGGGCAGGGCTGCCTGGTCAATAGGAGGGGTTTTCAGGCAACGCCTGAAGAACTGCACTCAGAAGCAGAAGGCTCTAGCAAATACAGAGAGAGAACTGCCAGCTTGTACAGAAAACTCGATTGTGGAGTTTGCTAACTAGTTTACCAAAAAACTGGCAAACTAAAGATACAAACTAAGCTGAGAGTAGCCCTTGTACTAATTTTTGAGTCAGGGAGGGAGAAACAGTTACCATTGTCTTTTTTAAGAGGCCAGTACTGACAGTGCCTTTGTCCTTTCCTAGCTGCTCACCTCTATGTACATGTTTCCATGAAGCTCAGATATTGCTGATCTAGGTAACCCACTTCGCAGGTGCAGCCCATCACAGTTTTGAGATACCACGTGCTGCACCTGGAAGAGAGCAAAACATTGAAATAACACACACAGAGAAGACTCTGAAAGCGTGGTTCCAATGCAGGTAACATCTCAGTGTGCAATAAATAGTTCTGCTTCAATATACTGAGCTAGCAGTAGAAAAGCACAGAGTAGAACTCTGTGAAAACTAAGCAGAGAGATTCCTGCTAAATACAGCTGTTAGGCCTGGCAGGCTTTGTGGCCACGTCCCCAGACCACAGCCTTAGCAGGAGGCAAACATAAGCTATTAAAAAAAGGCATGAGGGAAAAAGATGCTGGAGCCATAGTCTGGACATGGCCTGATGAAGGCTCAGCTATACAGAAACACAGACACCTCACTGAGAACAACAGTTATGAAGTACTGTGAAAAATATCCTTTTTCTTTTTTATCTGATTTATTATACTGTGACAGTGGAGCACAAGTCATGTACAGAAAAAGAAATCTTACCAGGTTATGCTTGTGTAGGCAAGCAATGCTCATATGGGTGAGCGTGGGCTCTGCCTCACTCAGATCTGTAGCACTGACAAGAGGCAGAGAAAAATAAAGAGTAAGAAATGACCATTAACACTCTCTTTCAGTATCAGCTGTCTGCTGGGCAGCTCAGAATTCATCTCCTGAGTAGCTGCAGAACTGTCCCTCCAGGAAAGAGAAAGGAAAAGTTCACTACAGTCACCTTACCTGATGCTCCTGCCCTTCTGCAGCAATGTCCAAATGCCATTGGGGCCTCGGTAGTCTGGGATCGAAGCTGCCTGTGTCATGGAGAGAGACAAAGCACGGCCTGACCCGAAAGTTCCTACCTCTTGTCCACCAACACATCAACCTGGCCTCACCCAGGACAGTGAGGCACTGCATTCACTGCTGCTTTTTCATTCACTCAAAGTTCTCCTAATTATAGGGAGCTCTTTTCCTACCTTGCAGTTCTCAATTTCACCTCCAGTATTTATTTTCTCCAATAACACCACTATGAAATCCCTCCAGAAAACTCTTCTCCCCTAGGAACCTCCCACTCCCCCAGACAGAACACAGTCCTTGAACCTTTTATTATTTACACTAAACTCATTTAAAGAACACTCAGCGTTCTTTAAAAGAAGTGTCTATGTCTCTATCAGCTGAGATTGCAGAAAAGGGGAGGAACAATGAGGTTCCCATTTCAGAGTTCAGACAAAAGTGACAAATGTGACATGCGAAGAGGCAGCTCCAGATTTCCATTCTCATAAGAGGCCACAGGAACCATTTTTTAAACCATCATTTTTAACTTCTAGTAAGCACTCATTGTTTCTGAATCGTTTATTAATGCAGACAGCATTGAGCAGCTATCACTTCTTTTAGGTTTTGCAGCAAAAGCAGCTGAACTTTTTAACTTAACTCGACTGAAGACAGACTACTGATCTTATTTTAAAAGCTCGTTCTTTGCATAGAGGTGATGCAGCCTCAGAATCTCTTGGCCAGCAGGAACATCCCAAGATGCAAATTAATTAACATCTTGGTCATGGTTTGTAGTTCAACAGTGTTAATACAGAATCCCAAATATCTTCTGGGCAGCCTGGTCTGGTGGTTGGCAACCCTGCACGTAGCAGGGGGTTGAAACTTGATGATCATTGCGGTCCTTTTCAACCCAGGCCATTCTATGATTCTATGATATCCTGTGGTCACTTGGAATCCACAAAAAACAGAGTTCAAACATCGCAACGCTCCTGAAGGAGCTCCCAAAGCTCCAGCCACTCACCCCCAAAGAATCCTACCGTACTGATCCCTGCTCCTGTGTAGATGACAAGGTGCTTGGCGTTCCGGATAGCAGCAGCCAGCTCAGTGACCTTTCTCTTTAGCTCCTCTGGCTCATCACATACCTAGGAAATGCAAATGGGAAGTTTCAGCATGTCGCTGAGCCTGAAAGAACAGAGAGCTGCTTGGACATTTTGATATGGGTCCATCCTAGCCAGGGAATGCAGCAGACAAATATTATCAGAAGGAATATTATCAAAAGGTCTCCTAACTAGAAGAACGTGGGCGTTTGCCATCTGTATTATCTATGAAAGACCAAGGGAAGAAGGTTTCTGGATAGCAGCACACACAGATACAGCCCTCCCAGGTGGCACGGCCACTCAGAGAACCAAACGCATTTCGGAAGAGGTTGGCAGCTGCAAGAAGCAAGGCCGGTGCAGGGAGATCAGCCGAGGACCGGCACAGCAGGGCGCGGTCCCGAGGGACGGGGGCACTCCTGGGAAGGCGGTACCGTCAGTTGTGCCGCAGAACTCCCCCCGCAGCAGGAGGAGCTCAGCGCCCGCGGCAACCCGGAGCGCAAAGCCCCTCCCCGCGGCCGCGGCCCCCGCAGCACCGGCGCGCGGCGGCTCCGACGCGGCCCCGGAGCCGCACCCATCGGGCCCGGCCCGCCCCCGCCTGGCGCCCACCTCCTCCTGCCGTCGGCGCAGCCGCTCGCGCCTCTTGCGGCGCCTCTCCAGCTCCCGGACGATGTCCTCGCTCTCGCTCAGCACCTGACACTCCTCGGGGCTCCGTTCCGCCGGCGGCTTCCTCCAGATGCGGGAAACCTGCCCGGCACACGCAGCGCGTCACGGCAGCCCGGCCGCGCGGGCGGACCGAGGGGCGCCGCGCCGCGCCGTGCCGTACCGTACCTGTCTCCGCCGGTCTCGCTGCTCCTCCTGCTGAAGGATCTCGGCGCGTGCCGCCGCCTTGCGCTCCGAGCGGCTGAGGCTGCCGCCGGCCGCCATCGCGCCGGAAGCGCCCCACTTCCGCTGTCGGACGCCGGACGCGAGAAGCCGCTTCCTCTCGGAGAGCGCGGCCGAGCGCCGCTTCCGGCCCCTCCCGCCCCGCGGTGCGCAGCAGCGCCCCCTCGCGCGGCGGCGAACCACGCCGCAAAGGAAGCGCCGGGCCGTGGTGTTTGAAAGCTGTTTATTGTCATGTACAAAACAACGGCGGCCGCGCCGGCAGACGAACACTATGTACAGCAATAAATAACGCCCGCCGTCGCCGCGCGGGGCAATAACTTAGCAATAAATACCGCCTCCCGCCCGCCAACCGCGGCCTCGCTGCACCCCACCCCCGGACAGCGGACAGACCCGGGGCCGGGACGGGCCAACGGCACGGCGGGTCCCGCCGGAGCCCCGCGGTCCCTCCGGGCGGTGCTCGTCTGAGGGCGGCGCCCCGCCGGGCCCGGGAAGGGCAGCGCGGCGGCTCCGACCTCGGCCCTCGCGCCCTCCCCGCCCCGCTCCCTCGGGACGGCGCTGCCCACCGGCGCAGCACGACGCAGGAGTCACTCGACACGATTCACCACACGATACACAAAGCCCCGCCCGGCCGGGCCGCTGCAGGGGACACGCTTCATGGTTCCTTAGAGGGCGGCTGGGGCCGGGCCCCACCTCCCAACCACTGCATCAAAAATGTACCGGGAAAGGAGAAAGAAAACACAACACCCTTCACAGCAGGAAACCGAACGGACGAGCACCTCAGGAACAAGAACTGCCACACTCCAGAACGCTATATACGAGAGAGAGAGAGATCAGAGCGACGGGCTCGGGGCAGGGCCGCCTCACGCAGGCATCGGGTGCCGGGTGGTGAGGACTGCGCGCCCTGAACGTGACGGGAGATTCTTCAGACACCGCAGAAATACATTACTCAGATTCCAATACTTCACTGAGAACAAAACCAAAAACACCACGCCAGTACGGGGAAGCAGCACCCGCAAAGAGGAGCACATCCCCTCCTGCACCTCTAGGATGGAGCCAGACAGAGCGCTTTGCGAGCAGGGAACCATCTCACCCACAGAGCTGGTTCACCACACGGGCGCCCTATGGCAGCAGCTTTGTGCCCACGCATCCCTAAAGAGATGTGTCCTCACCGAATGCATTCAGCCACTCAAAGCAAACTGGGACCACAAGCTAGCAAGCACAGCGCAGAGGAGGAGAAATGACAGCATTCATGGCTGGTGGAGTCAGCGCTGATGCCTGTTCTGTCCTCCTCACTTGCTCCAGGGAAGCACAGACTCTCATTGGCAGCAGAGATTGCCATCCAGCAGGCAGAGAAGGATCAGGTGCGGAATACAATGGAAATGAGTTTGCCAGGGCTGTGGGACTGCCTGTCATTGCCTGCTCTGTTGATGGAGCCCTCCTCACAACAATCTCCAGCAAACGGGGACAGTTTGCACACAAAACCTTGTCTGCTCGCTCTGCAGAGGTCTGGCCTCCAGCTGGGAGGCTCTCCTGCCAGGTCAGATCTCAGGGCTCCAGGAGGGACAGGGTTGGGTTTTACAGCCTGAGCCAGCCAGAGGACTCTGTTGTGTCTCATCTCCTCCTCACACCACCCAGCAGCTGGAAGACAAAGGCTCGAGCCTAGAAGTCTGTGTGAAGTGTTGCACAGCAAGTAGCCCATCTGGTGCATAGCAAGGAAACAGCACAACACCTCAGTTCGGAGAGGAGAAAACCCATGAGCTGGATGGGGGAAGCCTGGAGGCGATGTTCTAACCTACTCTTTATCCACAAAGTTCACAGGGAAAAGCATTCCAAACAGCTTCTCCCTAAGTCAGCAATTAGTCAGTGCAAAGCTGATCTCCTCTTTCAACAAGAAATCCCATCAGCTCCTCTCCTGCTGTGCAGTAGCTCTCATTAGGTGTACCTGCTTTTCAGCCCAGAGAACAGCATCAGTTTAGCTACATAAGAAACTCATCACCAAAACACACCTACTATAGCAAACCACACTTCGCTTGTGCCATCCTTATCTGTCTCCTGTGCTCAGGTGATTTTCGACACCCAAAAGATCAAATGGACTTCACCCCCATGCCCTGATTCTCCAAAACAACTCAGTAATCAGATCGAGTCTTTCAGGAGATGAGGGCAGGGAGGTCTGTCCTAGTGTGAAAATGGAGCCTGACCACAAACTGTTTTTCAGCTGTGTCACATAGCTGTAAGTTTAGGCACCTTTACCAATACCTACAGCCATAAGTTGCACCAGGAAAAAAAAAGTAACCAAGACACCTCTCACTTTTCAGTAATATGCTGATGCTCAGCACAAGAGGCTGCAGCTTCAGGACAAGTGCAGGCCCTGCACCGCCCAAAACGCTGTCAGCCCTGCCTCTCATCAGAGGAGCCACGAGCACAGCGTGAACTCTGACCACAGGATCCACATCCAGCTCCATTTTCATTCCCCTCAGTCTCCTTCAGAACTTATATAGCTCTCCCTTGTGTTACTTCTCAGCCAGAGGAGAGCAGTCCCAATGGGAACGCATCCCCCATGCAGGTAACTCCGGGGTCAGCACTGGCTGGGCAGCGAGAGGCCTGAGCTGCTTGTGCAGAAGTGACAGCTGCAACACCCAGAGAGAGAAGCAGGCGTCCCACCAAGCCCCTCTGCAAAGCAGCGTTTTCAGGGCACGCATCACTCCTCAGCGGCATCAGCCGTTCATTTTCACCTCTCAGAAAAACAGCATCTTTGCCTGTGTGCCAGAATCCTCCTGGAGAATTCAGAGAGATTCCAAGCGAACCTCTCGCTCGAGCTCAGAGAAAACAACAGAAGCATGAGAACGACAGCACATGGCAAAGGCAGCCACTGACAGCACCACAGCACAGCGCCACGCGGAGCTCGGAGAGCACAGAGAGCGCAACACGAGGGGACACAACGGAGCCAGCAAGATCGAGAATAAGTCACTTTTGGTACAATTGCAAAAAGATATCAAACAGGATTTGCCTCTTTTTTTTTTTTTTTTTTGTCTTTTTTTTTTTTTTTTGTTCCTTTTTCTAAGTTTTATAAATAAAGTCTGATAACTCTTTATAAAAACTAACCTCGGAGCCACAAACAGTTTGCGGGAGGTTCATGAGAAACTTTAAAATTATTTATTTATTAACTTCTAACTAGCAAAGTCTCCGAGAATATTTCCCCATTTCTATGGCCAAATATTCTCGCCCTCTCGGATAAAAAAAGCTGACTATAAATACGCTCTCTCTTCTGTCTGATTTTCATTTTAAACTTAGATAATTTAATAACTCTTAAAACGATGTTTCTCTTTAAATAAAAGGGCTATTTAACCACATAAACTGGTCGTGTAAACCATCACACTAGAGACACTTGATACCCTCAAAACACGGGAACAACTAGTGATTTTGGTCTTGTTCAGTGCAACACATTAGGCACAAAACCGGCCTGCAGTCAGCAACGTACCTCCCTCCCCCCCCCTTCCCAGACCCCATCCCACCCCCCTCCCCTCAGCTGGGGCAGAGGCAGTGGGGCACACCAGCATCTTCCCATCCACCGCCGCTATCCGCACTCTACTGCAATGGAAGCCTGAAGGAAACTCACTGCTTGGGCACAGAGGCGCACCTAGAAATGAATACCACATCTATTACACAGAACACCCCAGCTGCAACTACAGGTACCGGATGAGACAAAAGCAGCAGGCTCAGGTGCCGGGCAGTCAGGCACCTGGATACACCACCTGGAAGAGTAATGAAATAAAGCCTTTGGAAGTGACTGAAAACTGGGGTTCCAGGAAGAAAGCCTCCCTCCGGGCCTCTCGCCGCGCAGCGCAGACTTCCCTTGGCCAGAACACCGAGATCTTACAGCCTGTCCCAAGGGCAGCTGAGGGCTACAGACCGCTGGGTGGGAGGTGCTGTCTGCACAGGACAAGGGAAGCATCACCACTGCTCATACCAATCTGAACACAACAAAACAAAACCAGAGCGATCAGCAGGCCAGTCCTGGGCCAAGTAGAAGGAACCCTGACCCGTGTGGGGAGGGTTTGTGCTTTGGGGATTCCAGGCTGGTTTTGTGCCTAATTGCCCTGCACAGACAAGCTCAGGCAACACTCGCTTCACTAAGACCGGGCGTCCGTTTTGGATTTCACTATTGTGATGACACTAGTGGTAGCGACCTTGCCAGGGACGAGGGGCCCCATGCTGGAGGTGAGAGGGCCCCGCACGGGGGTGACAGGGCTCCGGGCCACGGTTCTGGCGAAGTTCTGGAGTGCCTCATATTTGGAGCGGAGAGCATCGAGTTCCATTTTCATGCTGGCATTCTCAGAGGCCAGCTTCTCCACCTCCTGCTGCAGCTCTGCCTTCTGCTTCTCCAGTTCCTCCTTCTGGGTAACGCGCTTGACCCTGCAGCTGGCCGCGTAGCCTCGGTTCTTCAGCGTGCGCCGGCGCTGCTTCAGCTGGATGATCTCCTCCTTGGACAGGCCCCGCAGATGCTGGTTCAGCTCCCGCACAGACATGGTCACCAGCTCCTCATCTGTCAGGCTGGTCCCATTCTCGCCTGGCTCCCGCTTCACCTGTGAGGAGAGAAGGCGGTGTGCAGTCTGAAGCCTCGAGCAGCCGCCCGCACCCCCCGTCCTCCACCTGCTGCTTTACCTTCAAGGCCTTGTTTCCTTTGTTGGGGGTCGTCATAACACGGCAGCCACGTCAGTCAGGCTCTGGAAGGGATGGAGGTCAGGTTAGTTCCTGGGTTAGCTCTCAGCAGACCCAGAGCCGCTGCACGGAGCCCCGCAGCAGCACCCCGTGCTGGGACACCCCCACCGCCCTCCCCAGGCAGCGCTCAGCCTGACTGCATCGGACTCACAGCGTGGCAACAGATTCCGCCCCTTAGCAGGAACTGCTGCCCTTCCACAGCCCTACAACCACGGAGACTTGTAGCAATGCTGTTTTTTGTTTGGGGCGGGGGGGGAGGAAATTAAAAAACTAGGAGGAGCCAGAATACACGGAAGCCACATTTTTAAAAATAGCCTGGCAGCAGCAGCCAGGTCCGGAGCACGCCTGCTCAGGGCCAGTCACGCTGACTCAGCACACCGGCAGCCCGCGCCTCTGCTCCCAGCTGCATCCTCACAGCCCCTGAGCACAGCACAGCCCCACACACCCACTGCCCAGCACAGCCAGAGCTGCCCAGAGCGAGTCCTGCCAGACCCATGATGCTCCCAAGGACACAGCCTGGCACGGTCCAGGAGCACATCACCGGCAGTGAGTGGAAGGGACAGCTTCACCTGCACGGGGCACTTGTGAGGTGCTGAACACAGCTGCCACGCTCATTCCTCTCCAAACTGTGGGTGCTTCCCAGCAAAGCTAGAACAGCTGGGTTACAGTCTGCGTTCTGCATCCAACTCTTCCTGTGGGGAGGACGAGCAGCCCAAACCCACGGCTCAGTGCTGGGGCTCACAGGAATCCCATTACTGATCTAACAAAAACCTCCAGAGCCCTCCCTGCTCCTGTCACCCAAAGCTGACCTGCAGCCATACGCATTTCCCATTGAGGCAGTCCCTATCAGCCCCAGCAAAGCCAGGACAGCACCACCTTCTCCCTTCCTTATCTTCAAAGCTGAGAGATAAGAAAACAAAGATCAAGGGAGGCTGAAACTGGAGGGGAGCAGACTCCTCCGCTGCCAGGGAGGACAGCATTCCAGATCGATAACAGCAGCTCCTGGGGCTGTCTCCATACAGAGGCATAGCAGGGCTCCTGTCCCTATGCACCTCCTCCCCTCACACCTCAGGTCAGAATGTCACTGCACCCCAACAAACTGAATCCTCAACAGCCACGTCCATCCCACACAGCCTGGCACTGCCTCCGTGCAGGTGCAGTCTGCAAGCACCTTTGTACCTTCTGTGCCAGCCAACAGCAATTCTGTTCGCTGCTCTTTTGTTTGCACGACGTAAGAGGCAGAGTTGCAGCCAAGACCCAGCTGTACAGTCAGCAAATACGGATTTTTGCTCCTCCAGCAGCTGCAGCTCAGGCTCCCGCAATGCGCCCGGTGCTGACTGCTAGAGGTGAGCAGGATCAGCACTGTGCAGGACACAGAGCAGAGGAGCACAATTCAGATGCTCCCAAGGCCGGAGCCTGCCAGGAGGTGGCTATTTATACCCAGAGGACAATGTTCCTTGCAGCACGATGTCCGTGACAACCTGACAGCGCCATAAGGGTCACTTTGCCACCAAGGGAGGTGGCTGCAGTGGGGGGAGCACACGCAGACTTCTGCCTCCTGAAATCAGTTCTGCGCTTTCTCATGCCGTTCTTTCTCTTTCTTGTTTCCTGCACCCGCCCCTCACACCCCATCAAACAAAATGGCCGCTGGAAAAAGGGGCAGAAGGAAGAGAATAACTGGGGAGAGGCATAACACCGGCCCTGCAGAATCCTCTGACTGCACACTGGGGTCGGTATGGCTGCAGAAATTCATACCCCACAGGGCTAAATGGTTCCCTACCACTAGGAAATACTAAAACTTCCTTCATTGCAGCAGATGTAAAGAAATAAACACTGCATCAGGCTGGGCACGGGGGGCAGAGCAGGGCAGGGAGCTCATACAGCCCTGACCTCAGAGTTTATGCTCACTCTGTACCTCACACCGTCTTTTCTGCTAAGAAAAATACATAAACCCACAGATACAGACACAAAAGGATGGGCCAACAAGAGCCGCTGTGCAAAGCAAGTGTAGAAATGTGAGGGACCAGGTGGAGGGACGTGGCTGGGATGAGTGCAGGGACCCAGAGAGCTGTGATGGGGTCAGGAGAGTGCTCCCCAAGCCTGAATCACAACATCACTTCTGTTGGACATGAGGGCTGCAGCGTCTGTACCCGAGGAACCGGGCAGTGTGTGCTGGGTTCTGGGAGTGGCCCTGAGACGGGGCTGTGCCTGAAAGCAGCACCAGTTTGGACCCCCCCCCGTTCCCTACCAGAGACCCAGCACAGCAACACTAGCAACACGAGGGTGATGGGAAGGCAGCAGACCCGGATGACACTGAGCCCAGACACAGCCCGGCTCTGCAGACCGCTGATTTCTCTGCTTTTCAGAGGTTCCCGAAGAAAGATCGCACTGAAAAGTGCCAAACGCGATGACTGCAGCGAAGAAAATGCCGCCTCAACACATTTCCCCGGCGTTCAAAAGCACTGAGCTCAGCACGGCCGCAGCCAATTCCCCCCCCAACACGGAGCGCACCGCGCGGGGCCCTTCCTTTCCCGGTTCCCCGTTCGCTGCCCGTTCCCCAGCGCGGCGCCGCGCCACGCGCGCACTGTAAACACGGTGACGTCGCCGGGGCGCGGGGCAGGGCCGGGCGCGGAGCTCTCCTCCCCCCCCCGGTGCGGGATCCCCATTCCGTTTATTCGTGTTTTTTTCCCACGCGTGCACAAATGGCCTCACACAGCCCTCCC
This sequence comes from Lagopus muta, assembly GCF_023343835.1. NCBI lineage: Eukaryota > Metazoa > Chordata > Aves > Galliformes > Phasianidae > Lagopus > Lagopus muta. The sequence goes on along the minus strand of NC_064450.1, from coordinate 5,063,461 downwards.
GGAACTCAAACGGCCCGCACTTTCCCTCGTTGACCGGCATCAGAGCAACGCCACCGCCCCTCCCGCGGGACCCCCGTGACCCCGCAGCCGCCACCGCCGCGGTGACGGGAGGGCTCAGCGCGGGAGGAGCGCAACGGCCCGAGCCCCGCGGCGGGGAACCCTCGGGAAGCGCCGCGCCGAGGCCTCGGCCTTCACAGCCCCAACGCCCGCCGGGACACCGGGGGGAGCGCGGGGCGGGGCGGGCGGAGCGGCGGAGCCCCGCGCACCTGTTGCTCGGCCGCGGCGCGAGGACCGGGCCGGGAGCGCCGCGAAACGAGCGGAAGCCGCGGCCCCGGAGCCCCCGCCGTGAGTCAGCGGCGGCCGCCCCGCCCCCGGGGACCGGCCCGCCGCGCCCGCCGCCCCGCCCCGCCCGGTGCCAGGGCCGCGCCCGCCGCCCGCGCCGCGCCTCCTCCCTCCGGCGCCGCCGCTGCCGCCGCCGCGCGCCCCTCACCGCCCGCGCTCGCTGCGGTCACCTCCTGACGGAGCCGGCGGGGCCGGAGCCGGGCGGGACGGGGAGGCCGCGCTGCAGGGACCGGGACGCCGCGAGCCGCCGCCGCTCACGGACGCGTCACGTGATGTTTGGGTCACGTGGCTCCATTCATGAAGCGCCCGGCGCAACCGCCCCGCGCCTTAAGGGGGACGCGCGCTTCTGTCGGAGGCGGCGGGGCGAGGAGGGCGGGGCGGCGACTTAAAGGGGCGGCGGGGCCGGAGCGGGGCTGGGCCGCGGTGTGACCCGAGCCGGGCGGGGAGGGAGTGCGGTAACTGGGCAGCGGGAGGCCGGGCCGCATCGCGGAGAAAGCGCGGTCCGAAGGAGGAGGCGCTGGGCAGCGGCCGGAGCACCGCGAGGTCTCGACACCCGCCGTACGGCCGGCGGACAGCCCTGGGCGCTCCGCTGCTTTCGGCCTTTGTTCCGCACCGCTTCGGCCCCGGCGCTTCTCTTTTATCGGCCAACGCCCGGCACGGCTCCGCGGTGCGGCACCCGACCGCCGCAAGACCGAGGGGACGGCGGAGCTGAGCCGGGTGAGAGCTCAGTGCCGGGCTGCGGGGACACAGCGGGCGCGGAGCCGCACCCACCCAAAATACAGCCGCGAATCTGTCAGAGCAACGGTTTATTCAAGGAGCAGGAAGAGCAGCAGCCATGTCACACCTACAGGGCCTTGCCCTGCTGTTGCCTAACATAAAACCGCACAGGCATTGCTAGCACCTTTGGCAGTCTGCATTGATTTCCAAATGCTTTTCTTGCACCACACACACAGATGCCCCGGGTTCCCAAGGATGCAGTGACCCCTCTTAAGTGCCTTCTTTCTACCAGTGCTCCCACCGTGTACCTCGAGGCAGAACAGCGTGACACAGAGATCCACCCAAATCCCTTCCATCCCCCATAGCTCCTGCTGCAGCCCAGTAGCAGTTATTAGGGCACTGGGTGCTGCTTCTTGGTTTGGGACTCTGGAAGAAGAGGGAACGCTGTAAAGCCACAGAAAGCTGCTGTTCGGGGGGTGAATGCCAAGGCTGCATCCGAATGAAACAGAATGTGGCTAAGGGATTCACATTAACCCTCTTTTCTCCTCAAAGTGGATGGGAAATGAGGCAGAGGCACTTTGGTCCCTGGTGAGAAGCATATTAGGACCCAGCCTCAGTGCACAGCACTGCATTTGTGTGACAGCACCTGCTCTAGCTAAGAAAAACAACAAGAGCAACAAGAGATGAGTTCTGAAAGCAGATGCAAGATGAGGAAAGAGGGATCCAGACCTGACTCAAACCTTTGAGCCTAAAAAGCATTTGGAAAGTTCTTAAAAATCCTGCCATAAACTGTTTCTACATGGGACACAATAAATGATACCTCACTTCTGGAAGCATCCAAGGCTTCCGGCAAATGGTGCCCATGACAAAGCTCTGAGTATGGCGTTACCCAGGCCACAGTGAGCAGCTCTATGCTGCCCCACAGCTGCTGCAAGCGAAGAGTCAGGTATGGAGAACATCAACATTCAGTGTGAATGTTTTCCTTGGTCAAAAAAGAAAGGGCATGGAGGAAACTGATGGTCAGCACGGCCAGAGTACAGCAGTACAGCAATCTGCTCAGTCCTTCTTGCTGCTGGGGTTCTTACTGTTGAACAGACTGACTTTGCTGGCAGATGCCACAGACAGAGAAGGAGACTCCAGCTTCACCTTATCCAACAAAGTCTTCTTTATGGCTGCTGGGGAGATCTTCTCCTTGTCGGCCAAATGCTGCAGCTGCCTGCCATAGGGTGGTAGAAGAGAGAGAAGGTAAGAAGTAGAAAGAGGAAGAGACAAGTGGCTCTTTAGGATTTCTCAGTGCCCACCTTGTCCGGATACAGGAAGCCTCCACAGCATTGATGAGCAGTGAGCGAAAGCCTCCGCTCTCCAAGAAGTGCAGGGCATGAATGCTGGCTCCCCCAGGGGAGCAGACGTTGTCTTTCAGCTGACCTGGGTGCTGCTCTGATTCCAACAGCATTTTGGCAGCGCCCTGTGGTGAGGAATAGAAAACGACTATCAAAACTCTGACTTAGGAAACCCTCTGCCAGATACTCCTGTTCTTCATTGCTTAGAGCAGCACCTAACGGGTCACAAAGGGCAAAACCAGTCTCCTGCCCGAGGGCCAATAACAGGCTGCCAAAACACTTTGGAGAGCTGGAAAATCCTGTACAGAAGACATGGCTCCCCAGACCCACCACACCACCAGCACCAGCAGATTGCTGCAGGCACTTCCTATGTCTTCTCACCAGGAACCCGTGTGCATTCAAACCAAATGTACATTTAAATGCATTCAGTAAAGGGACTGAAATCATTTAAAACTATGCTGTGCAGATGCTCTGCACAGAGCAGGCAGAGGCTCAAGAGCATTTTGGAGGAAGCAATACTGACCAGCAAAGCCTGAGCTCCAAGCCGAACAGCCAGCCTGCGGGGAAGCCCCATTTTCACACCTCCATCAGCCAGAGCATCCAGGGCAGTGAATGCCTGAGATCAGATAGGGGAAAAAAAGTGACTGGAAGTCTCTATTCTGAGACCAGTGTTCATATAGAAGGCAGAATCCACAGCTCTAGGATCACATTGTGACTTACAAAGACTTGACAAAAGTCAGCCCCTTTACTGCATTGATGCCATGCCACGCTTCTCTCCCACCAGCTCCAGCTGAGTTGTAGGGAGAATGGAAGAAATTCAGCTTCTAGGTCATCCTAACAACAGGCTCAGATTTTGCAACACAGACGTGGACACTGCACACTGGCTATGGACTTCAGCCTCATCCAACTGGTAATAGACTTTTGTTGTTGACCCACACTGGTTATAAACTGGATACCTGGATTACATGTCCCATCACAAATGGCAGTGAGAAAAACAAGAAAACACACGCTGAATGTGCACAGACATGCAAAGCCCACCAGTGTCCCCAGCATTTCCATGAACTGAGAAAGCAGCACATACATACGCAGGGCCACTGCCACTGAGCCCTGTTACAGCATCTATCAGGTCCTCTTCCACCTCTGTGCAGAAGCCTACGCTGGCCATAAGTTGTTCCAAGAGCTTCCCATCCTCCACATCCGCATGAGTCCCAGTAGCATAGACTGTGGCACCTTCTCGGACAATCACAGGGGTGTTGGTCATGCACCTGATCACTTTAGGTGCGGGGCAGAAGGCAGAGAGTTTCTTAGGGCAGAAAATTATTGAAGATAGAGAGAAAGAAGGAAAAAAATAAATAAAAGAGAGCTTTAGTGCATATCTGGCATTTCAAACAGGAAGGGGCTCCCGAGGGGCACAAACAGAGGAGCAGAGAGATTCCTGTGTACCAACTTCCCCACTTTAAGTGAAAGTGGGCAAAACTTAAAATGTGAAATCCTTAGTCACAGCACCAAACAGAACACTGTGGGGAACAACATCCTCCACAGCTGCCCCATCGGCACCAGAACAGCTCCTGCAGACACTGAGCACAAAGTCTGCAGAAATTCACAGGAGAAGACCCACCTCTTCTCACACGGAGAGAAAAAGCGATCTGATAGCATTTCATGTAACAAAAAAGCCTCCATGAGGAGCACTGCGGCTTATTCTGACGAGGCAAAGGTGGCCCAAAGCAGCCAGCTGGGCACAGCACAGTGCTGTGCTGGGGACCGCAGGCAATGCTGGGGTCAGGCTTGAGTCCACTTCCAGCGCTCTGCTGTCCTGATGGCCCTGCCCGGCTCAGCACCGCCCGGCCCTCACCTTCTCGATGGAGCTGATGGTGACACCGGCAGCGCAGGAGACCACGATGTGACGCTCCTCGATGTCGGGCCCCACCTCGTCCAGGATGAAGGGGATGATGGGGGGCTTCACGGCCAGAAAGAGGACGTCGCTGCTCTTCACCGTGTCCTTGTTGCTCACAGTGAAGTTCACGCCCATTTTCTGCAGTGGGAGAGAGAAGCGACTGCTGTGGTTCGTGGCTGCCGATCGGGAGCAGCGCCCAGCCGCCCGCACTCACCCGCAGCCCGCTGACGGTAGGCAGCTCGGTGTCCGGGGAGCTCGCTGTGATCTTGTGCGCTGCCAGGATCCCTGCAGACAAAGCGCGACTCAGCCCGGGCACCTCGCCGGGCACCTCGCCACGCCCCCCGGCCCCGCACCCACCTGCCGCCGTGAAGCCCCGGGCCAGGGCGAAGGCCAGCTGCCCGGCCCCGATGAATCCCACGCTCATGGTGCGGTGCGGAGCGACCAAAGCCCACCTGCAACCGCGCCGCCGTCCACGTGGCCGCGCTCCGCTCAGAGAGGCGGTGACGCGGCGCATTGGGGCGGGGCGGAAGCGCGTAGCCAATCGTCAGGCTGAGGGGCGGGGCCACGCCGGCTCTCCGCCTCTCAAGGGCGAGAGGCGGGGCCTCCGGCTGAGCTCTCGCCAGCGATTGGTGCAACTCGCTCCGGGTGTTGCATCATTCACCGCCTACGCGGACCGCCCGGGGCCGGCCGCTGCCTCTCAGCTCCGAGCCGCCAGGGGGCGCTCTCGTCCCGCCGCAGCCGCGCGCGGAGCGCGGTCCCTTCTGGAAGCTTCGGGTCCCGCCCTGCTCTGGGGCGGCGGTGGGCGCGGGGCGCGGAGGGGCGGCGCTCCTCGTCCTGGGGGATTTTGTGCTTGTTTGCATTCCGTGTCTCATTTCTTAATGTGTAAATCTGGGACCCGGGCTCGAGCACAGAGCCGGGCTCTGAATGCACGCACGTACATGTCGGCATACCACAGCGCCATCCCAGGACGCCTCTGTGATGAGTTCCTCCATCATCATTTGCTAATTAAGGAGGACGGGCTCTGGAAATAAAGGGCTTTTTAATTAACTGGATCACGACAAGGCTGGTTGTTAAAATCACATTAAGCAGATACGGGATGTTCTGTGTCCAGGATTGGGCAATCTCATTCTTTCCAATGGTTTGAGGGTTTTTAACCACCAAAGCACGAGGATTGCTTATTTTCATTTTTTTTTTCCCCCTAAAAGAGCGAATTGTTGTCCACAAATCTGCCTTTTTTGCCATTTTGACCATGCGAACATTTTTGCTCAGCCCTTGGCTGACAGATGAGAGGGCTGAATCTGAACAGGCTGTTCTTGGCAATGCTTCTCTTTCCACTCCTCCACTGCATGCTATCATCATTTCCACCTTACGTCTGATTTCCTCGTCATCGTTGAGGCACCAAATGTTGCCCCCATGGTTTCCCTTTGGCCTCACGTTATGCCCCCCTCCAGCGGTGTCGCTTGGTGCCATTCAGCTTTGTGCCGTGGTTCTGCTCACTGCTGGGTGCAAAACCTGCACAGCAAGAGAAGCGAGTGGAAAAAAAGGGGAAAAAAGAGAAAAGAAAAAGGGGAAGAAAGAGAAAAGAAAAAGGTGTTGTGCAGCAGAGGAACTTCCAGCAGATTGCATGTGAGATTTGGCGGCATCTGCTGGGCCCCCATAACAAAATGGAGTCTGCAGGAAGGATGATGCTTTCTTCAAGCAAAATCCCTTTGTTGTTGTTGTTGTTTTTTCGGGTCACCTATCTGATTTTTTGCACTCCATCGTATCAACAACAGAATGCATTTCCAAGTGTTACACGGCTTCATTTGTCCAGGTTAACCGGGTTAAAAAGAATGCATTTAAAGGCTCAGGGATCCTTCTGCATGCAGTGGCTCTGTTGGTCAGACTGCCTGCTCTAAAACAAACGGATTTCTCATCCAAACAGCAATTCTTACTGGTACAACCCTTGATTTTGCTTGGTTTGCAGGAAATAAAGCTCCCTCGTGTCCCTTTTTATACCTGCACTGGATAGCACAAAGCTCTGCCTTTGGATAAGCCAGCCAGCCTCTTGCTCAGCCATCATCTTCCAAATTTCCTGCCTTAATGGGAACTTGTGGAAGAGAAAAGAGCCCTTGGAAGGCTGCATGGCACATTCCAATAGATACCAATGCTTCTTTCACGGGCTAATGGTTCCAGCTAAAGTCTTTAGAGTGGTAGTATTGTGCAATGCAACCTCACCCAACGGACATTTTTTCCTTTGCTCTTCAAACCCCACACAAGGCAATAATGAAAAATATCTTTCCTTCCTTTTTCCTGAGCAAGTCTGCTACAAAGAATGTCATCCAGCAGTGCTGGCGGCCTGGGCCATGCAGGCTTTGTGCATCAACACGAAGTGAGAGCTGTGCTTTGTGCTGGAAAGCAGAAGGGCTCTGGCTGCTGAGATAAAAGCTGCACAAAGGGAAAGGACACAAACCTCTGTAGGTGTCGTCTGCAAGGCTGCCATTCAGCTTTATTTTAATTTGCTTAAAAATAAATCTCGCTTCTGTCCGTCAGCTGCTTCTGGATTTTAATCCAATCTATCTGCTCTGCATGAGAACTCGGGCTGCTTTCGTGTCTGCCTGATGGCAAGTGAGGAGTTGTTCAGCTAAGCTGGAAATCTGAGCCATGCTATGTGGGACTTTTTTGGGTGTTTTGTCAGGGATGGGTCGGAGGAGCGCAGCTGGTGTGTGACACACAGAGCTCAGGAATCCCAGAACCTGATCTGCTCTGAGCCAGCACCCCCCGTTTGTTACCATGACATGCAAGGATTTTCCCTACGAGTTCAGTCGTTATCACAGAATCACAGAATTGTAGGGGTTGGAAGGGACCTGCAGAGATCATCGAGTCCAACCCCCCTGCCAAAGCAGGTTCCCTACACAGGAACCCTGGGACCCTGCTTTTATGCAGGGCTGTGATAGCGATTCGTCTTTGCATACCTCCATCCCCACCTCCACCCTCAAAATTTATCCTTAAACTTCCAGGAAAACAATCCTGACATCGGAATAAAGAAGCAGTGACATGTGAGCAGCGCAGGTGCTGAGGTGCCCTCTGGTCCTGTCCAAGCAAGAACGTCTGGTTGCGGTTGCTTTGCAATCTGGGTCTATTCTGCACCATTTCTTGGCAATAGAACTCCAGTTTCACAAATGTTCATTGCTGTACAGACTTGGTGCTTGCTAAATAGAATACCCTGTGCTCCCCCTCGAGGTGCGTGCTTGGGATATTCTTTTTCTGTGCTAAACAGGGGAGCAGAGGGAAAGGAAATCATCAAAATAATATCACAGCTATGATGTTCTTCTCAGAAACATCCTGACTGGAATTTCCCACATTTGCAAGTATTTCATGTCTCACCACACAGCCCAGACTAACCCAAACTCCAGCATTGTTTTTCGTCTCTGGAACTGCTGTTCCTTGATGCAGCTTTTAACTTTCCCACTTCCTGGGTAGTCACTTGATTATAGTTAAGTGTTGGTAACAGTTTCAAAATCTTTGGTGTCTTTCCTAATATTTGGCTCAGCATTCCAGCAGCTTACAGACCCACTATTGCAGCAAGCATTTTTTGCCTTCTGGAGATGAGAGGCCATTTTGCATACTTCAGACTGCAGGATTTCTTCACTCTGGCACCAGGTGGCTGAAGCAAATGCCGACTGATGGGGGGTGGGCAGCTGACCCACTGCGGGCTGAGACCATGGGCCCACTCAGCCCTGGCAATGAGCTCTGGTTCGTGGCGCAGTCAGTGCCCGTCCTCACCACATCCCATTTCCTCCTGCTGCTGCTGGAGCCGGGGCAGAGCCGGGCCTCAGATGTGGGATACGAAGCGGATGCGCTGGGAGTACGCCAGGTCTACCACGTAGAGCAGCAGGTTGACGTAGGTGAAGATGGCCACCACCAGCTGGCTGTCCCAGGGGCACCTGCCCTTGGCACAGGCGCTGGGGCGCTGCGGGGAGCCGTACTTGCTGTCAAAGCAGAACACCGGCCAGATGACGGCTGCGCTCACGTACAGCAGGACGGCCCCAAAAGTGTAGACGACCACAGAGCGCTCGAAGGGGAAACACAGCTGGGCAGTCTTACCTGTGACACTGAAGGCGACCACCACCACCGTGACCATAAAGCAGAAGCTGTAGACGGCCACGCACCACTGTGTGGCCACGTATTTGCTATACTGGCTGTCGTTCACCAGCGCCCCAAAGATGATGCAGGCCACAAAGGCTTGTACGATCTTCAGGAGCCCGGAGACGGTGGCCATGTAACTGGTGACCTGTCCTGGTTTGGCCCTGGTCAAGAACACCTCCGCGCCGTACACAACAAACACGAGGCCGGCAAAGACGCTGGCCGCTATGCGGAAGTCTCTCACCTCGCAGGTGATGGGGTAGCAGCCGAGCTGCACGAAGTAGAGCGGGTAAATCACCGCCGCTGTGACCGACATGAGCGTGGCGAGCATGGCGAACGCAGCTGTGAAGTTTCCCCAGGAGATGCTCAGACAGCTGTGCAGGTGCGTGAACTCGCAGGTAATGATAAAGACAGTGACAGCAAAGCAGAAGGTCCAGACAAACATGCAGAAAGTGCCGTATGCTGCGCTGAATCCCCCCTGGTGGGCCACCAAGCTGAACGTGGTGCATCCGAACATCATCTGCAGCAAACGAACTATTCCCACCGGAGATGTCACAGCCGCGGTGTTCAGATACGGCCCTCCTGTGCTCTCCATCATCTTTCCAGTCCTGCAGATGATGCACTTAAAAAAAAAAACAACACCCAAACTTCCTTTCAGGCTTTTGCCCTTTGTCCTGAGTCACACCTGGCACCGGATCAGCGGACAGCAGCTCCAATTCCTGCCTCCCTCTGCCGGTATCCGTAGGTGCTGTGCTGACGCTGAGCGTGCGTCTCTGGCACGGAGTGCTGCTGCAGGGAGGTTGCTGCTGGCTCTGCCCACCGGCTGCGCTCTCGGGGTGCTGCGATCCGTTCCCGGCTCTGAATGCTGTCCCTTATTCTGTCCTTTCGCTGCCTGCTTTCCCTCACGATGGCTGAAAGGATCACGTTCTCCCCAGGGGCTGACATTTATTCCATTTTAGCTCTGCAGCTGTAGCTCTGCCGTGGCGCTTTCAGGAACCCAGGCATATAAATAGGGGCTATATTAATAGTGCTGGAACGAGTCCTGCCCCCCTCAACTGCCGTGAGCAGTGTTATTTAACACTGACACCACGAGCTCCATCGCGGCTCTGGGTCGCCCTTCTGCTCCTCTGGATGTGTGTCGCTCAGTGCTGCTCTGCACGCAGCTCAAGAGCCCCAAGCACAGCCCTGGGGGGGGACGGGCCTGGATGCCCCACTGGCACTGAGAAAGCCTGCGATAGAAGCTGACTCATTTTGCTCCTTTTGATCTGGAGCAGCGATAGATTTGCATGCTGTGAAAGGCCCCGCTGTGCTGCGAGGGCTCGGACACCAATCCTCTCCGTCTCCCTGTTTTACTAATGTGGGAACTGCTTATTCTTATCCCGAGCGCCAAATCCAAAATGCAACCGTTGACAAAAAAATGGCTTTGATATCCTTTGCTCTGCTTTGGAACACGGATTCCAATAGAAACGGTCAAACCCTTCAGTTTGATCACAGCTTTCCCCATTGCCGTTTATGGCGTACATTTCCCCAGGCCTCTTTGCAGCTGAGAAGTCTCTTCATTTCGACTATAAAAGTTAAATAAGATGATTGTTGCGACTTCGGAATGCAAAAAACGCCACAGAAGAGATTCCTCATGCAGCCCTCGCGTGGCACCGGGCCACTGCCATGCTCCCACCCCCAGGGTCATCCCCAACCTCAAATCCCACACCAGGCAGAGGTGGCAACAGAGAATTGCTGCTTCAAGCCGGTTTTATGATCTTGGTGTGCTGTCGGGATGGGGTCTGGGTTTGTGCAGGTGGGGCTGCCCCTGGTCCAGCCATGCTCTGTGTGTGAGGCTGGCGGGCATCCTGCTTGCACCCACACACTGCTGCTGTGACCTGGGGGTGGAATTGACACAATTAACATCACAACAAACAGGAAATGCAGTCCAGGGGCTGAGGGGCTGCATGGGAGATTCGCTGTCATTGATCTCTGCCCCTCCTAACTCTGTGATGTTAATCCTTCTCCTCCAACAGGGCCTTTTCCAGGCGGTATAGGAGTCTAAAGGGGCTGTAAGATGGGGACAGACTCTTTAATGGGTCTGTTGGGTAGGACAGGGGAAATGGTTTCAGACTGAAAGATTTAGACTGGATATTAGGAAGAAATTTTAATGCTACAGGCAGTGAGGCAGTGGCACAGGTTGCCCAGAGAGGCAGTGGTGCCCCATCCCTGCAGACAGCCAAGGGCAGGGATGGGCTGTGAGCACTGATGGAGCTGTGGGTGTCCCTGCTCAGGGCAGGGGTGGCACCAGATGGCCTTTAGGGTCCCTTCCAGCTCCAACCATCCTGTGATTCCATGGTTCATCGCTGAGTGCTGCTCTGTTCTGTGGCACGTGCTGTAAGCTGAGGGCTGTTACAAGGAACAGCTATCATAGCATCACTCCACAAGTAGCATTCTGTTGCACGCAAATGCAGCTGAATTCACGCTCATCATTTTTCTTCTTGAGTCACAACCAGAGCTCCTCCAGGCCCTTTCTCCCCACGCCTTCCCATCGAAGCATTTGGCTGCAGCTGCACCATGCTGGCTACGCTGAGTCTGGAACTGCAGCCATGCAGTGCACATACTTACATCCACTGTCAGCTTTTGATTTCTTAATTGCATTTTAATTTTAGCTCAATCACATGATCCTATTGGGGACAATTTTTCAGTGATGAGTTTCTAATAAAAAGCATCTCATCTAGTCATGAGATCTGAGTGTACAAACACATGGTATGGAATTCTTCCAGTCTCACCCCTCTTGCTGTTGGCTTCCATGTAGCAAATATCACTGGTGGTGAATTTAGAAGTGTCAGCTTCACAAAGGCTTGGGAAAATTATATTTATTGCACAAGTACAAGAAGAAATATAGAGCTGGAAATCACCCTCTGGGTTACAGATTCTGGTTACCAGATACTGCTGGCAACCACATCATTTAATTTTTTCTAATAAATTAGCTAAATTCCCCCCTTAACAGTATTTCTGAGGGCTTCTGCTCTGTTATATCTTTCAAAATACTGTTGCAGAGCCACACTAAACTAGAGATTGCTGACTTCCAGGGAATTTTTTCCTGTTTGCTAGATGTCATACAACCCCTGTGAACATTCCTTGCCTTTTAGAAATTAGCCTTTGGATTCATGTTTTAGAAATACAGGCAACCAGCTCTGTGGAAAATATTGCAGAGTTGAACAGTGGCGTTTATACGTTTCCTGGCAGAAACATGGCTGGACACAGAGCAGGCACTTGCCATCAAAATGCATCAGCCTGTGTACAACCATTCGAGAGCAACTGACAGATGCAGCAGCTTCCCTCGATGCTCCCAAGAGAAGAACAAGTGCATGGCAGCAGTTCTGGCTGCTACTCAGCTACCAGAGCTCTGCACTGATCGACCCTAAGCAACTCCGGCCCTCAAAGGAATCCTGCTTTCTGCATGCTTTCAAACATTCCCTGTGCTGAAGAAGCCTCTCAGTTTAGCGCCACGAAAAGTGTAGTCAGAACAATGTTACATCTGTTATTAAAGCATACAAAATGTTAGTAATTCCTACACAAATAATACGGAAACTGCACTGATAGCTTTCTGGCATTTCAGTTCTGCTGGGAGCACCGTTCATTTTCTCCTTAGCACTTCAGCTGAGCTGTGCACCAGGCCCCATCTCGCACAGCAGCACTGCTCCCCAGCACGGTGCTGCCTGTGCATTTGCTGCAGTGCACAGAGTAAGGGAACAGCTGGGAGCTCGCAGGCAGCACTGCCTTTAACCTGGGAAGCTCTCTCTTGAAAGAGCGTGGAATTTTTCTAATGTTAGGCCCTAAAGTTCTGTTGCTTATGCATTGTGCAACCATTACCACAGTGCAAGTGAAAGCAAAGGAGGTGTTAAGGACCTCTGCAGGAAGGATGGCAGTTGTGCTCTGTGCACAGCTTTGTCTGCGCTGACCCAGCACCGAGGGAAGCTTTTGCACGAGCTTCCTGCTCTGAGGAACGGCCTGGTGCTGCCTCCAGCTCCAGCCACGCTTCTGATCCCTCCCCAGCTCTCATCCCCATTTCAAAGAGTAAGGTGTGTTCACAAATGGAAATACGTTGTTTCTTGTCTTGTGCTTTTATGTTGGAAACACTTTGCCTTTCGAGACAGGCCCGCTTGAACCAAACCTTTCTTAACTGCTATAAAAACGTATCTTAAAATGCAATGCCCTGGAATAGCTGAGATATCACAATCCTCAAGCTGAAAATGCCGTGTAAGGATGCAAACAGCAGCTGCTGGGTGAAAATCTCCATCTTCATACACTACAATCTTCTTTAGAGGGAACAACAAAGCAAACTGCGAGGGGAACACCAGAGTCTTATTATAAAATGACAACACCACTCTCAGCCCACCGCCAGGCACAGTGATCGTAAGGAAATCCCATCCAAATGAGCAGCATATACAACTTTACAAAGACATATGAATGGTTCTCTGGTCAGCTCTTATAAATAGCATTTTACATATTAAAATAAATATGTCCACATTGCCAAAGTAGCAAGAGGTTTCTTCGTTATTTAAAAAAAAATATGTTACAAAACAATATCATTTATATTTCTTGCTTAGTTTTAAAAAAAGTAATAAAAAAGTCATTTTATAAAATAAGACAAAAGTAAGTTGATTACAAGAGTGTCCATCCCTAGCACGTGTCCTTGGTTTGTGCACTGCGATACATGATGAGATGCTGGCCTCCAGGAAGTCATGTAATCATTTCTTCACTTCTAGTTGGACAAAAGAAATCCAGTGCTTGCTTTTTTCACCACTTGTACGAGTCTATGATGTCAAATTCATGGCAAGGGAGAAAGTCCCAGATCTGGGGAAGGTTCTCATCGTGCTATTATTTATGGCTTCTCTACTCGCTGTGTCAGATTGCCTTGTGTAACACAGAAGAGGATGTGAATGGCCAAGACCGAGCCCTGGAGCTTGGAGGTAACACGTTCCAGTCAAACAGTGTGAGCAAGAAATTGCTTTTTTTTTTTCTTTCTTAACACATCCAAAGTGTGCAAGAGTGTGGGAGCAAATGGGGGTGTGCAGGTTTCAGCCTGCATGGGGGTGAGCGTGCACCAGCCTGCATGAGCGTAAGGAAGATTAGAGAGTGTGGGAGAAGGGCTCCGAGTCTCCTCCTGATCTAATCTCTCTGCCCCTGGGAAGATCCCCTCCTAGTTACCACTGCTGAGCATCCCCAGGAGTTTACTGGGCTCCAGGCCCTGTTGCTGTGCCATCTTCTGCACGTCAAAACCCATGTGCATGAGGAACTGGATCACGTTCATCTCCTGCCCTGTGAACTGGTCCCTGATAGTGGGGCATGAGGGGTTGCAGTGGGGCCATGGACAGCTGTCAATCAGATGAATTGGGCAACCTTTCAGAGGGGCCTTCCCATTTTTGTTGCTCTCATGTAGGCTCCGATCCCAGCAGTGCAGGGCGCGGGGTAATGATGTCCCCTTCACCTGGATGTCCGTCCAATGGCTGAAAAGACAAACCGTACAGGTTGTGTCAGAGAGGTCAGGCTATCAGAACCGTTATTTCCCCTGGTGTTCTCATGTTGACCTTTTACAGAAGCTGTAAAACCACTCACTTGCGTGTAATGATCTCATGAGACAAACAGGCAGGAGCAAAGCTAGCACTACAGGAGAAAACAGAAACACAGGTTAGGTCTTGGGAGGACAGTTAACTCCTGTTGAATAGAATCTTTGCAGCGAGGCAGAGGGTGGAATTTCTGCTGCCCTGACAAAATTGTTTGGAACAGCAACGACTATCATGACATAAAACCTGGCTGGACTCTAAAGTACCCAGAAGAAAAGGGGTTCCATCCTGCATCTGCTGCAAGTTGCATACAGCAACTAAAGTACATTAATAGTTGATGAGACAATGGAAGAAGGACCATCTCAGTGTTTTATGATCAACACTTTCCAAAACAACCCCGTGGGGTGGATGGCTGTGCAATGGCAAGGGGTCTCAGACCTCACTGTGGAGGTTGGTAAAAAACAAAACCAACCAGCACCAACATGTTCTTATCGATGATAAAGGACAGCTGGTAACTGTGAGCCTGGAAATTACTGTGTGCTTATTCAGAAATGAAAATGTCAAGATTCTTAGCATAGACTAAGTATAGTTATCAATGTATGACACCAGTGTCTGCAGAGATCAGATAAATGCTACCAGAATACTGGATAAAGGGCTTTTCTTGGAAGTACACACGTCGCTTTTTCTCACTCAAAGACTTACGTCACGTCCTTCAAGGTGTTTCTCAGCTCCCTACCCAGATTCTGGATGTAGAGCCACTGCCCCTCCTGAACAGGCTGGCCAGTGAGGTGTACATTGTCCACAGTAAGCTGGGCCTCATCAAACAGCCACTGGACAACAAAGACCGGACCTGGGAAGACAAAAAGAAGAAGAAGAAAAAAAAAGGCAAAGATTGCTGTAGGTTATCTGCAGGGAAAAACCCAGGATCCATTTTCTCTCTCTCCTCCAATACTTACATCGAAGAGTGGGGTAAATCTTATATCCAAAGAAACAATTCCATTCTTCTCCCTCTTTAAACTGCAGCTTACAGCGTTCAGGAACAATACCATTCCAATACCTGGAAGACAAAGCAACAACAGAATGAATGTCATAGTAACATTTTAACAGTGATCTTTCCATATGCTGGTCTATTTCTGTCCTGGTTAAAGTGCCAACTTACTAGAAGCAAAGCTCTTTCTTGGCTACACTGTACAGTCAATGCATTTTAGAGCAGCTAACTGCACATTTTCTTTCACGTGTCTGCATTTTAAATATAATATCCCTGAAGAGACCACTGATGTTATAGAATAAATACTCTTCAGGTGTCAGAACGCAGGAAGACCAAGAGGGAGAACAAAAAAGCACACTTCAGAGCACATGACTGTACCTTATTCCTCTTCTGATGGCTTCTGTTGGAGCACACGTGATGGTATCGATGCAGTCAGTTCTGCGGTACTGCTTGTTATCCAGGAACCATCCAGAGTCTGCTAAGCCACGCACCTGGATCCCTTGGTACCCCATCTCCTCCAGCTGCTCTGCCACACGATCCACGTTCAGCAGCACTCCTGTTCCTCCAGCACTGCAACAGCAATTTTAGTGCTGCAGTGATGATGCAGGCACAGCTACGGCACGGCTGCCAGCAGACATCTCACAGCAGCCACGCTCTAAACAACTTCATTTCTCCACTGGACAACCCCGTGGAGAACAGGAGTAGGGCTTGCTGCTGAGAACTCTTCCCAAAGAGCCTTCTGCTGTGGAAGCCCTGCAGACACATACCTGCTCCCTGCCAGCAGCAGCACTTTCGCAGTGCTAAGACCTTTTCCCACGAGCTCCTTGATGACCTCCTGGATGATCAGCGCTCCCATGAAGGCGTATTCATCTGAAACAGAGACCTCGGTGTCAGCAGAGCTGTTTCCTGCCCAGGGTAAGACCTGCACTTCTCCACAAATGCAAAAGAACGTTACAGAAGGATCACAGATCTGAACGCTGGCCTGTTCCCTCCACCCGCATGTTCCCCCAGTGTTAAACTTTTCTGAAAGAAGTGAATAAGCAGTGAACAGAACACAAGGTAACACCAGAAGGCCTTCCTACATGGTGCTCAGGAATTGGTGAGCTAAGAGAAGCAAAGCAGACTGCTTCTGTAGGTATTACTTCTTGTAATATCTTAACTCAGTGAGCACTGAGAGCCACACAAGGTGAAACAAATCACTCGTGCGAAATTGAGCTCGATCTGGAGGACTCCTCCAGGCAGATGCTGAGTTCTGGCATCATCAAAAGAACAGCAAAGCGGGCACGTATGCAAAGCAGTGATTCTATTTGCAAAGAATTCTGCAGACAGCTCTTAGTGTGACACACAACAGCTCCTTTCCAAGGACAGATATCTCCCCGAGACAAGTTTGAAGTTAAGTTCACTTGCCTCTCACATCAGCAAAGCCAAAGTCACATGCAACAAACCATGGTTCCTCAGCTGCACCGTTTAATTTGCTGTGTGCTGGAAGCCGGGGAGTCATCCAAAAGGAATTCAGTTCCTCTAATCCTTGCCTACTGCATCAGTAACATCTCCGCAAGCAGTGGCTCTGAACTATGTCAAAACAGACTGCGCTAAAGAGATCAGGATGTTTTATCTGGAAGTAGCTCGATATTCTTTCCTGCCCTTCAGTGAGAAAAGCCTGTTCCCCATTCGTGCATTTCACAGAAATCTGGCCATAGCCTTCAAAGTGCAACGTCTGCGGCAGCAACAGCCTGTCAGCAACACTCACTTTTCTCAGACTTGGAAGAGGCACCGCTCCAAACATCACTTGAGCAATACGGGATGAATCTGAAAAAGAGTTGTGTGAGTGCTGCGTTCCTGCGGGGTGAGGATGGGGTCACACGGCTGAAGAGAATTGAACCCTGGGGAGGAGAGAAGGGAACGGCTTCTCATCCACACAGCCCCCAGCCACACCTTCCTGCACACCCATGGGACACTTAGGCCCATTTCCTCCTAACACTGGTGGCTTTACTGAGATAAATCAACAAAGAACGTGCCTTCTGCTGATCTAACTGAAGCGCTATGCCAGCTGGGCAGGGCAGAGGGCTGTGAAGTTGCCCTCAGCTCCCACTGACACAGTGGTGCCTGCACTGTGAAACTGTGCTTCAGTTCTGTCACACCTACACTGAGAAGACATTCAGCCGTGCAACGCTGAGTCTGGAATGGTTTTACCGTCCCAATTTGTCTACAGCTTGCAGGATGCACGTTCACATCCCTCTGCTTTTCCCTCCTACACTGACATGTATAAATGGAACTTTCTCATTTCTCCTCTTTGAACTAAAGAAGTGATTCCATGTTCCCCTCGAGCTGGCAGACATACAACACGCCACCAGCCAGCCACAGGATTTGCCACTTCATCTATTTGAGAAGGCTCTCAGCTACCCCAAGTCCTCCTCCATCATCCCACAGCTCCTTGCAGAGCAGACTTGGAGTTTTCCAGTCCAGGCCGGCACAACTTCAGTTAGATGTGTATTGCATCTAATGAGAAAATGGGCAATTTCCTCATGTGCCTGTTAGCCTCAACCTGTCCCTGCAGCATTCTTGCTACCCCAAAGCAGGAGTTGCTGTGACAGCAGAACCCATCTCCCCGAGCGCGCTCTCCTTACACCATGTTGGCGTTCCACCAGTGTGGATTCTCCTCTGGCTGTGACGACAGGATCCCCGTTCCTGCAGACGGACACAAAGAGGGAACATTCAGTGACACTGTGAGCTACAGGACGTGGTTTGTGTTAGGGCTGGAGCCTGCCTAGAGAGCTCCATCCATACAGCTCCTGCAGCACAGAAAGGCCCCGTGGCACAGAGTAAGCACTTCCCCAGACACCCAATGCCCTCAGATGAGCGACACCACATGCACCTGCAAATGGGAGCAGTCGAGGGATGCGATGAGGATGGACTGAGTGCAGCGAGAACGAAGGGAGGCTGGCAATGCTCTGCCAGCCCCAAAGCCCCGCAGCTTCGGGTATCAGTTCAGCTTATGTGTGACATCAAAAAAGCCAAAGGTGCTTTTACATGCACTGATACACACGGCACTATGACGGGCGCTGCGACCGAGCGGGGAAGGGGTGGATTGAGAGAAGCACAAACGCGCTTCAAAACAAATGACCAAACCAAGCTTTAGAAGATCCCGGCGGCTCTGGGATGCATTTACAATAAAGAGGGGGACGCGGACCGGAGATCCGTGAGCAGCGCTGCCCACAGCCGTAACGCAGCTCGCCCACGTGCCCGCCCGCGCCTCCAGGCGGTGCCTCCCGCGGGAAGGAGCAGCCCCGGCGCCGGGCGACGCTCACCCACTCTGGTCGCCGGCCACTCCTTGGAGCTCATCAGCCTCCGCATGGTGTCGTAGCGCGTGTCGCAGTTCTCCCTGTTGAAGCAGTACCAGCCCCCTGCGGGGCACCGCGGGTCACGCCGCGCCGCCCCCGCGCGCAGGCGCGGGCTGCCCGGAGCCGAGGGCAGGCGGCCAGCGCGGGGCCGCCCCGAGCCGCGCCCGGGCGAGGCGGCGCCGGAGGCTCACCTTCCAGGAACAGCAGCCACCGCCGACTGCCCTTCGACTCTTTGAGGTAGTAGCTGCGGACAAACAAACAGGAGGCGGCGCGGCCTTAGCGGGAGCTGCGCCCGACCGCAGCGCTTTGATGCCCGCCCCGCCGGAGCGTCGGCGCTACGCAAAATATTTGCTCAGCGCAGAGGAGAGGCGGCGGGAGCGGAGCCGCGGCGCGGGGCGCGCCAAGACGCTGCGGGCGCGGCCGCCCGGGAGGCGCTGCACCTGTCGCTGCCGGGCCGAGCGCGGCCGCGAGGTGGCGCCACAGCCCTCGGGGCCGCGCCGGGGCCGGGCGGCGGGGAGCGCTCTCCGGGCCGGGGGCTGCGGGGCACCGCGGGACGGCGGCGGGGGCGGCGCGGCGCGGGGACTCACCCGGCCGGGCTGCCGTCGTTGCAGGTGACCGAGGCGTTGTGCAGGAGGTGCAGGCGCAGGTCGTGCGGCAGCGCCTGGGCCGAGCAGGGGTACAGCGACTGCGCCAGGCTCTTGACCTGCGCCATGAAGCTGTCCATGTTGCCCTCCACGGCGGTGAAGTCCAGCGGGAAGCTCTCGGCCGGCGCCGCCGCCGCGGCCGCCGCCTCGCCGCGCTCGCGGGCCGCCGGGCCCCGCCGCCGCCAGCCCTTCCTGCCCTCGCCGCCGGGTCCGGCGTGCAGCAACCCCAGCAGCAGCAGGAGGTGCACGGCCGCCGTGCCCATCGCCGCCCGCCGCCACCCGCCCCGCGCCGCGGCGGCCGCCAGCCCCCGGTGCCGGGCGACGCCGCCCGCGCTCCGCCGCGCCCCGCCGAGCCGTCCGTGGGGCCGGGGGTCGGCGGCGGGCGGCGAGGGCAGCGCCGACGGCGCGGGCTCGGCGGGGCGGCTGCCGGCGCAGGAGCCCGCCGCCCGCTCCCAGGCGGCGAGCATGACAGAGGGGCACGGAGTGCGCGGGGAGCGCGCCGGGGGCGCCGCCAGCCCGGGCGCCGCGTGGGGCAGCAGCCGGCCAGCCCCCGCCCTGCCCTGCCCTCCGCCCCCTCGGAGCGAGGCGGAGGGAGCGGGGGGTCTGCGCCGCGCCCGCCGCACCGGCACGGCGAGCCGCCCCGGCTCCGCAGGGCCGTCCCCCGCGCCGCGCCGCCATCGCCGCCCCTCGGGCCGGCGCCGGGACCGCGGACGGCGGCGCCTCCGGACCTCCTCGCCCGCGGGGCGGCCCTTCGGGCAGGGCCGCGTGCGGGGGCCGGGCCGCTCGGAGGCCCCGACGGCGCAGCGAGGCCCCGCACGTGCCGGCCCCAGCCGTGGCGCCCCCGGCCCGCGCCCCCCGGCCCCCCGCGACCCGGCGGCGGCTCCGCCCCGACCCCGCGATGTGGTTCTTCCCGCCCCCCGCCCGCGGGAGGAGCCGTCCCCGAGCCGCCCGCGTTCCCGCATCCGCCGCGGCCGCTCCCGGTGCCGGCCCGAGCGGAGCCCGGTCCCGACCTGCGGAGCGCTGAAAGAGCGGGAGGCTGTCGTTTCTCTTGAGAGAACGGCGCTCCGCTCCGTGTGTGCGGCCGGAGCGGGCGGCTGCAAGCCGGGGAACAAAGAGGAGCGGAGGGGCCCGGGTCTGCTCGGATGGGACGTTGGGGGGTTGCCCGCAGGGTGCGGGGATCGCTCCATCCCCGCCCTCCCGCCTCGAGACTCAGCAGGACTTTTCCTGCCGCTCCCCGCAGTTACCTGGATGGGGCGGGGGATCTGCCGGCTGCTCTCCCTGGTTGTTCTATAGTGTTGTGACATTTAAAAAAAAAATCTGGTCAGAAGGCAATGTTAAGTATCTGTTAGTGGGCTGCCTGTCAACCATAAGAGCAAGGCATGTCCCAAAAATGTAATTATCTCAAAATTCAGCATTACAAACCACGGACACGCAGAGAAAATGCTGCGCTTAACGCATGTCTGTCTCTGCTTAGAGACCAGAAAGGGCAGCTCCTGTGCTTCAGCAGCCCCAGGAGGAGCAGGGCTTCGGGCTGTCTTCATTAGGAAATCTGTCTGGGATCAAAAAGGTGAAAATAGTGAAATCCAGAAGTAGTAAGTGGAGAGGTTTTTTTGCTGGACATAAATTAAGGCTGTTCATCTGCTGCAGCTTCATTTTTTCCTAAGCCTGTTTGGACTTTTAAAGTGTATCCTCAGCACTGAGCATCCTACACACAAAGCAGGTGCCTTCACAACCTGATCATCACGCTTTGTCTGGTTACTCTTATGACCTCTCAGCCTTTGTTGAGTTGCCCTGTTCCCAGTCTGATTTTTCTTTGTAAATGTTTTCTTTTAGTCAAATCCCGATGGTACCAACGGTACTTCAAGCCAGGAAAGCTGCTGAGCTGAACGTAGCCCTGCACTCAGTCCTGATACATTTTTGGGCCCAGCACGGTGCTGCACCACTGCATCCTAATGCAGCACCATTCCCATCGCTGTGGGGGTTTGTGGGGATGCAGGGCTGGGCAGCAGCCGGGAGCTGCTGGAACGCATCGCTCTGTGAGGCCTCTGTGCTCCAGGATCGCTGGCGTGGTTGGCACAAGCAGCTCCAGGAGCTCATGTCCCAGTAGCTGCGAGGCAATGGGACAGGTAATATCACTGAGCCTCATCCTACTTCCTGAGAGAAAAGGATGCCTCCCATCACTCTGACTGGCTCGTGTTCTGTTTCTGTGTTCTCTCTCTTTGGGGAGCTCTGGAACTGGGCTCTGCAGCAGCTGCCATGCTCGCTGGAGACACTGGGGAGCCTTAGGGCAAAAAGGGGAGTGTGTTCATGTTGCAGATCTCTGGGCTTTTGTCCAAAGAGGTGAAGCAAAGAGGTTCGAATGCCTGTCCTGCCTATACCTGGCTCCCTCCTGCTGTGCTGTTTGCTCAGGTAACTCAGGGCTTTTCTCAGAGCACTCTTACTCATCCTTCCTTCACCCATATGTCCTCTGTCGCAAGGAGCAGCGGCTGTTGGGAGAGCGTGGGGCTCTCAGGGTAAGGGAAGAGCTTCCTTGTGGATGTTTATTGGTACAGTGACACATTGAGTCTGGGGGAACATCCAAGCACACACATTTCAGTTACTGAGTACTGCTTGTCAGTGTGAGAGCTTCACCTTTGATACGAGCCACCCTGTGCTGAGCAGATTGTGTCTGGCATGGCAGGAGGCTCAGTGAGAGCTGTGAAACACCTGCACCACAAACTGAAGGTGTGGATTTGTTATTGGTAGGAGTAAGGCATGTAGGAGGCCACCAGGAGATTTTTAACCATTGGGAGTAACATAAAGGGAGATGCTTTTTGATTTAGTACCCCTCCAAATGAAATGGCATACATTCCAGTATGTCCCAGTACAGCTCAGTATGTTGAAGCTCATTGGACCTTGTTGTACTATGGGAAATGAGACAGAAATGAGACAGCTCTGCTCAAGTTCCCCACCTCATTTCCTAAGTCTTGAATTGACAAAAAGCTGTGATGGTGGGGGAGATACAAATCACCCCCCAGGCAGCACTCACCACCAGCTGGAATCCCACTTCTCACAGTCCCACTGCTTCACCACCATCTCTTCTACCATCGGCAGTGCGAAGGATAAAGGAGCTTTGGTGGGATGGTGTATCCTGGCCATGCCTACAGTGCAGAGCTCTGTGTGATGCTGTCCTGGGAGCCCCGGGACTCAGCCGGAGGAAATGCTGTACAGAAATCCTCCTTATTGGGATAAGAGACTGTTGTTCTGCATGATATTTTGGTTACAAGGAATTTCTAGATGTTCACAGTTAATTTCTTACCTATTTGAAAGAAAATAAAAAGGTTGTTGGGTATTTTTTGTGTGTGTGTGTTTTCAAGAAATAAAAATTATGCATTATTCCACGTGGCTGCATGAGACTGAATGCAAACATACACAACTTCAGGAATACGTTTTTAATGCCAAGCACTGCTGGCTGCCTGAAAGGTGACTGTGGGGAAGGATTGTGGCAGAAGGTTGGAGCTTGATAATCCTTGCATCCTTCTAACCCAAGCCATTCTATGATTCTTCTACACTTTCTTCACTGTAATCTCTCCTGAAAAGCAGTTTTTTGCTGTGCTCCCTGGTAGCACTGCAGGCATCTTCACCCTGACAGTGGCAGAAGTCTGAATTGTTAAAGATATTTTCAGCTGTTCCCTAATGAGTCCCTCTTTCTTTGTTGCACTTTAATGAGCTCCAGGTTTATTTTCCTCCCCCTCTTTTCTCTCCTGGTGCTTCTAATTTCAGATAAACATTTAACATTAGAAGCGGCTCAGGATACGTAACATGACTCTTAACCTCTGTGCAACTTTCTGACTCTGACTTGCCATTAAAAGCTTGATCCATCTCTATTCCTGCAATGTGAAGATTTTCAGCTGAAATTACATCCATGGTTTTTTTCTTTTTTAACAGGAGCAACTTTTCTGTACGGGTTGTGTCACTTTCAGATGCAAAATAGGAAACAGCTGCCGTTTTCAGACATCAAATAAGAGCCACCCTGCATTCACAAACTATTTTCAGGCTCTGTGAAAACCAAAATGTATCTTTTAAAACTTAATGGTTGCTCTATCTCAGCAGCTGTCATTAACACAGCCATTTTAATTGTTTCTTCATACCTTCTGCAAAGATATTCACCAATGGAAGGGCAGGGTGCCCTGATCTGTGTTTGATACTTGGATTGCTCCCTTATCATAGAGGCACGTTGTGCTATCTGTTGCCCCATTTGTAGGCATGGTGTGACAATGGGCCTTCCCAACAGGACGGAAAGAACAAAAAATCACGAATTAAAGACATTTTTGAGTATTAGTTTAAACATTATGTTGTACGCTGCAACATCCTGAACTGCTGTCAGTCTATGGAGCAGTCCTGGTGCTGGATGTGGGGAGCTGTGCTCAGCAGCCACAGGACACCTGCATCATTCACTTCCCACTGTCTCATTTCTTCTTTGCTGCGCTTAAGAAGAGGAGCGTTATCTTTAACAGCCCTTCCTTAAAAGGGCCGCCTTCTTTTATAAACCAGGCAGAACAGAGCTGGATGGAGACAGCGGGAAAAAGCTTCAGCTAAAGCAATTCCAGCGGCTGACCCTAGCCAAGATAGGAGCAACCGAAGCACCGTGCGGAGCCGACATCGGGAGCGCGTTCAGCACACGGAGGCGGTGCTGGGAGCGCAGGGAAGCTCTGAGGACACACGCAGTGACGGATCCCGGCTCGCTCCGCTCCTCCCGTCACACATCTCACCGAACGGCCGAGCTCGCAGCGCTGCCGGCAGAGCAGAGGTTCGGGCGCGGCGTCGTCTTTTCCGCGCCGTCGCACGGGGAGCCGCGGAGCGCGCGGACACAGGAGGGGCCGAGCCCGGAGCCACGCGCTGCCCGGCTTCTCCTTCGAGCTCGTCCTCTCGGCCGAGGAAGCGCCGTCCGCCCGCCGCAGGCCCCGCTCGTGCCGGGGGGCGGAGCGGGGCGGGCGCAGCGCGGCTCCTCCCCGGGAGGGAAGATGGCGGCGGCGGGCGGGGGGGGCGCGGCGGTGTCGGTGTTGGCCCCCAGCGGGCGGCGGGTCACGGTGCGGGTGGGGCCCGGCACGGTGCTGCTCCAGGTGGGTCCGGGTTGGGGGCGGTGCGCGGCGGGTGGGCCGCGCTCGGAACCGGGTCCCGACATCTCCGTTCTCTCCGCAGATCCTCGAGGAGGTGTGCAGGAAGCAGGGCGGCAGTCCCGCCGAGTACGGCCTGAAGTGAGTCCCCGCGCGGGGTCGGCGGCGCCGCTTCGGCTCCCGGCCGGGTCGAGGCCCGCGCGTGGCTCCGGGCTCTGCGCTGTTCTCCGTGCCGCCCTCGGCCCCGAGGGCTTCCCTCCGCCGCCCCGCTCGGCCCGGAAGGCCGCATGGAGCAGGCCGTAACCCGGAGCTGCTCGCTGAGCCGCGATCTGGTTTTACTCGTTGCCACGGCAGTGCGAGGTGCTGTGTGGGGGATACACCAGGAAGCGGCCCGTAGTTAGCACTGGGGAGAGAGCGCAGCACATACAGCACAGCTCTAGTGATGCTCCAGAAAGTTGTTTTCTTCACATTAATCTCAGTGTGTTTTCCAGCGTCAAAGTCCATTCACTTTTGAGGCAGATACTGAAATCCTTCCATAAAAACGTGCCCCTGCTTGTCCCCCTCATGTGCTTTCTCTGGTTCACTGCAGGACCCCTCTGTTGCCTGCTGTTCTGACTGCCTGCCTTTACAGTGAGAAAGCCAGCAGTTTGCCAATCTGACTGGCAGCAGCGTGCCTTGTTTTTTATCATTGAATCAGTGTGATTTGGTTGATGTTTCTCTGACATTTCTCTCATCAGAGCATTGGGGATTTTATTTGTGACTTCTACAAATCGTAGTTTTTGGTATGCTGCGTCATCACACTGTATGGCTGACAGCCTGCCTGGAGGCTGTGGAGGGTGTTAGGTCACTAAAATGATCTGACAGTGGTCTGTGATGGTTCCTGATGTCTTCACCTGTTGTATTTTTCTTTAGGTTTCAGAGAAGTGTGTTGGATCTCACTTTACAGTGGAGATTTGCCAGACTGCCCAACAATGCCAAGCTGGAGATGGTGCCAGTCTCTTGTAATAGAGCGGGAATTGGAAACACGGTATGTTCATTACAAAGGGTGACCTGATTTGTTTCATTTTCAGTCCTGCTGGATGTGGTCCTGACAGATCTAATGAGCAGGAGCGTGTTTAGGCTTGGCCAGAGCTCGAGTGAAGGGCCACCCAAAGAATAGTGGAGGTGTGATGGAAAGTAGTTTGGTAACTGGAAGTCTTCGCTTACTGTCCGTATGGTCATGGAGGGTAGGAGGGTTCTTTTGAAGAGCTGAAGAACCTAGCAGTCTTAAATATATGTGACCTTAAAGATTGCCAATGGCTTTGCTCAAAAGCTGAGTTCTCTTTCCCAGTTTCTATTTCAGTTACTGTAGTTTGCCTCCGAGTTTCAACTAAAATCTCAGTTTTCAACAGGATTCACAGTGTATTCACACAGCTTTATCACTTTCTCTGACATGCTGTGTCTAGCAGTGGCCTTATTTATTATTACTGGCAGAGGGCTTATGGGTGCTTTGTTCTGTAGGAGTTATTGTCATCTTCAGGAGACAAATCTTTTTATGCTTGTCATTCTTACGGCTGGAGGCACAACTTAATGGATATGTGTTACTGAACATAAACATTTTATGTGGTAAAATCTTATTTAAGCAGTCTGGAAATGAACATTTGTCTATTGCTTGAAGTCATCTCTTTTTTTTTCTTTTCTGATGTGCTTAATAAGGAGCTTCTCAGATTTTGTGTAAATCTTCAGGTCTGTTGATCTCTTAATGTCTACCTGCCAAACTGTGATAGTGGTATTTTGTTGTAGGTAATTACTTTGGCTGTCACATCAATAAACTCGTGCATACATTGAAATTTGAACATTGTTTTATTAGAAGGTTTGGGCTCTCCACTCTGGTTTGCTGTGGGTGTGTTTTGTAGCTTTGGATATCACTAATGTTCACGTTTACCTTTAAAACTTCCATATGCTTTGTTCTGGTGCTGATGTTACCTTTCTGATTCTGTGATAAAGAATTGTCTGCTCAAAATGACATCATTTAAAAGACAGAGCAAAACCAAAATACAATCTGGGAGCACACGCTGCAATTTTCACTTAAAATAAAGTTATGATGGCGTGAAGTAATTCTTCCAAATGAAAGCAGTCCTGTCAGAATGGTACAGTGATGACTGCCTGAGCTTTGAATCTAGTTTGAGAGACATTGTACTGAGGGGAAAAATGGTTTTATCTAAAGAAGATGGATGGAGCCCATCAGAGTCTACCAGAAAGGTTGAGAACTGTGGGAGAAGGGTTATAAGGTGGGGTCGCAGACTTTGGTCGTTGTTAAAGCTAATTAAAATTGTTATTTAGTTGTATTTCAACAAAATAATCTACAGGATTAAGAGTTCTCATAGAGTGCTTGTTGGTGTTTGAAGGAGTTGAGAAGGCAGAGCGAACATGCTTGCAAATGGTGCAGTCTGAACAGAGTTGCTGTCCCATAAACTAAGAGCAGACACTTCATTAGAAATAGTTTTGTGGGCAATATAAGAAAATACTTTGTAGAAATAAATACAGTTGTCCAAAAGAATTCCTTGCAGCTGAGAAAGAGTGTCACATTCTGTAGGAAGTGTAAAACAACTGGGCAGTTCTAGGGATTGAACTGATGCTGTACTAACGTGGTGGCTGTGGAGATGTGAACCTGATCACACAGCTTGGTTAAGGCAATGTTGGGGTGAATCTGATTCTGTGCCCTTGGTTATTGAGCAAATTCTCCCTGTGATGGCAGGTGATCTGGGGGCACACTCAGCACAGTTCTGCTGATAAAGTTATTGTTCTTTTGCTTATCTGCTTGTAAACTTAGAGATGATGGGGCCCTGGGCAGCCTGGTTTAGCATTAAACGTGGAGGTTGGTGGCCCTGCACGTGGCAGGGGGTTGGAGATTCATGATCCTTGAGGTCCCTTCCAACCCTGGCCATTCTGTGATTCTGTGATACCAATGCCTGCTATAATAGTCTTCAACTATTTTACATGGAGACTGGGATTTTTTTAAAAGGCTTTTCCAATTGACTGGCTGTGACTTTCTTGACATACTTAGCTTTGAACTGTTGCCCAAGAGACTGATGCAACTGGCAGCCTGAATTTCAGGGCCGGATTCTGGTAGAATGGTGATGTCTGTAGCTGAGGGTAACCTCAGGTTTGTCTTCAGCATGGAATAAACCAGGAGGTCGTGTTAATGGTGGGCTGAAACTATTGCTTTCTGTTAGCTGGTTGTTGGTGATGCCACCGTGATTCCCATCTCCAGCATGTCAAAATCAGCAGTCCTGCCAGGCCTGGTGGGAGCTGCAGCAGGTGGTAAACAACTCTTCCAAAGAGATTGCAGTATATGGTGTAATTGTTTGGCTGCTAAGCCTTTTCCTTGAGGCTGTTCCTCAGCGTATTCATTTTGGAAGTGCCCTTTGTTGATTTTCCAGTAGAAGTTTTCTGTAGATTATAAAGGATGCTTCATGAGCTAATAAGTGTAGATGTGTTTTCCAACCTGGAACGTGAACCTGTTCCTTTTTTTTCTTCTAATGCCACGTGCAAGTATTTAAGAACTTGAAATTGTGCATTAAAATTTGGTGGTTAGGAAGCCTTTGTGAGTTGCAAGTTGCACGGATTGTCTTTTTAGACTTGGCAATAGTTGGTTTGGTCTCCAGTGACTTAAGAAAGACAATTTTGAACTACGCTTGTTGTTCCTATGTGTAAATGTGCAAGTTACGTTATTTGTTAGGCTTTGGGAAGGCTTTTTGCATGCTGGTGCTTAAGTCAACAGAGCTTTGTGCTGTGTGGGTATCACAACTTGTGCAGCTGCATCAGTTCTGTCCGAGCCATTGGAATTCTTGTAATAGAGCTATGGAGCTCCTCGCTGTACAGTTTCAGCTAGTGTGAAACAGAGCATTTCAGCTCTTGTGGCATGCATGTCATCTGGGACTCTTGCATCCTTTCTCTGTCAGTGTTTCAGTTCATGGGGATACATTGTTCATATCAGAACCCCTAACAAACAGATATGTTACCCGAGAGTTGATATTTTTCCACTGCCTTTCACTGCACTGTTCGAACAGTTAGGAGGTGAGCAGTGCTGGGAAAGTGAGCGTTGAGAGGAGCAGATCTTGGGCTGTGGTACAGAGACTAAGGCTGAGTTTGCCTCTTGCACTGAACGTGTTCTCTGCAGAGCTCCCTTGTAACCGTGACCCCATCAGCTGCTTTCAGTGCTGTTGAATGCTTCTGTCAAAGTCTCCTCTTTTGGCTTCTCTTCTCACTTTTTCCTGTTCAGCTCCCTCCAATTGCTTGTTCCAAAGGTCCTCCGTATTCCATTTCACTTCCTTCAGGCTTTGGCTTGAGCTCCTTCTCTCTCCCCTCTGCCTGCACCTTTGGCTCTAGCTGGCACACACACTTCCTTCAGAGTCATTTCTTTTTGACTCTGAGTAGATATGCAGACGTGGTGGTGAGGATCGACTGCAGTGAACTCATAGCTGTGCAAACATTGCAATATTAGGAAAACAGTGTGACTTCTCTTTTTTCCATCCTCTGTTTCAAAAGGAGATTTTATTTTTAAAAAGGGCTCCATTTTTTTTTTCCTAATTTTCACTGTCACCGTAGGGTTATTGGAAAGTCAGGAATATTCATTGTGTAAGAACATTTCATAACAAATAAATGTCCTCTAGAGTTCTTGACAATATTTAATGGAGAAGCAAAGTCTGGAGTCCAGAGAAGTCCTTGCAGAATGATACTGGTCGGGCTGGTGGATGTCTGGATGGCAGAATCAGATCTGTTGTCCTGCTGTTTCTGTAGACAGAGGTAGTAACAATAGCTGGTGTCGTGCTGTGCGTTGTTACTGCGTGAGAATGCACTACAGGTTGTGCAGCTGAGAGATTCATGTCAGATTATTTTAATGGTAATTTACTGGCAGCACTGTGTGCGCTGTGAGCTTGGACACTGAAAGCAAAGCTGTTAATTGCATTCAGCAAATCTTTCCAAACTGAGGTCATGTGGTCATGTTAAATTTTCAGTGATGTAAGAAGATGCTGCGGTGCTAATGGATCACCCAGGGAATCTATTTGCTGGAGAACTGAAACTATAGTATTTGTACCAGAATAATTTGTTACAGATATTAACTTTGAAGATATTTGAATCAACATTTGTATCTAATGTAATCGCTAGCAGCAAGTGCTTAGAAGGAAGTTGCATTTTTTGGATAGCAATGATTCTAGAGATTGAAATGGTGAAGGCAGTTGCAAAGAAAAGGGTTTTCATTCAGTATTTATAACTCAGCATGTTTCTCCTGTAGGTTCGGATTGCACTGCAGTTAGATGATGGCTCCCGTTTGCAAGATACCTTTCTCTGTCAGCAGACCTTGTGGGAACTTCTGAACCATTTTGCAAAGACCAGGTGAGCAATGCAGTGAAAAAAATACGTGTTTGAATAGATGTCTGTGTGACAGTCTGTAGGTGCAGTTACAGGGCTTTCTGCTTTAACACCAAGTAAGCAGCTGCTGGCTCTCTTCCCTTTGGTCCCCAGTGGGATGGAGGAAGAGAATTGGGAGGGAGGTTAGAAAGTTTATGATTTGAGATAAATGCAGTTTAATAAGTAAAAAACAAAACAAAATTAACACACTCTTGCTTCACCTGGTAGAAGGGGTTCTTAAGCAGGTTGCTCTTGCTTTTGGGACTTGTTGTCATGCATATCTTCAAGGAAATCTGGAGCTCTCAGCAAGCAACGTGGAACCTTCAGAAGACTGATTAAATCCTATCTAAATGGAAGAAAATCTGGTCTTACATTTATGAAATATATACATGGGTTAGAAATCTTACTGTTTGAGTCCAGTTTTAATTGAGTGCTTTCTTTTTGTCTTTAGTTTTGACTTAAAGATGCTGTATTGTTTCAAGATGTGAAGCTAATAAACTTTTCTCTTTAGACAGTTCTTTTTTTGTGGCTTGGACGATGTGGCAACCATTGTATTCCAAACAGAATTTCCAAATCTAGGTTATTTTTTTCTATTGTAGTTGGATTTACCTTTCTCTTGATAATGTGGCACTTGAGAACCTGTATTTCTCTTGTTCTTCCTCTTGCATTCCCTGCCTTCTGCCAGTTGCTCTTGGCTTTTTCTAATGTAACTGGAGAACTTCTTGCTTCTGTTGCCTATTAACTTCTTGCCCTTCTGAACAGATGCTGTATTACAGTATTGTGCAAGCAGGAAGTATTTGTTGCTAATTTCTCAGAATGCTCAAACATTGATCGATCTTTGGAGGTGGTGGCCTTCTGTCTGGAGTGTTCTTACATCTCCAAGGCTGCGGTGCTCGAAAAGCTGCAGAGTGAGTGGTCACTGGGAAAGGAAAGGGGATGAAGAAGTTGCTTTCAGTGAAGTTCAGCCTTTCAGCAGAGGCTTAGAGGATGCTAAGTGATGGATTGCTGTGCACACTGAGTTGTAACAGTTGCCCAATGGCAAAATGGCACGGGTTAGCATTAGCCTAACGTGTACCTGCAGGAACAACTTGAGCTGAAGTTTAAAGTCGCTTATTCTGAACTGCTCATGAAATAACTGAAGAAACAGAGTTCTGGAGTTGAATTGGCCAATGTTACCTCAGTATGTCAGGTAGTACAGTTGGATTGTGTGACTTGAGTTGCTCTGGAGCTGTTGCAGGGTAAAAGAACTAATTCTTTAGACCTCCCAGTGATGTGCTGTTCATTTTCTGTCAGCTTAGCTCCTGCACTGCCCCACAGGAAGATCAAACGAGGACCTGGTGTTGGCCTGAGGGAGGGAGATGGGATCACAGGGTCCATCAGAAACATCACCACAGTAGTTACTGCTTATTTCCTGCACTCCCATCTAACTCTCCTCGTAGTATTTGTGCAGCTTTGTGGGGATATGTAGTGGATTCAGCTGAAAAACAGTGTTTTCCTTAGGTCAGTTTCCCAATCCAGTTAAGAGCTGTCTCACAGACGGTTATGACAAGAAGTGTAACGTGTCAGAAATAAAGATCCAAAGGGGGAAACAGATGGGTAGGAATGGTTTATGTCAGGTTTTCTACTCAGCATTTTGTATCACCAAACAGTAGTTGGAGGAAATGCTTGAGGTAGTCTAAAGTGGTACAAGTGAGTCTTATTCTTCTCACTAATGGTGAGATCTACTGTCTGGCATTTACTCTTAAGTCAAAAGGGACAGTCTGCATATAAATGGCCAGGCAGAAAATAATCATTTTTATTTTCTGGTAGAGGAAAGAAACAGGCAAGAGAGAAGCAAAGGCCAGGTGTTCTGGGTATTTTAAGGCTTCTTTTGAACCTTACCACATCCTTGGTGCCTCTGGGAGGAGAGGAGTGCCTGCTGCAGTTCAGGAGCTGCCAGATTGGTGGAGCTTTTATTTGTTACAGGTTGTTGTAACACTAGCAGTTAATATGCATAGTGCTTTTTTTAAGGTTATAGCTGCCACTCTATTCTAAGTGTATAGTATTCTAACTTCAGTTCGTGAGGCTCAGCTGTTCCCTTCTGCCCTGTGGAAGCTGAGCTCAGAGGCTGGGGTGGACTTTGTAGACTTCTGATTGAACTCAAAAAGCAGCAAAGACGGTGAGTGTGACGACAAGCTGGATCTGCAGCCATACACTCAGATTCTGTGGGCTGTGCTGTTTTCCAGTGTGCGCTGACGCAGTTGACTGGTTAGTAACCAGTCAGCTAATTGGTGACTTCTGCTGAATCTTCCCTTCCAGTTTCCAAGTGGAGACGTTTTCCTGGAATGCTCAGCCGCTGTAAGTGCGTGAGGGGAAGTATTCTAAATCCACTGGAATTTCCCCCAGGTCTCCAGCATCCATCTTGCCTAATTGGGTCTGAAGAAGGTCTGGAAGCTATTGTCAGGCTGCTCCTCCTCTCAGCATGCGGCAGTCCTTGCACAAGATGTTTACAGGCCCTGTCAGATCACTACATGGAGGAATCTAATCTGCTTGCCGTTCCCCTTCTAAAGAGCAGCACATCAAAGAAATGACAATGTGTTTGATGTATGTGCTTGCCTCAGTGAATGAATGTAATGGATTAACAGCAGCTGGAGGAGGAGCCTGCTGGCTTACCAGAGTTATACGAAAATAAGTCTCCCTGGGATCTTTGCGTGGAGTCTGTTCTTCAGAGACCATTTGAAGGACAAGTGGTGGATGCCCTTTTAGCATCAGGCCTGGGAGAGCTGTTGCTTTGCAGTCTCCCACTCTTGCCCCTACGACAGCTTCAGTAGCTCTGTAGATTGTTTTACATGGAAGTGATTGCAGTCTGGATGGTTGAAGGCTATTCTGACAATGACTGTGACTCTGCTACCTTTGTGGTAGGGAATTCATTCAGTTCAGATATTTTTTCACACTTTTTTAGAAGGCTGTTCAATCAAAGGATTCCTTGGATTG
Organism: Lagopus muta; assembly: GCF_023343835.1. NCBI lineage: Eukaryota > Metazoa > Chordata > Aves > Galliformes > Phasianidae > Lagopus > Lagopus muta. Next base: position 5,031,055 of record NC_064450.1, on the reverse strand, counting down.
AAGTGGAAAGAGATTTTGGAAAGGTGAATGGAACTAGGTTGTGTAAGTCGAATTAGTTTCCTCTCTTCTTGGACTGTTTGGTGAATATGTATTCCATTGCATCCTAGCTTCTAGCATCCTAAATAGTGATCATCAGCATTTTCTGACCGATGACCTCAGGTTTATGTTTTTATTCCCCTGAGCTGTTTTTATCTGCCATTTTCTGTGGCTCCAGAGAGAAACTGCAGCCTATAAAGTCTGCACTGTTTCCTCCGTATCTCAGCAGCCCTTTTTTTATTTTTATGCATTTTGATGAGGGCTTTCTGTAGGGATACAGGTGATCTTGGTTGGAAGCAGAAATGTTAAAAGCAAACTGAAGATCACTGTCTGTTCTGAGTCGCCTGGAAAACTTTGAGCATGCACAGCCTGTGAGGTTGTGCTGACAGTCTCTTATGTGCTATTTTGTTCCAAACTTCCAATCAGGAGACAAATTGTGGGGTTGGTTGCGTTGTTTTTTGCCTTAAATCATCAAGGTTTGCATTTCATACCAGAGTGTAAGCAGAGCCCACCCTTTATTGCAGACTTGCTTCCCCCCACCATGGGATTGGGAAGAGGCAAAGTGACAGCTGCAGAATGCCTCTTGAGACCAGCCTTACTCTGAGGTTTCTGACAGCTTGAGCGTGTCCTGGATGCTGATGCTTTGCTGCCATTGCTTCAAATACTCCAGCAGCTGCAGTATTTATAAACACAACTGCAAATAGGGTCTTCCTGGTATATGGGAAAATGCCTACAGTAATGGAAGCAGCTTCCCTTCCAACACTGGTGGTGATTGCAGTGCCTCCAGTGTCTGAGTAACAGCAGAAAAAGGGTCACATAGGAATAGTCAGAGTGGAGCAGAAAGCTGTTCGTCTGCTGCAGATTGTTTCCTGCAGAGCATCGTGTATGGCTTTTTGTCTTTGGCTGAGTATAAGTGATTGCAGAGCTGCATGTGGTTGCAACCTATTTTAGGTTGTTTTGGTGTTTCTTTTTTTTTCCTTTGAACGAGAAACTTAATTGTTTTTCATAAGCTGAAGCTGGGCTGTAATTAGGATGCTGTGGGCATGTCTGTCACCTACTTCTTGCATGATGGCATTTGGTACGTCGGCTGGGAGAAGTGTGTTTTCCCTTCCCTCCCCCCTCAAAAAAGAAGAGGTACCTCGGTACTGTCAACCCATTCAGATCTGTTGCAGTGGATCTGATAGCAGTTCTCAGCCCCTCACATCCCTGAACAGAACTCGTATCCCAGCACTGGTTTTACGTGTTGCTGTCCATGGATTTGTTGGGTACAGCAAATGGAGCTCATCAGTTTGGTAGCAACTCGCCTTATCCTGTATCACCATGCTGCTGCACGCTTTATTTGGAAAGGTTTAAACCTGTAGATCGAGGCTGGAGATAGGCAGCTACAATTAAAGCAAACAGAAATCTGAATTCTGGTCGGTACTTAACTGGTTTGCTCCCCCACATCCTCCATCTGGAGCTCTTTGATGTGCTCTTGCTCTTGAGGATTACACAAGCATTGAGTACTGTCGGTTCTCAAATGGCACTCCCAATTCTGAGTGACTCCTCCTTGCAGCTACTCTGCTTGCATTTCTCTGAAGCTGTGTTTTGAGTCCTAAATGTGAGTGTCCGTGGTGAATTTTCCCACAGTTTAATGCCCATTTCCCCCTTGTTTTTTTTCTGCTCTGTAGACTGGCTGACTCCTCCCCTGTTCCATTTGTTTTGTCACTTTGTACCAGAGTAAATAAATTCATATTTGGCAAAACATTGATTACATATGTATTCTTCTAAGCTGGTAAAACTGTGATGTATTTTTGGACACAACAGAGAGACTACAAAGACATTGACGAAGTTATTGGTGTTCTGTTACTCCTGTTGAGCATTATGATGACACTTAAGGTTATTGGAGTCGCTGCACTGCAAACAGAATGTTGCATTTGGGTACACAGACTCATCTCCTACTGTGCACAGATAAGGTGCTCCTCAGTGAAGCTGAGAGATGCCTCCAAACAGGACATTGGGAACAGAAAGTCAAGAAGTAATGGTGCAAAATGATTCTCTACAGTGCAAGGGAGGAGTCTAACCAGTCAGCCAAAGTGATCACACAGGGTACATCAGAATGGCAGCCCGCACCCTCCTAACTCTGTGCTGGGCCAAAGCAGTTCCGGTGCTGGAGGTTAGCACCTGCCATGATTCTTTCTTAGCTTGAATGCTGAGACTGTTGGAACCAAACTTGGTTCCCACAGTTAAGCACTAAGACTCTTACGAGCTGTCTGACCAAAATTCTGGTCAAGTGACTTATTCATGTTTACGATGGAAGCTTCTCCAGAAATGAAAGGTGCAGAAAGCGTGTGACAGTTATCGCAGTAGAATTTAAAGAGGCTTTTTTTCTTCTTTTTCCATTAATTAACTCTACACTGATACAGAATAATGATTTCTGATAGGATTCTGAGAAATATCCTGAATATATGCCTTCACATTTTGTAGTGCAGGAGCACACATGATTCTACATGCTGTGGGCACTACTGAGCACATGAATAATCTTGGATGAGTGAGAGCTGAGACTTGGTGTGATGGACAATGATTGTCTTTTTCTTTTCCATCTTCTACGTGGTCAAATGAATGTGTAATAAAGATTCTACTTGGTTTTCTCAGAACTGCTTATTGTGAGAAAAATGGGAAAAGAAGCATCTTTTTAAGAGTAGCACGTTGGGGCTGTCATCTCAGCCTTGAGCTATTTTTTCCTCTCCTGTATGCTGTGAATCATCACTGAGGTCTTCTGCAGATGGCCTGTCATTGCCTTGCATCATTGCCTTGTTGGAACGCTTACCTGTGGGCTTATCTTTGCCTTTTTTTTCCTACTACAGCAGCCTTTTCTTCAGCTTTGTTTTGTCCCCAGTCTCCATAATCTAAAAGCCTGTGCTGTTTTTAAATCTCTCTGACACTAGGACAGACCAGCTCTTTGTCCTTACCTCGTTAGGTTAGGTTGTGGTTCGACTTGATGGTCTTGAAGGTCATTTCCAGCCCGAGTAGTTCTATGATTCTGTTATTCTGTTCATTTGTTTTAGAGAACTAGTTCATTCTGTTTGTTGCTGTGCATGCAAGGAAAGAAACTGACCATTCCTTAAGGAAAATATGGTCTATACCATCGCCAACTATTGAACTTAAAACAGTACTTGGGCTTCTTCGACTCTTCTGTGTGATATTATGGATTGGCCAGTGAAGCACACCAAGAATGATGTTGAATTTGTCAAGAGGGATGGATTTATTTCAAGATTAGCTGGAATTATTTCTTTGTTTCTGAACTTTGATGGTTGTGTTGAAGGAGCAGCGAATGTGCTGGAATGCATTCTTAATGTCTGATACTGATTCTGTGAGCTGTGTAGTGGCCGTTGATGGAGTAAAAGGGAGAAGAGAGTGTTTCTAGCTGATTTCACTATTTCTCTACCTTGGTTTTGGAAGGAATAGACTGCTCTACAGATGCTACAGTGTTTTGTTCTTTATTGCAGGGAGTTTCTGGAACAGCATGGTGAATTCTGCCCGGTCTGTATTTACATGCGAGATGAGGTAAGGCAGCAAAGCCCTCTTAACTGTCTTCTGCCTCTAAAATATAAGGAAAACTTAGCCCTGCTTTCCAACCTGGAAAGTGTTTCTTTTGAACTTTCTTGAGAGGGGAAGTAGAAAAATGTTGGTCTTTTCAAAGCCTGACAAGTCTGTATGGAAAAAAGTTCTCTTGGAACATAACCCTGGGCCGGTTAGACCTCTGAGCCCATAAAATGAGCTCAGTGACCTGTTTGTGTTTTTCTTTCCAACATCTTTTAAAGCTCGAGTCAAAACAGTGGTTTCATTTTAATAAATATTTGCTTTTCTCCCTGTTTTGATCTTTTGCTATTAATGTTTTGTTTAAAATCTTGTATGTGTGTACTATGGAATTTGCTCTCCCTAGCAGTCCCCTTTACTTCCCACTGACCTCTGTGGACATATTGTCTTTATTCTAGAACAGGTCATTACAAGCAGATGGGAGGTGTGTGCAATGAAATCAGCCATCTCTTAGCTCAGAGATGTTGCCTGGTTTAACTACTGACATAAAAATCATGCTTTGCTGTGGGTGGATCAGGTTTGATTGTATGCGTGGGACAGAAACATGCATCTTCTTTTCTATGAGGATAATTTAATAGTGAATTTGTTAAAGCAACGCAGGTGAATACAGATGGATTCGGGTTTCATTTCTAACTGTGGAGTGTTTTGAGTTGTTTCTGGTGCTATGTGGTGGTTGTTTTAATGCAGACTTCTTTCTACAGCGACCTCTTTACATACTCTCAGGTAGGCAGTTGCTGTAATTTCTCCTCTGTTTGTTACAGATCTCAGGAAAAGATGCACTGGAGAAGACAACACTGAAGTCACTTGGCCTGACAGGAGGCAGTGCTATTGTCAGGTTGGGAGGAGCAAGTTTGAGCTCTTTGTTTTGTATTTTCACTCCAGTGAAATTGTTTTGTTCAAGGATCAGGGAAAGAAGCACGAAAAAATGTTAAAAAAGACAAACATCACTGTGCTCAGTAATTACTGTATTTGCCTGTTTATCTGAAACTGCTGCCCAGATGTGCTTCCCACAGCTGCAGATGCTGGCGCCGACCAGTTGTACGGATTAAAGGGGCTTGTTTGCCTCTTGGTTTTGTCTTTTTGTCTTTTTGTTGTATTTTTTTTTTTTTCTTTTCTGTTTTTTTTTCCCCCCTCCCCTAATTTTCTGCCTTTATTTATTTATTATTTTAAGCTCTCAAACTCTGCAGTGCCTCCTGCTGACTTCCTGGTTTGATAAGGTGGGAGTCAGTGATTGTGCAATAGTCAAGCTAGTTCCTTCCATTCCTTACAGTGTGGATGGAAGGCAGAAATGTATAAAAACTGTGCTTTACATTGGACTACTGTTTGTTTTTTTTTTCTTTAAGGTAATTTTATTTTCTTCCTGTGGAGAGAGTAGTTCCTGTTCTGTTTTTACCCCCTTCCGAATTTCAGAGCAGTCAGAATAAGCGGATTATTAAAATATAGTCTAGCCAACTCCATTGCATCTTGGTCATGGTGAGAATAGGAAGGACAGTACTGTCACTAAAAATGATTTTTTGGTGTGTGTGTCATCTTTTAAGGGTTGTCATGAAGAAATGCAGTTTGTCTGGTCAGGAGGAAGCAGCGGATGCCACAGCACAGTGTGATGAGCCAGTAGTAAGGCCCAGCTCTACTGAAGGAGCAGTGGATGTGCCCCTACCTCAGACACAGACATTCCCTGCAGTCTTGGATCACAGGGATGAGGCCTTGTCTTTAAACAACTGCACGGACGAGCAAGACTCTGTTAGAGAATCCAATGCCAGCTTGGAGGAGCCGTGTCCTCCCTCAGAGTCCAAGTCTACCCCATTTGTCCCTTTTTTTGGAGGTGGGCAACGTCTGGGGGACTCTTCTGTGTCTGCACCACCTCTCGAGTTAGATATGCCATCTTCAGAGCTGCCAACGACTTTCTCTAGCCCTGGAGGCCCTTCTAAGCCAAAGAAGTCTAAGAACAGCCAAGAACTGCAGAAGGAACAAGAGCAGGTAAAATAATTTGTTTGCGGTCGGGCTTTGTATTTTCCCTTGCCCTTAGCTGAGCTCCTGAGAGGGGAAAGATGTTTTAATATTTGTGTTAGATGCCATGATGTCACACATAGAGTTCTGCCAAGAAAGTGCTGTGTTTTTACTATAGGACTTAGGAAGGCTGGATGTTTATGAGTTTACATGCTGTCCAGAAGTAAGAAAAGCTTTGAACCTTGAAATATTTTTAAAACGATTGGTTGTAATGGAGGCAAGGCAAGTGCATTAGAAACGTGGTCCAGAAGCACTTTTATTTCTGCCTTAAATTTAATAAAAAGCTAAATTTCTTTAACAAATGCCTGCTGTCACCTGAGCCCTGTTTGTCTGCTCTCTCCTGTGTAGTTTTACTACAGATGAACAGAATTTGGCAAGGCTTGTATTTTGTAGTTCTCTGGAGATGCTTATTGCTGCATGTGGCTGACTTACCTTCTGCGTGTCGGCCAGATACACACCTGGTACATCTTCCCATACTGAAAGGGATTCCCTTTCTACTCATTATATGTCCATGTCCTAGGAGTGGAAGTAGTCTTAAGTATGTTGCAACCTGATTTCATGCCTATCGTGTGCTTCTAAGGTCTGAGAAGACTGTGTTCTTCAGTCTTAAGCTGTAAGGCATGAAACACTGAACTCCATAGTGATGCGATTGTAAAAGCAGTATCCCATGCTGGTGGTGGTTAATATCTGCTTCCTCAGGTCTTCTGTCTGTAGTCACTCTGGCTTGCAGTTTCTGCTGATGACGTGGTAAATTGTAAGGGCCACAGATACAGGAAAGGAAGTTTTCAGTTACAGTTGCATCAGTCTTGCTGAACTGTAAATATTTGAAAAATGAGGTCTGGACCTCTTCCATTCGGTCTTCCTTATAGAGGTGTATTCTGTCTTGCTTTAAAATATCCTGTTTCTTCAATAAACCCTGCCTCTCATTAACTCTTTTTCCACGAATACAAATTGTGCATCTATCTGTGTTCTTGGTGTCTCTGAATTAAAAATATGTGAGTTAAAAATAGGAGTGCTGTAACCCATACAGCGATACCAAAACTGATGACTGAAGAATGCTACGTCGTCGTTACGGGATGATCTCTGAATAACGTCAAGTTTACTTTCTGTAGGGCAGCAATGCAGAATTGGGTGCCTTCAGAAAGGTTGGGTACGTCTGATAAGAAGCCTAGCATGAGAGGTGTCAGCAGTATTTCCATGTTAAGTTATGAAGTTGTGTGTTGGGAGTTTCATGCCCCTGTTTCTCTGTGACCGGCTCCTTCCTTTGTCCCTTCACTCCACACGTCATCAGGATGGCTGGATTTAATCTTCAGAGGTCTCCTTTGTTGTTTCCCAGTTTTTAGTACCTCTTAGAGTTGGAGTTCGGTGTTTATCTTTAGTTCTGAACCAGCCAAGGGATTAAACAAAGGAAAGCCATATGTAGGAAGAAAAGACGCCTGATGCTGTTCCAAGGGAGCTCAATCCAGGAAGAATTTAACAAGGCTGTGCGTATGCCCTCACACTGATGTAGAGATTCTACCTTGGTTGACTTCTTTGTGGTTGCAGTCCGTTCTTGATGAATTTCAGAGTTGTTTAGGAGAAGCCAGACCCTGGAAGGACCCTGGAGCAGTTACAAATGTAGCAGGAAGAAGCCTTGCCAACCCAGTGGTGAATGTTTTAGTATATTAGAAACATGTTTGGGTCTTTTTAATCAGTGTTATTTAACCTTTTGGAACGGGCTCTGAGCACGGAGGGCTAAACAGTAGGCCGTGCAATTTATCCAGTGTAATGCATTGCTTGCTTCAGTGACACTCTCACCTATGAGGGATTTGGAAAGGAGGAGTTTCAGTTGTATCTGAAAAGGAAGGAAAAGCACGAGGGTTTGCTGCTCTTCTCCATCTGCAGTCTGCGCTTCTCCGCATGCTGACTGGAGAGACAGAGCTAATTTTGTAATTTTACTGGCTACAGCTTAATGGGAAGCTGTGCTGATGGGCACAGAGCTGTGCTGCAGTGGCCTGGGGACTCTTGTGTGCAATCCAGAATCCTGTTCAGAAGTGCAGTCCAGTTCAATCCACTCGGAGGCACTTTGGGAACTGGCTTCCCCTCCAGTTTGAGAGCAGCCCTGGGAGCAGCTGCAGATTCTGTTGGGGGGGGGCTCTGCCCTTGTGTTAAACAGCATGTGATTTTTGACTGCTGTTTTCAAGCCCTTTGATCTCTGGTGCTTTTGCAGCTGATTGATTACATTTTGTTCCTCCTCCATTCCTGCCATCCTCTGCTCTCAGCAGCAACAGCAGAGCGGAGCTAGCCACATGGCATCTGCTTTTTGTCCCTTTTCAATCCTGAGGGGGGGAAAAAAAAACCAAAACAAAACAAATTATTTTTAAACATCAAAGGTCCATTTTTGTAAAAGAATCTTCCCATTAATGCTTTGCCTGTGTGTGGTTTTTGGAGCCGAAGAGAGGCTGGATAAAATCTGTGCTGGCGTCCCTTCGTTTCTTAGGCTAAAGATGGTTTACAGACAGCTGCGTGCTGACTTTGATGTCAGAACATTAATTATTAGAAGGTAACTTTACACCAGATTCCCCTGGAGATTAGAGCTCCCTGAGGTGGTGGGGAGGAGATGGGTCTCCAAGGAGATCTTAGGGCTCTGGTAAGCACAACAGCTTCCACTATCCTTAAAGCTGGAGAAAGGTTTTCCTCAGCTCACCTTCTTAGGGCCAGAGCAGCGACCTTGGAGTGAATTGCTTCCTTTGCAGTTGATGGTATGGCATAGACTGCGGTTACATAGGTTGTGTAGCAGACACTGCTGTGAAATGATGACTTCAGCCCACTGTTGGGAAGCGTGTGATGTTGTGGCTTTGGTTGTAGAAGCAGAGATTTTGAAGAATTGCTGTTTTGGGAAGGTGACAAACCATAACGCGGGTATCGCTGCAGAAAGGTGGCAGCAAGTGTGTAATTCTTCTGAGTTAGATAATGGGAGGTAGAAGCTGCCTTACAGTCACCTTTCACTGCCTTCTGTCGTGCAGAGAGTACCACACCTGGGCTGGGAAGTGATTTGGCTGACCTGGTGTGTTGTGTTTCCAAAATTGCCCTTGGATTCTGCCTGTACCTTTGGCTGGTGGGTGATGCATTGCAATAAGGCTTTATTGAAAGTACTCAGACTGTGAGGTGCCTGATGGGACTGGCTAAGTGAGTAAATGGTAATGGATAAGGAAACGGGGATAAGGTGGTTGGTTAGTGGGCTTTGGGCAAGGAGAGAATTGGTGGAGCAACAGCAGAACCCTTTTTCTCTGAAGAGTTTCTCATGCCTGTAAGGAGGCAACACGTCTGGTTGATTCCAGTGGGTGTGAAATGTGTAGCAGAAGAGATGTGATGATGTGGCAGCCTTTGCATCCTCGGGGGCAGAACAGTCATGTCTTCTGGCTGCTGAGCAGTGCCTTGTAGATACCTCATGCAGCTCTTTGGTCGGAATCAGAGTGCCACGCAATTCTGAAATCAAATTGCAGAAGCTTTGAAAAACAAGTTCAGAACGCTTGGATCATTTTTCACTCATTACAGCTCACTCCATAACTCTCGTTGTTGGGACTGAGCTGAAATTGTCGTGCTAGGAGGTTCTTACTGTAGTGGTGTGTGCAGTCTTGCTAGATGTTCACATCTGCTCTTCTGTATAGAAAACTTTCTGTTTCTTCATATTAAGTTGCAGCTAAGTACTGTGTCAGTTTGGAAGTCGTTGTGAGCAGCATTCAGGGTTGGCTAGGAAACAGGAGAAAATGATCTAGCCGTGTTTCAGCTCCCATCTGTCTGTCTGGGCTGGTGCAGGTACGCTGCAGAGTTAAGTGGAGGAGTCTTGAATGGGGCATTTATCTATGGGAAGCAGTATGTTTTGTGTCCAGTCCAATAGGCTGGAGAATGGCTGCGGGGGGGACGTTCCACAAGTCTTCTCTCTGTATGCGTGTGTTCAGAGTGAAATGAGATGTGCCTGATGGGTGGGGAGGCTGGGCTAACCCTGATGCCAGCCTGGCCTTCCCAGCCCCTGCTTGCAGCGCTGAGCCCTGCTGTGCTGCTCAGCATCGCTCCCTGCAGCAGCCCCGCGTTCCTCCCTGCGCCCAAGGAAAGAAAGCTGCAATCAGGGTCTTTCACCCTCTAGTTACAGAGGGCTCTGCTCAGCTTTCTAAATGTAGCCAAGGGTCCCACCCATACAACCTCGCTCTTCTAATTTCTCAAATTACCCTTTAGTGCCCGCAAATAGAGTGGATGTTGCCTTGTAATTTGTTGTCTCTTTTGACAATTGAAGGAGACTCCTTCTGTTCCCAAGAGGCCCGGGCCTGGGGGAAGGGAGATGGAGGGCAGGCGTTCAGGCATTCATTTGGATTGGAAAGAATATATAAGGGAATATAGGGGGGAGAAATGGGAAACAGATTTGTTCGTAGAGCTTAGGGCTGTTAGGCCAGCTGTAAAGAAATGCTGTATTAACTATCAAAACTTTTGTTCTCGTGAGGCTCCTCAGTCATGGACTGCTTTCCCCTGCAAATCCTGCTGCCTGGAGTACAGTGCACTGCTTCAAGGCTTTGGGCATTTAAAGATGTCTAGGTCTTAAAAAGTCTGAATTGTTCAAGAGTAAGTGGACATATAACAGCCTCATGTGTATGTGACCCTTCTAGTGGTTATGTTCACAGTCAGTGCCAAGTACTTTTAAAAGTGCAAAGCAAAATGGGTTTAGTTGTCTAAGGGAGTTCTCTGTGTTGGATGAGAGTTGGGTTACGGACCAGAACCCGGGTCAAAAAGTTGAAATGTCTAATAAAACCCCACAGTGACTGAGTTGAGAGAACTCAACAGGTAAAAGGATGGCTCTTTAAAGTAAGAAAACATGGGTTGAGACCTGACTGGGAACTGGTGCTCTTGGCTCTATGGCAAGAGAATGCAAAGCAAGGAGAATGGAAGGTATGACGACAGGCAGGAGTACATGGCTTATAAACAGCTTGAAAGGGTGGTTTGTAAGCTCTGGTGCTTAGAATAGCACCTGTATTCTGTGTGATGCCTGTGGGATGGTCAGGGAGTGGAGTACTTCCTTAGCATCATGAATTCTCAACTAGTGGTTGTAGATCAGTTTGCAAACACTCAGGAACCTTACAGTGTGAGCAAAGCAGTGCGTTTAAGGCTAATCCACACCTGTTTGTATTCTGTAGCTTGTAGAACGAGAGCCACTTCTGTGTCACCCAGACCTGCTGGATCCACTTCCTGCTGACCTGGAGGACCTTCCTGATGACTTTTTTGAAGTCACGGTGGACGATGTACGGAAACGTTTGGCACAGCTGCAGAGTGAGAGGCAAGTTCCCTTTGTACTGGTGACTGTGTTTGCTTCATATCCTTCTGCTGAGCGCAGACACACTGTGCCCCTGCTGCTGGCTGTGGTTTCTGGGGTAAGGGTTGTAGGTAAGTTACTGGGTATGGAATTAATGATAAGCACTGGAAATCTCTACCCTTTGTGCAGTTTGATTTCAAAGGCTATGCCATGTTTCTGTTTAAAGAACCTTTGTGTGTGAACTAGTTAACTGTTTGTGTTTGGGTTAATTGTTTCACTTGAAAGGTTCACTTGAAAGTTTCATCATGAAGTCTGTGATGCCTGGGTGGTGATAACTTTATCTGAGAACCTGAGCTAGTCAGGGCCAGTCCCTCACCAAAAAAAGGAGTGAAAGAAAGGTTCCTTCCTGTCTTCTACACTTCAAAGAGTTAATCAAAGCTACTTAACACCCCATCTCTTTTTTTTTTTTTCTTTTTCCTTCTCCTTTGTTCTGAAAGATAAGCCACTGTCTTTTATATTAGATGTGCTATTATTTGCTGGAGGCTCAAAACAGTGGTGAACTCCTGCTTTCTGTTTTGATGTGACTTCATATTAACTACCAGGAATTAAATGGCTGGAATTAGTAACTTGTAATGGACAAACATATGAGCACAATACTACAGCTTCTTAGGAGCAACTCCCACTAAGTAAGCATCAAAAGCAGAGTGACAAGCATGTCAAGAGAGGGGATTCTCTCTCAGCTCTGCTTTTGTGAGGTCCTACATTGCAGTACTATGTTAAGCTTGGGGCCATCAATGTAACAGAGACCTACTTCTGCTGGAGAAGGTCCAGGAGGATCTTGAGGATGATCAGAGGGCTGGAGCACTTTTCCTATGAACAAAGGCTAAGAAGAAAAGGCTCTGGGGAGACCTTATAGCAGCCTTTCAGCACCTAAAGAGAACCTACAGGAAAGCTGGAAAGGGATTCTGTTAGGAGTGTAGTGATAGGACATGGTGGTGGCTTTAAACAGCAGATTTAGATTAGGCTTTGGGAAGAAGTTCTCCACTTTGACAGTGATGAGGCACTGGAACAGATTGCCCATAGAAAGTGTGGATGCTCTATCCCTGGAAGCGTTAAGGCTGGGTTGGATGGGGCTTTGAGCCCATGGTGGGGAGGTTGGAACTGGATGATCTTTAAGGTCCTTTCTAAACCAAATGGTTCTGTGACTTCATTAGCAATTACTAGCTTTTTCAGCTAGAAAGAAAAACCTTATGTTCTGTGAAGCAGTTCTGAACTAAAAACTTACCTTAAGGTAAGGTAGCCTCCCTGTCACAACAGCATTTGGCTGTCTGTATGTTCTCAACTAAGCTAACTTCATCAGTGTATTTATTTTTAAGAGCATCACAACATGCCTTTAAACTCTGCAAGCAATCCATGAAACTACGCTATAGCCAAGAGGAGTTGGAGCTGGTTTTTCTCCCCATAGACCTCTGAAATCCACATGAGTACACAGATGGGCTTGAAAATTGCTCTGCCACTTGTGGGTCTGGAGCAGTTAGTGGTACCAATGTGGGGTCATTTGGTTGGGGGTTACTGGAATTCAGCCCCCTCAAAAATTTCCTCATTTCCAAATTTGCTGATGCTTGTAATCCTTTTCCCTCCTCACAGCCAGGGATAAATATAAAGACAAGTTCCACATGAAAGTGATATCAGTTGGCTTCTGGTCTTAGCTGCTGAATCTTACTGAGGACTAGATGCATGCAGGGCAGTATTTTATGTGCAATTAGAATTTAGTTCTGATTTCATGAAGAGGCAAGAATTGATGTCAGAAATTGGTACACAGAGAAGAAACGGTGCAGATTAATTTCATGATTGCTTTTCAAACCGTGAGTAATACTTTCAGAGCATTTCAGAATGTGGTGTTCCAGCAGACAGTTCTGAGTACAGCAGGTGAAGTAAGCCTGTGGTGGTTTTGTTTAGCAGCTGTTGTTCCTGAGGTACCTTGTGATTCTCAAAAATACAGAGGTCCTTCAGGCTGGATAGGCATAGGAGATAACTTGGAAATAGTTGTGCATTATTGTAATTATATGATCAAATGTTTCACCAAAATGTATTCTGGTAAATAGGATATCCAGAAACAAAGAAAAGGTCTGAAGCTGAACATGGAATTGAAGGGGATCTGTTGGATCTAAGCTTATGTCTTTACTTACAGAAAAAAAAGGTGTATGTTTTTGTGAATGCACTGTTTCATCTCAAATAGTGCTGTGAGAGATGTGTGGAACAATTGAGCAGTTCTCATCAGCTTTGCTTGGACCTTATGCTTTCTTAGTAAAATTGAAGTGTATCTGAAATGTACAGAACTGACAGTTTGTTGTCTTCCCATGTATTTAGGAAACGCCTGGAAGAAGCTCCACTGCTGACCAAATCTTTAAGGGAGGCTCAGCTGAAAGAAAAGCTGGAACGTTACCCAAAGGTAGCCTTTGTTCTTTTCCCAGTCCTTCTGGCTAGCCCAAACGTGGGGGTTAGTAGCTTTGTGAACCAGATGAGAACAAGATCTTCAGCTGCTTACAGGAGGATGTTGTAAATTCTTTCCTTGTTAATTGTTTGTGGCACTTGCATAATAGCTGCACCAATTAAAATCATCTCTCATGGAATGACGTGGTTGAGTGCCGTGCAGTATAACTCCTTTTGCTTTGTTCCAGATGATGCTTCAAAACCCCCTCCTTACATGCACACATCATTCTACCTGATTGAACTTTTCTATCCACCCCTCCTCTGTAAACTCTTAAGTTTCAATAGTATCTCATTATGGGTTAAATGTTAGAGATACCTCACTTTGTAAATATGGTCTTGTTGCAGCTTCTGTCTTTGATGATTTGTTGCAAAGAAATAAGAGATTATGTTCTTAGGTTAGGTGCTGTCTGACCAACACTGGAAATAGAATGGTGCAAGTTATTTTAGTTATGCTGCCCAGGAGCTGTGTGAGTGGCAGATTCCTGCTACCACAGGTGCTTCAAGGTACTGATTCACTGTCTGTACCTGTCCATATTTAGCAATGAGAAAGATAGCAATGTCTTGTGAGCATCACTTAGTGCAGGGAGCTAACCAACAACGCTGCTGCACTGTAAGAGATAGCATTTGTAAAGATCAGAGTTCTCTTAGGGCCTTGGGAAGCCAGGCAGCCTCTGTGTGTCCTTTCGGGAGCTGCACAGTAATTATCAACCTGTATGTTTTTGTGTGCCTGTAGAGTAAAAGATTCAGATCTCCCTGTGTAAAAAGAAACATGCAGCTTTGAAGCCAAGGACAGGCCTTCCCAAATGGCCGTGCACAGCTGACCTGATGTGCTTTGCCTCTGACTAGGTGGTGCTGAGAGTCCATTTCCCTGACCGCCATATCCTGCAGGGGTTCTTCCGACCTACTGAAACTGGTAAGAGCAGCCTCTGCTTCAGGTGTGCCTGCAGCTCACCTCTCTCAGCATTAGCTGCATGCCAAAAGAGGGGTGGCTCTAGGGTGATCTTTCTGCTGTCCAGGGGGAGTAATACAGGTGGGGGGTGGGGGAGGAGGGAACAAGCTTTACCTACTGTAATAACAGGAGCTAGACATTTCTGCCTCTGTCAGTTCACAAAAGATAGAAAGTCGGACTGTGTGCAGAGCAACCCTTGCTATTATTAATTTAGATCTTATTTTGAGCAGGCAGCAATGCTATTTTTGATACTTTTATATGGTAGGGAAAACTAATAATTAGTTACCAGTGTCTCACCTACCTGCTGTCTGCAAATCTTGGAGCTGCTATTGGATTTCCGTGGAAGAACTTGACACGACAGCATCTTTGATTTTTGCCAGGGAACCATCACATCTAAGCATTTTCTCCAAGAGGTCTGCAATAGTAACAAGTGTGGTAGTGTTCCTTTGGGCAAAAGGCAGCCTGCAGACGTTACAGAGGGTAGTTCTGGAGATACCTGTTAGCCCTTCTGCCTGGTGTCAGGGGAAACAAATGTAACGCAGCAAACTTCTCTCTCTTCCTTTTTTCACAGTTGGCATTGTGAGAGATTTTGTAAGAAGCCACCTTGCAGATCCAGATTTACCATTTTACTTGTGTGAGTGTGCTGTTGCTAATATTTGACCTTAAAGCCTGTTCATAATCATGATGCGTATGAGATCTTGTGATGCCATGACACACAATCTGGGGAGGGATGTATATACTTTTTTCCCCTAAATACGGCAGCAGAATGCAAAGGAGGTATTATCAGCTCTTAGCCATGTTATGATTCTACCTAATCAGGAGCCTGTGTGGGCTGTGTAGAAGTGTCACTCTTCTTTTTTTATTTTTTTGAAGAAGAAAAAGCAGTAATCCCTCCCATACCTGCTGTATTTATTGTTTTGGTTGCTGGGTGGCCCTGTTTTGTAACTTGTTTTTTAACTTCAGTTATTGCACCTCCCAGAGTCATCTTGAACGATGAAAGTTTGAAGCTCTCTGAGGTAAGGACTCACGTGTGTGCTCTCTCTGACTTGCTGCTCCCCCTTGCCACCATATGCTTTAGTTACTTTCAAAAGAAGCTGTGTGCTGCTGTGATCCCTCTAGACCTCTCTTAGCCACAACTAATGGGACCAGGTGCTTCAGAGCACAAGCTGCTCACCAGAAGAGGTCCACCTTGTGCAGCAATATGTTCTTTTTTTGTGGCAGGGGTAGGGGCTTTGAATTGTTGTATACATACAATTAGTGCCTTGTGAAGTCTGTACTGTATTTAACCTTAAAAAAAGGCAAGAGCGGTTTGTTGTATTTGTAGCTGGCCTAATATAGTAGAGATGACACTGGATTTGGATAGGTGGCTGTTTTCAATTTTTATGGCTAGAAGTAGAGGCTGTGTTAGTCACAAATCTGACCATTTTGAAGCTGCTGTATGAGTGTTTAATTTTTCAAATCCAGACTTGTGGATCTTTTTCACAAATGTCAGATCAAGGGGTCTTGAAATTTCTGATCAGACACATGGCTATGTAAATCACACGTGCTAAGGAAAGTCTGATAAAGAGATTTTATCAGTCATTTTACCCCACATTCGAGATGTTTAAAATGTGGTGTCATTCAGAGCTTCATGGCCTTTTGCACTGATGGACTGAAGATCACTTGCAGAGGAAAAAGTCGAGCGGACTGCAGTGAAGGTTTTAGCTTGATGCCTCAGAGCAGAACAGTGCAATGGCAGGAGAGAAAAAGGGACCTTTCAGGCAGTGTGGCGAGTTAGGTAGGCATTAGCATGTCTCTGAAGTTGTTTGTGATGGAGCTTTCCAAATTCCACAACTTCATGACCAGCCCATGTGGATATGATACAAGTGCAGCTGCTCGTAGGCTATTGAACATCCAGAGAGCCAAAGCGTGTATCCCTGTGCTCACAGGGAGAAATCTCTTTTTCCTGTAAGCTGATAGAGATTCATTGCTGAAATTTGTGGTTTTGGGAGTGTCAGCATTCTTTGTATTGTCACAGTAGTTATGACAGGTATAGATTCCTAGAGAGTTCTGAGCTTCTTGGGGATCACAGCCCCATTTGGTTCCACGGTTCAGGAAGTGCTGTGCAGAAGCTCTTGGCCTCTGCCCAGCTGCACAGCCTGAGGACTACCTGCTTCTATCAGACTTCCCACACTCTACAGCATGTCATCTCTTTGAATGTGTTGTGCAGGAGACTGTGCTTCTCCTGCCAGACAGGAATGTGAACACGTATGTCTTGGTAAGAAGTAATACCATGGTGCGTGGGGTGACAAATGGTTTTCTTTTCAAAGCCATTTTTGTGTGATTTAATCAGTAACAAAAATACCAGTGGAAAACACTTTGTTTCTTTGAAACAGGAGACTTTCCAACTCAGGCACAAAGGCAGTTTCTCCCAGCTTCCTCTGACTTGTGCCATCTCATCCACATCTGCCATCCAAAACATTGTCTCAAGTCCCACATGGTAACCATGATGGGAAATGCAAAAGACAAATTTTGTCTTCAGATTTCTGAGAAACTCCAGGAAAAGGAAACCGGTTGTAGTTGCATTGCTAATAATACATTTGGAAAACATTCGGAGGAGCAGCAGATAATAAAAAATGTTATCCACTTGTTAGCTGTTCTGAGGCAAGGGAAGCAGCCTTGGAAACGTGGCTTGTGCAGGCGTGTTTGAAATGGCACATGCACACTGCTCTCTGCCCCCACACCTTCTCCTGTGGTTGTCTTAAGCTGTCATGTCTGGACACATCCCTCACCTTGAGTTCCTTTACACACGTTTTCTAACGTGCTTATTGGAAAGCTTTTTTTTTCTCCCCATAATTCCAAAGTCTCTCGACAGCAGATGTCTCCTGCATAAAATGAGTGTTCGTCTTTTTCTGAGATTTGGCTGGGATGCCTTCCAAGCTTTCCTGTCTCAGCCTCCAGCTTCTCTTGTGTTCCTACAAAATATACTGCTGCTTTTCAGTGTCTCTGCAGTGATTTCTTTTCCATATGCCGCATTTTCCTCTAGGATCCAATGGCCTTTGAGTTTTGATGCTATTTATTTTTTCTTTAAGATGAATTTTTTTTAAGTACCTCCAAGATGCTGAAGAGTCAAAATCTGCCTCTGCAATTTACATTTTCCCTCTTCTTGCTTCTTGTCTCTTGGATATTTTGCTGCTCCTGAAGTTCTAGGTACTTCAATTTCTGATACTGCTTTCTGTTTTGTCAGTGTTGGAAAGCACCCTGTCTGCCTGTGTACCTGTCCTTATCACCTTGAAATTGCCTTCCAAGGATTTTCTGGGTACCTGTGGTTATCACTGAGACTTTCAGAGGCAAGAGGCTGCTTGAGCCTCAACGTGAACCGTTCTGGACATCAACTGCTGCCAGCCTGGATGTTTTAGGAACATACTGTAGTGGGTGGAGCTCCTTTCTGTGTGATATGGCTAGGAATTGGTTGGTTGGGGATGCTCATCCAATGTCAGGCATGGATTACAGACCTGCACCTCGGTTTCCCAGGATTTATGCTAGCAGTCTGTTATCTTCCAGTGTTCAGGCTGCTGCGTTGCCATCTGTAAGAAAAAGTAGATGGTGTCTGAGGTAGTAATGTGGGTACATTTGAGTGATGTGAGTGTAATTTGTGTTGAAGCCAGTCACAGGAGTCTCTGCAGATGGTGCAGTGTGCTATTATCAGTATTTTTCTTCTCTACGCTCTCTGCCTGCATTCAAGCTGATAAGATTGGAACCACATTTATTAAATCTGATAGCTCACAACGAAGGGAGAACATTTATGATATAAGCAAAACCAGGGAAAATGACAAATATTGTCAACTTGTTTGCTAAAATATTTGGGCTGAAAGAAATGCCTGAGATGAATTCTCCTGAAATGTGTGTACTTACACTGTAGTGAGAGCATGGATAGGCAGCAAGGTATTCTGGAACCAGTGAAGACTTCAAGACATCGCTTTGATTTTTCTATTTCATTTTTGTTATTGTTGTTTTTGCTGGCTGCCTTATCCTCATGTCCCTTGAAGTGTTTTATAATGTTCTGCTCTCCAGAATTGAACAACCACAGGCTTCCCTGTTGTAGCACTTGGCCTTGAGTTTCTTACAGCACTGGTTGCCTGTTTGTGCTTCCCTGCCAAGCTTCTCAGAGTTGCTCTTCCCTTTCTTGTTCCTCCCAGAACCAGGCACTTGAGTAGCATGTATCTGGAGGGCATTAGTAGGAAAAGTAATTAAGAGCTGAGTTAATACCAGGAAAGAGTTAGCAGAAGGTAAGAATACCAGCCACTGGGAAGGTCAAGGCAGCAAAGGGCAGGAGGCCTCTTCTGAGGAGCTGAAGGAATCCACACTCTTCCATGTAAATATTTAGTTTTTTTAATCAGATCTTAGAGTGCACCAAGTGTTTCCTCTGGCACGTACTGTGGGGCAGGAGTGCAGAGGAGCTGTTTGTTCGTTTCTTTGCCTTTGGTTCTGTTTCCATATCCTACTCATTAATGCCATTTTGGGCAACACGTCTGGCATTCTGTTCACTGAAGCTGACTGACTTGGGCAGGTTGAGGCCTTCTGACTTTTGGCAAGAGTCCGAATGCAATTGCAGAAGAAACTTCTTCATGAGAGTCTTTCCACCAGAGGTACTTCCAGTGGCTGTTCTTGGTGTTACTCCACTCGCTAATAAGGAAAATCAGAATTAATAGTGAAATTCACCCAGAGGATGGCATTCACCTTCCTGCATGAAGCCTCAGCCCTTTATTACCACTCAGGATTTTCTCATCTAAGTAGGCTTTGGTCGGAATCTTACTTCCTATTTGTCATACTAGTCCTGGTAACTCATCATGGCTGTGCACACTTGTTTCTCATGCTGGTTTGGATTAGGGCAAGGCAGTGCAGTAAGGATGAGGCCTTTCTTGCACGGCTTAGTTCAGAGTGGAAATTCCGCCAAAAATATTCCCTCTTCTACTATTAATTTCGGAGGCCAAATCTTTCTGATCTCAGCTCAAGGGCTCAATGAATACTCTTTATACCTGGATTCCTTCTTAAGTAGCCTTCTCAAAATAGTGCTTTCAAGTCTTATCTATGCCTTATGAATTTTAAAGGGCCCCTGTTCAAGCTGGATCAGATTTCCCCCGTATTGGCTGCAGAATATCCATCTTCTTTTGCAGTTGCAGTCCACATTGAGAAGCTTTGTTCTCAGGTTATAAACAAGAACCACTTAGTCACTTTGCCCCTTTCACCATGGCTGTGGTGTTTATTTCTGTTTCAGCAATGCTTTGCAGTCTTGCTTGAGGAAGCTTTTGATCCACCGGCTTTCCGGTTGAATTTTCCAAGGGCAAGTTTATGTGTTTGGGGTGTGTGTACTGTGCAGTATTTCATGTTGGTAGCTTGGGTTTCTCCTTCCATGCGCGTGTTCCTTTGAAGTGCTTATTTTCTTATTCATCTTTTAACATCAAACTAACTGCAGACCTGTGGCACTCTAATCTTTTCAGATCATGTAACGGAAAGAATGCTTCTCTTTCTGGCAGCTGCGAGCTCCCCTTAGACAACAGTCCCTGCCTGATTTGAAAGCATCATTCTTTCTGTGAGCAGAATAACTGCACGGTAATAATGGACATCATTTGCGGTACTCAGTTGTAGGACTTTTGGAATGCGTGCATCTGGAAGTGCCCACTGAGGGAAGAAGTGTTGGGATGGTATTGAGGGAGGGTACTGTCTGAAATCGTTTTTGTGCTCTAGAGAACAAATGACTAAAACATGCAATAAAAAAAATCAGAAATATTTCTCCTGTGCGTCACAGTTGGATTCGCAGTGGAATTTTGTTCTAGGATGGATATTTTTGTCATGACCCAATATACCACTCCACAACCAGGATGCCCTGCTGTCATAAACCATGCTCACCACTGTGGTATCTGAGTAACTTGGGTTGTCTGAAATAGAATTTTGGGTTACTGTCGCTACAGAGTTTGAATGTGGCTGCGTGAGCAACAGGCTGGTCTTCAGACAGCAGAAACAGAAAGCGTGAGTCTCAGCTTGTACCAAAGCAAAGTGATGAAGCTGTGTTACTGAAGAATGTTTGAAACCTAAGGAATTGTTTGTTAGGAGTGACCCTCCTTAAGTACACAGGGTGATAAGCAGGACAGTGGTTCTTCTGCTTCTTGCTTCCTTAGTGACTGACTACGACCCCGGTTGGTACTCTGGAAATATATATTTATTCCTGCCACTGCCATTTTGTGTGGCCTTGAATAAGTTACTTATTCTCATTAGATCTCAGTTTTTCATCGGTACAAAAAATTGTAGTTTCTTCGATTTTTAATTTGCACTGTGTGTTGCCTTTCATTATGCACACATACACATATATAGTGCACATTAGGACACCATTTCCAATCAGATTTCTGGGTACTCTTACAGTAAAAATAACAATCCAACTACATCTTGCAAATCTACCTCAAACAGTGTGATTTGAACATTAAAATTCCATAGTGTAATAGTGTTAATTTTCCTTGTAAGAGTAACATTGTACCTTTGGCTGGAAGTGAAGGCAGCCAGGAAGAGAAATGCTGGATATTGCAGCATGGTAACTACCTGTTGACTTCTGTTGTAGTAATTCTTCACGTATAACTGAGCGGAGTTTTTTGAATGCTTGTTTCAAGCAACCTGTGATTTGTTTGGTTGGTCTGCTGCACCCAGTGTAACCGTAAGAGGTTTCTAAATCTCTCTTGGCTCAATGATATTCTTAAAAGAATCCTGTGCAATGAATTTAAGACTGCAAGATTCATCTTCTAGGGCCACAGAAGCATGTAAGTGAAGAAATTACTGACCTAAGAGTATGCATTTTGAATAACATTCTGCCCAATGTGACTTCAGCTTCCAAAGCAGTGTTGGGGAATACAAAAGGCTCCAGCTTTCTGGTTGTGCATTTTCCTGTCCTGAGGATACTAACTCCTTCTCACCTTTATACCAAGGCATTCCTTGACGGGTGAGGTTATTCCACTCTGTGTGCATATTTCTACGTATATCTTCATATTTAGTGTTGCAGAAAGCTCTGAGGCAGTGTGTCCTGCTGGTGACTGGCTGGAGAGCTGGTGGGGTAGCAGTGAGATGCAGCTGGCTGTTTCCTGTACTGCACCCAAAGTGAGCCCTGAAACAGGGGGTGACACCTGAGAGTTCTGGAATGAGAAAGCTGGATAAGGGGTGGTGTGAATGAACTGTTATTGTGGAGAAAGATCTGAATGCAAAACCTTATCGGATATGAATTTGGTAACAGATCCCTGTTGGCTGAGCACTGGGAAGGGACAGTGATGGGGGGAATTGCTCCGCCGTAGGTAGGAGGTTGTGTTGTGTATGCCTGTGAACTGCTGTCCAGTGCCTTTCAGTTAAAAGATTTTGGATTGATATTTTGCCAGCAGCAGGAAATGGTTGTGGTGGTGGAGCCTGAAATTCAGAACTAAGATTGTTTGTCAACTTGTGAGTAAATAGGGTAGAGGTTTATATTGGGGCACATTCTGTTTGTGTGTTTCTGCTGCTCAGTATGTCTGTCTAGCTCTCAGTCTGTGCTTCTCTCTCTCTCTCTTTGTGCCTCACTTTGGCCCTGCCATGAATTTTCTCTGACCCCTTGGGGCCATTCCTGCATGGAGCTTTGATGTGTGTGCCCAGAGCTTGATTGACAAGCAAGTTTTGGTGGTGGCAGTGGGGAGAGAGGAGGGCAGGGCTTTGAACTAAAAGGCTTTGAGTTTTGAGATGTTGTGCTTACTTATCTCCTTCAGAATGTTAATTATTTACCAAGATAATTGGGCAGGAGGGGAAAAACAGAGAGGGGAGGTTATTAAAAAATTCCAACACTAACACGCTACAAAAACCTCATTTTCCAACTTGCAGCTGGCATGAAAAGGATGTTGTGTGCAAAAGGGCTTGAGTGTATGTGTGTTTGGGGAGGGGGTGCTGGGGGGGCTCCCTTTTAAGCCACCCATTTCCTAAATAGAGGGATCCCTTCAGACGAACGCAGCGGAAACATCAAAGCTCTTGGAAGAATTTTCTCTGGGGTTTCTAAACCGTGGCTGGTACTTTTTAATTAAAAAGTTTATGGAGAGCTGTCTTTGTGAGTGGAGCAGGCAATCTTAGGCACTGTTGATTGAGGACTAACGTGTTAAAAAGACCTGGTAAATAATGATTTCTGCTAAAATGACACTTGGAGGATGTGAAGATCCCTGGTCGCTAGGCAGGAGCTGAGGTTTGGAGTAGACAAATGAATGTCTCCTCTGCTTTACTCTAACGTGCAGGCTGTGTTACTTAGGAAATTCTACAGCACCTTTTGGATTAATGTCCAAAAACTTGCAATGCCACGTACTTGTTGGCATTTGTACCAGGAAGATAGCTGAAACTGATTCATCTCATCTCCATTCATCCATCCTGATTAATCTACATCTATACTAGGTGGGAATCCATAGGCTCCCCTGTAGAGATCTGGTTGGTTTTGGTTTGTGGTTTGTTGGTTTTTGTTTTTTGAGATACTATAACTGCTTTGCTGGATGGAGCATCAGTTCCAGTATCCTGATGGTGGCAACAGAGGCTCAAGAAAACTCAAGAGCAGGCAGCTTGCCCTGTGCAGTTCCTGGATGTGCCTTGGTAGTAGAAACAGGAGCAGTTGATGCTGACAAGACTTATTGGTTTGTTTTGTTCAGGAAGAGAAATGGAGTGGTGTTATTTTGCCAGAGTAAGTGTAGACCATTAGTCAACATTTTCTGTCTCACTGACAGAAGGGAAAAGTCTGAGTCTGGTTTTATTGCACTTGTGTGCTGGCAAAAGAGGAGTGCCTGCTGATCATATGCTCTTCAACGTGTGTTCCTTGTGTGCGTGAAGGGGTAGGCAGAGATTGCAGGTGATGAGTGCACACCTTTCTGGGGCCATCATGGCTGGGACAGGCAGTGCTTCCCATCTTTCCTGTGATGTATTCAGCTGTGACATACTGCATCGTTTTGTACGGAGGTGATACTGCTGGGATCAGACTCAATGGATTTACATAGTGTAACATGCTTTCATTTGATTCATTCCTTCATGAACTATGTGCATATGTATTCTTTTAAGGTGTGACACTGTAATTAAAATGCATATTAAGTTAATTATGCTTTGGCTGACAAACATCTCAACACTCACTGAGGAATTGTTGAAAAGCAGGGGTTGCAGTGATGTTCTGGGTTCAGTTCTGGGCATGCTCTGCTCATTATCATCTCTTTTAGAGGTAAATACATAAATACGAAATAATAATATTTGCAGATAAAATAAAGTTCATCAGGGTGATAAATGCAGATGTGAAGAAGGCAGTCCTGCAGTTACTATAATGAGCTAAATGAATGAAAAAACAGTTTGAATACAGCACTTATCCAAACAAGTAGGAACTAGCAGTTCAAACTGGATTGAAAACAAGTAGGTTGTTGGCACAGTGAGTGTGTTGCTGCACATCTGTGTGTAGGAGAACAGCTTGTGAGTTTTGCTTCATATTTACTGTGAGTGCCCTGTGCTGTATGCAAGTTGAGACTTCTCTGAGTTATGGATGCTTCAGTGACCTGATCTTAAACTCTCTGAATTTGTCCATAGCTGTCTGTCTCTAACGTTCACAGTAGATTGTGGAAGCATCTACAATCAGTAACCTCTTCTTTTTCCCCTTTGCTGCAGGCTAAACTCTTTCCAGCTGCTGTCATTCATTTTGGATCTGAGGAGCGCAGGGGTGAGTGAGCTTCCTCTCTTCTTCACCTGATTGTATAGCACCTGTACAAGACTGAAAAGAATTGTATCAGTATGTTAGGATTTCTTCCAGCAAAAGATAATGCAGTCCTTGCCAGTGCTGGTAACTGTTCCCCTTCAGACTGGTTAAAGCCCATCAGAGCTGGGTTGTTCTCGCTAAAAGTGGGTTTTACTGCAGTTAGCTTAAGCACAAATATAAATATAGTACATTTCTTGTGAGATTTGTTAGGCTGTTGTGCAGGCATTGTCTACTATGAGGACAAAAATGAAAGAAGAATGATTCTATAGAAGGAAATTTCACTGTAGAAAATGTTAGCTGAACAGATGTGAAATGCTCATATAGACCTCCTGCTGAGTGGACTAGCTGGAGGTGGGAGAACAGGTTGGAATCCTCAGTTGCCTGATATCTCTGGTTTGTACTTAGAATTTCTCTTTGTCCCAGAGATTGAATAACACTCTTTTAGCGAGAAAAACGTAGCTCTGATGGGCTTTAACCAGTCTGAAGGGGAACAGTTACCAGCATTGGCAAGGGCTGCATTATCTTTTGCATAATAGCTCCTCAGATGGAGTGAGCACTGAAAGAAAATGTCAGAATCTCAAGGTTTTGAATGAATGACAAAGTAAGATGCCTCGAGTTGTGCAAGAAGCAGTCACAGCTTGAAAGTGTCCTGTTTGACAGCTGGTGGAAAACTTGCTGTGGTGTACAGCAGGTTCTTGTTGAGCACTGAGCTACGTGAGTCTGTGATTGATGTCTTTATGTTACCAAACAAGTGTTGGGATTTCATCAAGTTTCATTTTAAACAGATTGTTACCTGAAATCGGACCTGCTGAGCTCTGCAGTTTCCCCTTCTGCAGCTGATTTATTGATGGCCAGGTATGTTGGAACTGAGTAGAGTTGCAGTTGAGTATTTCAAGGAGGGGGAGTGGGGGCATGAAGTGCCTTTCTAAAAAGAAATGTGATCTGAAGATGCTAGGACTTCAGTTTCTCCTTTGTACAGTCATATCTGAATTTGTAGCTTGATGAGTTCTTCTTTGTAAAGCAGGATTTCAGTGACTACATCAAGTAAATCTTAAGGTCTTTCTCATGGAGAAGAAGAGCCTTGTCAGTCTGACTTAGAAAGCTTAAATGTGGTGATACGTGGGGTTAGTATGAAAAAAAGAAGTTGTAATTCTACTTGCTTATTTTCTTCCTTAGATGTTTGTCCAAACCATTAGCTCCTTCTGCCTCGTCATCCTCAGAATCAATAGTTCCATCCCTACCTGAACCAGAAGTGGGCAGTGACAAAAAGACTGAACGACCAGAACCAGCAAGAGTGCATGAAGCTCCACAGGTGCTGAGAAGGGCCCCTGGGAAAATACCCAAGTGGCTGAAGCTACCAGGTATCACAAAATCTGGGGAGAGTTCTCCTGCTGAAACAGTTTCAGTGTTGACTCTGCTCTTGAAGATGTCAGCAGAAGGCAGGCAGGACATGATATCAGTGCTTGTCAGTCACAAATCATTTTGTGCCTTAAACCTCAGCCTTCACTGGAGAGGTGCCTCAATATTGGTTCTATAAGGAATTAAAACTAGGAAACGTTATCTGGAATTCCCTGGCTAATAATGCCAAATGTTAGTTTAGGTAGGATATTATTACTTGATTCTGTGGGGGCATCAGCTCCAGCAGCATAGGAAAAAGTGTGGAATTATTCCTGAAAGGCTGCAAACGGTCACTTGGGGTGTTTTTTCCTGTTGTGGCAGATCTGTCCTTGGTAGGATAAGGGGTAAGGATTTTGAACTGAGAGAGAGTAGATTTACATTAGATGCAGGAAGAAATTCTCCACTGTGAGGGTGGTGAGGCCCTGCTGCCCAGAGAGCTGTGGGTGCTCCGTCCCTGGAGGTGCTCAGTCATGCTGGATTGGGCCCTGGGCAACCTGAGATGGTGGGGGCAACGAGCCCACGGAGGGGTTTGATTGAGCTTTAAAGTCCCTTCCAACACAAACTACTCTTAGGATTCTACCACTCGTACTGGGATAGTGATGTGGGAAGCAATATCTTTACCATTTCCTGTTTCTAGGACTCTTGAGCCATTCCACTTTCTCAAGTAAAGGTTATCTGGATAAAGCACAGAATAACATCTTGCCTACATATGTAGGTTATCCACTAGCAGCTGGTATGAAAAGTTAATCTTGTGCTCGAACATGCATGTTAATAATGTGTAGGATGGGGTTCCCTTCCCTGGGAGTTATGTTGTATTCACCATTCCATCTGCTAAAGAGCTGTTCTTCCACACAACCCAACCATTGCCTGAACACAGCAGCACATAGATCATGCTGTTGAGAAATGATGCAGTGTGAACTGTGTGGTTAAGTGTTTTAATGGCCTTCTGTTTGTGGTGTAGGTGGGAAGAGATGAAGCATCCTGAGCTGCAGTGAGCATCCAGTTGTGCCTCTTTCCTGATGAACTACTTCAGAATTTGTAAGAAATTGTTGGTGGCCCTGGAGAGATCTAAATACATATGAACATTAATTACATACAGAAAATTGCTATTACTTTCAGCTGCCAGCTTCACCTTTTGGAAGTGTGCAAGGCCTGTTTATGACTACAGAAGCAAGATTAGAGGTTAAATTTAACATTTCCTGCATGCAAATAATATGAATAGAGAATGGAAGGGAAAATAATTCCTAGATAATGTCTGTGAAGGACTGTGATTTCATCCATATTTTTAAATTCAAATCCTCCTATCTTTTGCCTTTCTATCCTCAAAGATAACTTGAGTCTGGCTGCTTGAACTCTAGCAGCAAGGTGCAATTCAGTTTTACCTATAGTTTAGTGCTGAGTAGAACAAGACCTCTGCTTTTTGCTGGTAATTCTGGGCGTAGATGGCTAGAAAGTGGGTTTAAGGGAAGCACATCACTTACAACAGTTCCGATTGCCTTTTCTTATGAAACTCGTGGTCTACTGCACTTACACTGTTTTCATTTGCCCCAGAACACAGATATCTGCTAATGGAATTTTCTCTGCCCATAATTTATGTCAGTAACTATGGGTATAATGCAGGGAAAAAAAACTCCCATAAGAATCTCTTCATGTCACCATCAATCTGCAAACGTCTTCTGTGGTCTGAGAGTTCCCACAGCAGAGTCAGCTGTCCTCTGCGTGCAGTTGGTGTGCAGAGGGAAGTGCTGGTCCTGAATTTGCCTCCTGCAGATGCTGCAGTGGGATGAGTGTTCAGAGCTGTGCTTACACTGGAGATCACAGTGCCACAGCAGCCATGGTGCTTTATTTTATTTTTATTTTTATTTTGAATCTTCTTCATGGATCAGTGATTTGTACTGGGCAAGCTGGGGTTCCATGTTATGGTAATAGCATATTTTCCATTTTCCCTGTACAGACAATTGTTCTCTAAGCTATGTCTGCATCTGCACAATTCTGAGATGTAATAAAGCACAGTGGCCAGAGGAGGCCTTTTTGTCGGTCTCTTTGATAATGTGTTCCTTCCCCCAGTGCTCTGTTTCTCTGTCAGTTCACAGGAACCTGCTCTCTTTTCAATGGGCCTGTCATGCCTCATTCCCTTCCTCCCAGTTTTTTTTTTCTTCCAACAAAGCAAAACAGAGCTTTGTACCATCTGAATGAACTTCAAAGTAGCTAGAAAGGGCACCCAGGGTTCCTGGCACTTGTCATTGTCTCCCAGCCTGGCCAACATTTCCCTTCAGGTCTAATTACTTCCAAATGCTCTTAGATGCTTTGAAGAAACTTGAAGGGAGGGAGAAGCATGAAAGGTGGAAGAGGAAAAAGGAGACTTGAAGTGGAGGGAGCAGAATGCTTGAGCAGAAACGTTGATTGATTCCTTATATGACACCCAAACATAAACAGGGGCTGTGTGCGGCCACCGGCAGTGGAGGCTACAAGAGCACTGTGTGCAGACATGCTGCTCTAAGTTCTTTTCTTGAAAGGCAAGCCCTTCTGGTGCTTGATGTCTATAAAGGTGTATTACAGCAAAACAAAGCAAAATAATGTTTAAAGCTTACTACTTCAGAGGATTGTGTGGGCTGAGCTTGCAGTCTGTCGCTTGGTTCAGGTGCTCTGTCATGCTCATTGCTTTCACAGAAGTTAGAAGTATGCTGCAGCTACAGCTGCTGTGCTGAGTTTGTGCAGGATGTGTTGGAGGCCCACGAAGAGCCATAGGTTGGCTCCCAGCATAGGCAGTGATGTACTCATGCTGGTGTTTGAATCACTGGGTTAAGAGTAAATAGGAGTGTTTTGGATAGCAGGAAGCTGTACTGGGCTTCAGGTGTGCTACTCTTTGTTTCTGAAGAGCACAGGCAACATGAAGTGCCTTAGCTGGTTTGATTTCATCAGTTTTGTCATTTGTGAGTACGTGGTATGGGCAAAGAGAAGGAAATGTCTGGGGACATGAACAGCACTATCAGCACTAATGGGGCAGTTTATTGGGTTAAGTACAGGAGTGAGGACTAGGAGGTTAATATCAGGTCTGTCTTGACCCAGCTGCTGCTCACAGAAAATTAGGTGTGACTTAATCTGACAGAGGCACTAATAAATCTCAGCCCAGTTTCTTCTCTGTGGCTGGGATGAGCAACAGCTGCAGAACCAATACTGGGTTTAACCAGATCCCCAGAGTTAACTTTCTAATCATTTTAAAATCAAGATGCAACTGGTTTACCCAAACATACCCTAATAGTGGCTGTGCCAGTCAGAAGAGGTTTCTGGTGAGGATTGGACTCCTGCAGCTGAGCCCACGCAGCTGCATGCACTGATTCAGTCCTGTTTGTGCATGCCCCTTGTGTAACACAGTGCATCAGTTTCATCTACTGCTGTTTTAATAGAATGAGAAATGGATATTGCATGGATATTCCAACAACCAGATCGGGTCTTACTCTCCTATGCAAAAAAAAAAAGAAAAGAAAAAGCTACTGCTATTAAAATACCACTTTACCACTAACATCCAAATCTGCAGTCCTCTTCAGTCAGGAATGCTGGTGGTATGGGCCAGGGAAGCGAAGTTGAGCATTTTTAGATCCCTTTGTGTGTCACCAAGACTCAGAGTGGGGGAGAGATGATTTGGAATCCAGATAAGGTTAAAGAAAAAAAAAAGTAGGGGTGGATTCTTTTAAAGGGACCAGAGGCTGTGGTGTGAGGCTGTGGTGTGAGGCTGTGGTGTGTGCAGGCTCTTCCTAAGGTACTTGCTACAGAGATTCCTACCACGCTGCAGAACGATGGGTGCAGATTCTGGCTTTGTTTTGCTCTCTTCTGCTGCAGTATCTAACTCATCCCTAGGGGTGTTGGGCATTCAGAGGTAGTATTATCTGCATTTTTTGCTGTTGCCCTTTTTACCGTATGGTCGTGGGGCTGAAAGCTGAACTAGGTCAGTTATTTCCCTGGTTTCATGGTACAGCTGCACAAACAGTTCTCTTGGCAGAGAGGCTGCAGTTCAGAGGGTTGGGGCACTGCCTCGCCTGGTACCATCACCAAAAAGAATGCGTATTAAATTGTGGTTTTGGTCCAAATTTCCACGTGGCTCCCATCCAGAGTGATGACCTTGACAGTTCTCAGCTGAGGCACTACAGCGACCTATTGAGCCGTGCCTGCTACAGCTGTCAGCTGGAAAAAAACAAAACTGCTCCCTATTACTAATCAAAGGCTGCAACCAGGCAGCAGCACTGCACAGCCCTTTGGACACACGGCCGTCAGCTGCTTTCCATGCAGCCGGCTCCGCGCTTCCCAACAAAGCCGGCTCAGTTGTGTGGGTCCTTTCCTCCATGTGCGAGGTTTCCTATTTCACAGCTCCCCCATCCTGCCCCCCTGCCGGCCCAGGGGCCGAGCTGTCCCATGATGTGGGATTCTCACACATGCTGTTTGTTATTCTGTCCTTTTTCCTTTCGTTCTACAAAGATTTAAAGAAAGAGGGTGGGTGAGGGGAAAACCATGCAAGTCTTTGAAGCAACTTGACTTTTGATGATTAATTGCAGCAATGAGCCTGCACAAGGGGGGGAGCCTCGTTTTTGATTTATTGATGTTTCTTTGTGAGAACAAATTTATAGCAGAGGGGAAGCAGCTTCTGAGGAGAATATCAAATGGTTAAAAGGTTCTGAGCGCTCTTTGATGTCACAGCCCTGGAGAAATACTGGAAGGTAGTGAAGGACAGACACTGTTTATTTATAAAATAAAGATCAGATACCTGCTTTTGGCAAGAGCCTGTAACGGAGCTCCTGCTAACAACCTATTCATTAGCCAGGCTTGGAGCCGGACCTGAAGTTTCTGCCGCTGCCGCCCGCTGAGATGAGGAGAGCCTGATGTTTGGATGACATTTCCAGCCATTAAGTCTTTCCATGCCTCTCATCGTCTGAAGAAGCACCTGTTTCTCACATTAGCTGAGAAAGCAACAGCAGCTTTACCGTGCTGATGGGCACACCGCTAAGAAGGAAGGCAGCGAGAGGGAAACCAGTTACAGCCCACCAGAGCCAGTGAGCGGAGGCCGCTATTCAAAAACAGCATCTGCCATCAGAGCCTTGATACAGGAGCGGGGCAGCAGAAGCAATAGGGCAGAGGAAGGAGATGACACTATTATTCCTAGAGCTGGACTCAGCATCAGGCCGGGATCTTCTGCCAGCAGCTGAGCCGTCACTTCTGCTTCACCACGTCTCTAGAAATCTAAAAGCTGTAAGGAAAGAGAAGAGCAGGGGCTAAAGGCAGCAAACCCCTGGGGCACAAACGAAGGTAAGGAAGCAGCCTCACTCACCAGCTGGGGCAGCACCTTCTCCAAGTGCTCGATGTCCACCTTCTCCAGGTCCTCCGCCTGTGCCTGTCGCGCTGCTCGCGCCGCAGCTTCTGCGGTGCAGCCGGAGAGAGAGCGCTGCGACCGCGGTGCTCCGGGGGGGGGGGGGGGAGAGCATCACCCCCGGGCCGGGAGGGGGGCAGGGTGGGGGCAGGGCGGTCCGGGGACGCGGGTGGGGCCGGGGGTTGCGGGGTGCTCACCTCGCACGAAGACCGTCAGCAGCTCCGCCATCAGCAGCAGCGCGTCGCCGTTAACTGCGAGGACAGAGCGCTAAGCGGGGCGGGGGGGAACGGAGGAGAGGCCCCGCGAGCGCCGGCCCCGCCGCCCCGCACCTCGCGTCCTCCCGTCTCGGAAGTGCAGCCGCAGCAGCCGCTCCACCGTCTCCTGCGCGGAGAGAGCAGCGGTGAGGCGGCGCGGGGCCGGTCGGACCGGGGCCGCTCCGCTCCATTCCGCTCCGCACCTTCCTGAAACAGCCTTCCCGCTCCTCCATGGCGCCGCCCGTCCCACCTCCCGGACGCGCGCGGGGCGGGGCGGATCGGAGCTCGGCTGCTCGGCGGCGGCAGCGCCGCGCTCGGCGGCGGTCGGTAGCGCCCCGCGGCCATGGAGGAGTTCCGGCGGGCCTACGAGCGGCTGTGCGCGGCGCCGCAGGATGCCGTGCTGCGGCGGCTGAGGGAGCGCGGGGAGGCGCCGGGTCGGGCCCGCCTGGACCTGACGGAGCAGAGCCTCTCGCTGGAGACGTGCGGAGCGCTGGGCCGCCTGCTGCCCGGGGCCGCGCACTTCGCCGAGGTGGCGCTCGGAGATTGCGGCCTGAGCGAGGACGGTGGGCGCGGGGCTGCGCCGGGAGCCGCGCTGCTCTCATGGAGCCGTTGCTAAGGGACGGCGTTGCGTCCGGCCCGGGCGGAGCGCGAAGTAAACGACTTTCTGTCTTTTCGTACCCAGGTGTGAAACTCCTGCTGCACGGCCTGTGTTCCAATACCACCGTCAAATCTTTGGATTTGAAGGTGAGTTTGTTAAGAGGCTGTGGCCCTGCGTGCACCCCTCGCACTCTCAGGGCAGCCCTCAAATCGTAGCCCTGTGAGGCCCCAAGGACTGGGATGATCCCAGGCTGCCACCGATTGTCCTTAGGATGTGGTAAGGGTACTGGGAAGGGATTGGGATGAGAGCTGTTGGAGAGGGTCCAGAGGAGCCACAGAAATGATCAGGGGCTGCAGCACCTCTCCTACAAAGACAGGCTGAGGGAGCTGGGCTTGTTCAGCCTGGAGAAGAGAAGGCTGCGGGGTGACCTCATTGCAGCCTGCAGTACCTAAAGGGAGCCTGCAAACAGGAGGGGAGTCAACTCTTTGGAAGGGTTGATAACTGCAGGACAAGGGGAAGTGGTTTGAAGTTGAGGGAGTGAAGATTGGGGTTGGATGTCTGGGGGAAGTTCTGTGCTGTGAGAGTGGTGAGGTGCTGGAACAGCTGCCCAGAGAGACTGTGATGCCCCGTCCATCCCTGGAGGTGTTCAAGGCCAGGTTGGATGGGGCCCTGGGCAGCCTGGGCTGGTATGAAATGGGGCGGTTAGTGGTGCTGCCTGTGGCAGGGGGTTGGAGCTTCATGATCCTGAGATCCCTGCCAACCCAAGCCATTCTGTGATAAGAGTAAAACAGAGACAGAGGGATGGGGAAAGAAATAGGAACATGAGCTCAGCCGGAGTTAGAAACAACCCCACAACACGGCTGTGATCACTCAGCACTTTCATTTCAGGGCAATAACCTGCGAACCACAGGAGCTGAGGCACTGGGAAAACTTCTTAGGCAGAACAAATCTATCAGGAGGTAAGAAATTGTATCTCTCTCTTTCTGTTATTCCTACCAAATGGAACCTCAAGTTGGAAAAGAATAAGGGATGAGGGTGAATTTCTTGGGCTGGGAGGGATGTCAAGAGTGCCTATGGCTTAAGTGAAGGAGTGAGAACTGGAGGTACCTCTTCTGGGGATGCAGAGCACTCTGCTCCCTGAGGCTGTGTAGGGTGGCTGGGTGCTGTGATCCAGGTATCATTCAGGCTCTTGCAGCTGTCCTTTTACAAACTCCAACCCTGTCTGACTTTTCCTTAGCTTAATCCTGGAATGGAACAGCCTGGGTGTATGGGAGGAAGGCTTCTCCTTTTTCTGCCAGGGACTGGGAGCAAACAACTTTCTCCAGAAGTTAGATCTGCGCAACAACCAGATCAACCATCATGGGGCAGGAGAGCTGGCCGTGGCACTGAAACGAAATGCCAGCCTTCAGGAGTTGGGTGAGAGTGGCTGTTTGTCCACATACGTGTTCACATGCACATGGAATCATTGTACCAACGCTGATCTCTGCCAACCAGTGAGCATCATTCCCAGTTCTTATTAACCTGGATCACATTGTATGCTGGGAACTGTCACTGGGATCTCAGCACTTCAGGTTCATTTTTGCCTTCCTGCTTTGCCAGTTGTTTCCTTCCCTTTCATTCATCTTAAAAAGGGAGTTAGTAGTCACTGCTGTGTTTGTGCTGAGACCTTACGGGATTGGTTACCCATGCATGTAGAGGTATAAAGAGCATGGCTTCTCTTGAGTCTTGTGTGTTTCAGGAGGTATGTGGCTATTGGGGTGAAAGATTGCTTTCTGTATAGATCTACGTTGGAATAACATTGGGCTTCTGGGAGGCCGAGCTTTGCTGAACTGCCTGCAGAGCAACAAGACCCTGAAGAAGCTGGAACTGGCTGGGAACAACGTTCCCAGTGACATCCTGAAAGCTGTGGGTAAGTAGGACTTTGAATTATAGAATTATACAGGTGGGAAAAGACCTTTCAGATCATCAGGTCCTCTTATCAACCTAACTCTACTGAGTGTACCACTTAAACCATGTCCTAAAGTGCATGGGAGAGAATCAGTAACTCTTCTCCAGTCTCAGCACTTGGGGAATATAGGGTACTTGCTGCTCCAAAAGAGAGCTGTCCCTCCTTCTCTCCATTTCTCTACAGCCTATACACAGTGCTCAATGTTATTTCTTTCCTCTCCTGTTCTCTCTGCGTCAGAACAAGCCATGGATCACAACCAGGACCGTCAGACCATCCTCAGTGAGACACAGCACCGAACTTGTGTGCTCAGCAAGGAGATATTGAATCTGAAGGATGAGAAGACCAAGCAGGTCAGCCATCCTTCGTCAGCACTTCAAACTGGTCAGCTGGAATCCAGTGCCTTCTTTCAGCGCCCCATTATGCCCCAAAGATGCCTTCCTGCATCTCCTCCTGGTTGTTTATGAGCAGTACACAGCAGTGTTCAGTAAATAGGCTCCTTCTACTGAGCTAGTTTGCCCAGGAATCAAATCCATGACAGTACAGGTATTGACACATCCCCTGCTGAGCATATTCGCTCTGGATTCTTGTGGAGTTCTGGTGATTTTCTTTGCCCATATTCATACTTTTAATTTCTTCTTTAGTAACTGAATTGATGTTTTCTGAACAGTGAAAACTTAGAAATATCACGCAGTTTTCCTTCTGGCCCTCAATGTTGCAGAGCCCTGCAGTTAATGACCTCAGTCAGACATGCTGATGAACCCCTTCCAACCTGCAGTTTGGTTTCTTCCAAGAGAGTGATGTGAGCTCTCTTCTGCTGTCATTAGGAAGAGAAAGCTGACAAATACAAATGCTCCAAGGTGATGCAGTTCATTTTTTCATGTGTGTGTGCCTTGTTCACAGTTCTTGGATTTGATGGACACTATAGACAAACAGAGAGAAGAAATAGCCAGGAGTGGCAGGTGAGTTGGATTTGAATGCTTTCTGCTGTTGGATAGCAGTATTGGACCCTTTCCATTTCCTGATAGAAATTAGCCACCCCTCTTTTTTTTCTTTCTTCCCCAAATTCAGGATATCTGCAGGACGTGTCAGCCAGCTGCAGGAAGCATTGAATGAGCAGCACTCTATTATGAATTCACTGAAAGCCAAGTATGGAAGAGGAAAGCCTTAACCTTCCCAATCTTCTGTGCTGTACGGGCAGGGCTGGGCAGAGCTGTTAAGGGGCTAAGCTCGAGTGGCTGGCTTAGTATTTCACATAATCATATCTGCAGTAATACCCAGAAGTGGTGGCCAGATCAGGTTTTTAGAGAACTAATTATGACCAGATCAGGCTTGGATTAAAAACACAGTGCATTGCTGTAAAAGCAAGTGAATTACAAAGAGTGAACAAAAGAGAATAGTGGGGATGGGGATATTTTTCTTCCAGTTTGCAGCCTGGTGAAAGTCTGTCCCTGCTTTCCCTGGCAGTTGACAGGATTCTCTGAGAGCCACTGTAGACATGGGGGAACATGACCAGCAAGGTTTTGTGTTCAGGAGCAGTGAACTGGAACTGCCTAACAGTGCTGTTACACTGAGTAGAGCCGTATGCATGTGAGAATGGTTGGACTTCAAACACTTAATGACACTGGCTACTTCAGCTAAAAGTGGTTTCATTACATGGTGCCTCAGAGTGGACACGTCCTCATATACAGAGTGAGCAGATCACTTTCACTGCCTGTGTTCAAAATTCTGTTCCTAATTCTTAATTCCATAAAATTCTTCCTAATTTTAAAGAATCTTGCAGTGGTGTAAAAGAGCCAGCCTTATTCTGGTCTGAGAGTGGGCAAATCCTGGAGTGGTCCAGGTATGGAAATCACTTTGTTGCAAATAGGCTCATATATGTTAGCACCTTGTAGCACGTAATGCATGCTGCTCTCTTGGAGTGTCTCCCTTAGAAAGGGCTCTGGAAAGTGTTTCTCTGTGCAGGCTGCAGATGACTGAAGCTGCCCTGGCTCTGTCTGAGCAAAAGGTGCACAACCTGGGAGAGCTGCTGAGTGCCACGAAACAGGAACAGGCCAGCATGGCTGAGCGCCACTTTGCAGAGCTCCAGCAGCAAAAACAGGTGAGCTGGGTCAATCCTAGTTAGGTTGGAGACCTGGGCTCTGGGTCATACCTGCTTCGTGTGGGTTTGGGGGATGCTGGTTGGGTTAGGCAAGCATGACTCCATGAGTGGGTTTGCCACAGCTGCTGTGACAGACGTTCCTGTGGAAATGAGACAGGTGAGTGTGAGGGTGGAGAGGAGCTGGGGCATCTGTGGATGGGCTGGATTTAGTTGGGCACAGTGTTGGTTGTGCTAACTTGGTAGTGCAGAGAACTAAGTGAGTATGTGAGTTCTTAATTGTGCTGCTGTTTGCAGGAAGGTGCTGAGCGGGAAGGCAAGCTTTTCCGGGACTTATCTGCCAGCAATGAGAAGAACTTGCTTCTAAGAAACCAGGTAGGAAAGGAGGTTCAGCACTGGGAGGTGGGACCTGGGTGGTATTTGCCTCTGCTCCACGTATGTCCTCTGCTTTGGCTCCTGTTTGTCTCTGCTGATTGTTCTGTACAGCTAACTTGCTCTGCTAATAGGAGAAGAAACTCCTTCGTGACAGTGATTTCCTGTTAGGTGGATGAGCTGGAGAAGAAGTGCAAAGTGCAGCAGGATCAGTTATTCCAGCTAAAACAAGACTTGACCAACACAACAGCAGAGCTGAAGCTGCGGGCTGTGCAGGCTGAGGGTGAGTGGGAGATTAAAAGCAGCTTGTGGGCACCCATGGAGTATTGATACCATCAGTGAGTCAGTGATGCAGGACAGGGAAAGGGAAAGCTCATGGTGTGGTGTAAATACAGCCTACGTGGCAGGAGTGCCTTAGTTCTGATGTGCCTGCTTTTCATCTGCAGAGCGCCTGGAAATGGAAAAAAGAAGATTTAAACAAAGTCTTGAAGACATGGAATCACTTCGCTTAAAAGAGGTGAGAAAGGCACTTCTGTAGGATGTCTGTAGCTTCTTGAGGTTCAGCTCTCTTTGATTCTGGCCATTGGAGGCCATCATTTGCACTTCAGTTTTTAAAATAGTGGATTTAGACTTTCTGTGTAATAGACTGTTTCTACAAGAAGAGCTTAACTGAAGAGATCACAGGGCATTGTATCTGTTAGCAAGTATTGCAGACTGTAAGGATATAAGCCAGAGGGGTGACTGCCAGAGAGGCATGGAGGATGGACCTTGTGTCAGTCTTGCTAGGCATAGTGTTAATTA
Source organism: Lagopus muta (assembly GCF_023343835.1). Taxonomy (NCBI): domain Eukaryota; kingdom Metazoa; phylum Chordata; class Aves; order Galliformes; family Phasianidae; genus Lagopus; species Lagopus muta. The sequence goes on along the minus strand of NC_064450.1, from coordinate 4,994,137 downwards.
TGAATAAGTAATCTTGTCCTGCTCAGTGAAATCAAGATACATTATTAGAATGAATTAAGATATACGCGCTCTGTGCAAACAGTCCTCTAAGGCAACTCAGCCTGCTTCTATCTTCTCTATTACGTTTCAGAAGGATGGAGAGAACAAGAGGCTGTGATTGGCTCTGTTTGGAATGTTTATGGAGGTGTCAAATCCCTTAAAAATAAAATATATCTCCATAGATTTGGAAATCTTGTAAGAAAAGACACAGGATAGGAGGATGTTAGCCACACTAAAACTGGAAAATGATTCTCTGATCTTTTGTACCACTTGAAGATAAGAGCTCATTAAACTTTGCATGGAAGGGATGCTCTTTTTCGTGCTCAGTGGCCATGCTGTTATGCTTGGAGATATGAGTGATTTTCTGGCACTTGTTTAAATGTTTCCTGCTGCTGTGCAGGTGGATCACTTGACGCAGCACATGGAGGCCAGTGAACGTTCTATGCAAGACAGAGTGCAGAGGCTGGAGGCCATCAGGATAGCCCTGGAGGAGGTGAGAGTGGGTGCTCTGGGTGCATTCAGGTGGGAAAGGAGGAGGTGCTCTGTGAAATCTTCTAGTGCTGACCTGTGTAAACTCTGTCACATGTGATGGGAAGGAACAAAAGAGAGCAGCTGGGGCATTCAGTTTACCAACAAAAATTATTTTAACTGCTTACGACTAAAGAATGAGAAAGTTCCATGGAGAAACTTGCAGACTGTGCTTGAACAAAAACAGTTACCTCTGAACACGGTTAGATTCTTACCAGGATTTGACTCTACAGATTTCCTGCAGGGAGTCCCAGGCCATGTAGCATCTTTCTCCTGATCTGTTCCCCAGATAGATCCACTGCTGCTCTCTCCTCTCATTTTCACTGAATTTATGTGGCAATCTCAGGATGAGAAAAGGTGTGTAATTTGGTCTTGGTCACCCTGTCTCTGCATGACAGGAGCAGTTGTGTCACTTTGTAGCCTGTGACTAGGAAGCTGCTGATGTTTTCTTGCTGGTGTTTCAATGATGGAGCTTCCCTATCTGGATCTTTCCTGTTTCTGTGGCAGGAGCTGAGCCAAGTCAAAGCAGCTGCACTCACTGAGCGAGGCCATGCAGAAGAAGAGTTAATAAAGGTTCGGAATCAGGCACGGTTGGATGAGGTAAGGATTGCCTTTGGGCCCTGACTCTGGGAAGGAGTAAATTTGGCTGCCTGGCTTGTTTTTGCTGTAGGGAGATGATGAATAATTCCCATCTCTGGGCTTCATTGTCCAATGAATAGTTTGATTTCTAAGGAAGGACTTCTGAGAAGTCTGAATTGTGTCCAGAGTGTCCTGATATGTTCTGTGCTTTCCAGTAGTATCAGAACTGATGTGGATATTGTCAAAGCAGAACTTAGGAATCTAAGCTAGCAAGTTGTGGAGCAAGCAGCCAGGTGTAGGTGCTGTTTATCAGCAACTTCCCTGTGCTGTTCTGTAACTCTGGACTCAGAAGCATTTCCCCAAATGGCGGCTGCTGCTGCTGGATGAAAAGGCTCTGCAGAGTTGAATTTTGTAAAATAGCCATGAGGAAAATACAGCAAAAACAGTTGAAATTGTTGCTTATACACAACAACACAGAAGAAGATGCTTTACAGAGTTAAAACATAGAAAAGCTGTTGTTTGTGTTAGAACAGCAGTAGGTTAACCATGTACAGCTGTGGTTCAGAGCCATTATAAAGATAATGGATGAAGAGGAGGTGAAGAAGGATCATTAGATGTGAACACCAGAGGTGGCACTGGTAGCAGAAAGCAGCTCAGATTGTCTCCTGATTGCAAGGGAGTTGTGCTTTATCTATTACAGGTACATCCTGTGCTTGCTTGTTCTTCAGTACCAACTGGCTGAACCAAGGCTTCACGGTGTTGGGAACAAAAATGGGAATAATCCTTCACAGGAATGGAACAGAACTGATGGTTTTGGTTTTTTTTCTTTGTATCTTACAGCAGCAACGAGTGGAACACCTTGAAGAGAAGCTGCGGCTGATGACTGAAGCACGTGATGAAGCTCAGAACTGCTGCCTCAAACAAAAACAAATGGTTGGTGAGGCCCAAGTCAAGGCCAATCAATTGAGCCTGCATGCTGATGGACTCAGAAGGAGAATAGAGGAACTTCAGCAGGTAATTTCATCTGGAGCAGAGAGAGTCACTGTTGGGGGCAGAATAAATTACAAAAGTTGTTTGGTTAATTGTGGATTTTTCTTTGTGTGTCAGGATCTGAACAGTAAGGAACAGGAAAAAGTGACAGAAGTAAATAAAGTGAAAGTGGAATTACAGGAGCAGATTGGACACCTACAGGCTGAACGTACAGCGCAGGAAGGGCTGAGAGAGAAGATTGCAGCCCTGGAGAGACAGCTGAAAGGTGGTGGATCCTTCCATGCTTTTCAAACACTAATGTGTGGTAGCCTACACTGGGCCTTAAACAGAGCTATGCTTACAGGTGACACAGGCGCTTCCAACCTTTGAATACAAATCTACCCTCCATCCTGCTGTTTTTGCAGTGATTCTTATCCTCATTTTATTGAGACCATGACTTAGTAATATACTGCCCAAAGCTGCACAGCAAGCTAAATGTTGGGACTTCCTGCACAGCGATGTGTAACATTATGTCTGCAAAACCTTTCCCAATGCCTCGTGCAGCTGAAGGTTTCTTGCAGCTTGTCTCGTGCTTGTTGCTCACCCTGTTTGTGCTGCCCTTAGCTGTGCCTACAGCAACTTGTTCCTGTTTGTTCTAAGGGCACCCGAATTTTCTGTACCAATGCTGCTTTACTTTCACAGTCTTGTCAAGTAATCACCGAGAGGCACTGCTGGACAAAGAAGGTGAGATCTCTATGTTGATGGAGAAGCTGAGAATGAAAGAGGCTGACATCTCCAGGATGAAAGAAGAAGAAGCCCAGCGAGCAAGTATATTGCAGAATGCCATCATGGCATATGTGCAGGGATCCTCCTTGGGAACCCACAGTTTGAGGAAATGAGAGTGTCTTAAAGAATCCAGGTACCAGGATGAGGATAAGCTACTCAGGTACAGCCCCTTTTTTGTAAATGAGAATCTTTTGTCAGAGCTGGGGAGACCTGAAGGTTTGCAAGGAGAAAACTCCTCTTGTTCTTCAGAAATCTTGTTCCCAGCAGCATAAAGGAGAGGAGGAAGGAGCCATACTCAGCTCAGATAGAAGCTTATGGGTCTGAATTTGTGATGTAGAGTCCTTAACCTGCACTGATACAGTATTTGAAGCTGTTTCTGTGCTCTTTACAGTGCCATTCTGCCAGCATCCTTTGTTAATACTGGTGTGATTTTATGTTCTCTGAAAAGCAGTTGTTCTGAAGCACTAGTTTGAATACCAGGGCTGATCACAATGCAGCCTTGTAAATGATGGGTAGCAATGTTAAGGGTCCCTGGATGTGGGAGCCATTTACTTCACCCTGAGCCACGGGGTCCAGGAGCTGCTGGAAAGGACAAATCTTTGTGTGCCCAGTGGTTATGGATGCAAGCAGTGGCTGACAGCTGACTTTGGCTTTTTGCCTTGTCCCTCTGTGACCCTGGCTGTAGTGATGGGCACTACAGGAACATTTCTAACACACAGGAACAGCTGTATGGAGAGGGACTGCTGTGCAGTGTCGATCCATATCCTCGTTGGACAGCTGGGATTGGGCCATGGTTCACACCTCTACAACACCAACTGAGAGAGGAGTCTGTTTTCCTCCTTACTTGAATTCAGCCCTTTGTTAGAGTTCTTGTGGCAAAAATGCAAGAAGATTTAATTCCATTATGACTTTTGGCAAAACTCCTCCTAGCTTCTCAGGATCTGTTGTTGGGGCCTTACCCTGGAGGTGAGCTGTGGTTCTGACGGGCTGGGGAGGAGGAGCTTCCTTTCCTTGGCAGCAAAGGTCCATCAGGTGGCACAGAAAAAGGGACAGGACTCCAGGATGAGATCTTCCTGCTGCTTTTTCCATTGAGTCTGTGTGGGAAAAATGAATGTTTCAAGAGCCAGCTGGACAACAAAACTTTGCGTGGACTGCTTGGTTTGCGTTCTCGACTTTTATGTTTTTATTTCTAAATCGTTTTGCTGTGCTGTTTTAATAAAGAGCTTTTACATTTTCCATAACACGGGGCAGTGACCAGCTAGCTGATGGCTGGAGCAGAGGGCATTGCTGCTGTGCTGCTCTCAGGGACATCCCGTCAGTCTCCCCTGGAGCTGAAAGCTCTGCAATGCATGGCAGCATCTGGGCCAGAAGAGCTGAAGGCGGGTGTGAGCTGGGACTGTGCGTTGGGTGCCAGGAGGGGGTCTGTGCTAGGAGCAAATGTGCTGCGGCGACAGAGACTGCTCTGTCTGTTCCTACCGGGGTACGTGGATGGCTAGAAGGGGCCACAGGGGGTTCAACTGCGGGACTGAACAGAGCTGGGGGTGCCCCATCCCTGGAGAGGTTCCCATGGAGTCATTCTGTGCCAGGCTGACGTGCCCCGAGCAAACATCCCCCAGCGTTGGGGTTGGAACCCGATGGCTTTAAGGTCCCCGCCCCCTGGGGCCGCTCCGCGTCTCCGGCAGCTCGGCATTTATTCCTCAGCGCTGCGGCTGCACAACGTGCGGTGTGGGCCGTACCGCGCTCCGCCTTCCGCTTTCACGGCACGAGGCGGCGGCGGGCGCTCAGCCCCGGCATCTCCTGCGGGAACCTCTTTCCGCCCCGTCACCGTCGCGGCGCTCGGCTCTGATCGGTGACTCTCGGCTTATCTCTGCTCGTCTCCGCTCGGCGGCGCTCGGCTCTGCTCGGCTCATCTCTGCTCGGCGGCGCTCGGCTCCGTTCGGCTCTTCTCGGCCCGTCTCTGCTCGGCGGCGCTCGGCTCGCCCCGCCCCGCCCGCGCGGGCTGTCACTGCGGCGGAGTCGCGGCGGCGCCGCCATCGCGGGCAGATGCAGGCGATCAAGTGTGTGGTGGTGGGCGACGGGTGAGTGCGCGGCGGCCGCGGGACGGAAGCGGCGTCGGCCCGCCCGCGCCCCGGACCTCGTGGCTCCGCACAAAGCGGGCCGGAGGCCGGCGGAGCCGCCAGGAGGGAGGGCCGGCCCGGCGCGGCCCCGCCCCGCGGCCCAGGCGAGCCGGCTCGGCAGAGCGGGAGGCACCGGAGCGGACGCCGCGAAGCCGAGGCGGGCGGAGCCGTGCGGCCGGGCCGCCATCCCGCAGGGCCGCCGGGAGGGATGCGCGGGGCCGTTCCCGGAGCTGCGCCCGTGGAAGGGAGCCCGGGGCCCGCCTGCGGCTGCCGTCTGTCGGCTCGGGGCTTCGTTCGCATCTGTCGGCGCGCCGCCGAGCCGGCCGGCGCGTTCCCCTGGGTTTAAAGCCCGCCTCGCGTCGTATCGCTGTTCGGTCCCCGTCGCTGCGCAGCCTCTCCCCCGCCCCGTCTCGATGCTCGCAGGTTTTTCTTACGTCTCCTTTTGTTGTTTGCCTTCCAAAATGAAACGCGTCGCTGCTTCTCGCTTCACCGCACGGCCTGTCGTCCTTCCCGCTCTGTTCTCTGGGCTCCTTCTGGTGCTTTTGGCTGAGAACGCAGCTGTATTCATAATACGGGCATGCTGTGGACTTCTGGTGCTTCCTAACTTTTCCTAGCTTGTCTTACGTATTTCTTCTTGTTATTCCCAATGCTCTGTTTGCATTACTGATCACTACAGCAAGCACGGGACAAAAATGCAGAGAAGTCATTGTGAATGGTCTTAGGGAGCAGCTGGTCCTTCCACCTGCCTGTGCATACAGCGCCCACAAGTATGTGTTGGGAGTGAGGTCTTCCAGTTTCTAGCTGGAGGGCCTAAAGAGGCCAATAGGAGACTTGTCCAATGCAGCACAGCCTTGTTATAAAGAAGACAGCAACAGCTGTGAGTGGGGTGTGCTGGCAGTGGGCTCCAGGTCTGCAGGTTGGTGGTGAGCTTTGAACGAACTTGGCTGAATAAACTTGGGTACCCAAGCACTTAAGTCACAGATATGTTATGAATTGCATGGTTTCCCCAAGGTGCTGAATTGGGATGTAAGTTGGACATGAGAGTGTAGTGGAGCACAGCGGCTCCTGGTGCAACCTCCCTGGTCTGGGCAGGGGATGCAGTGCAGGGGAGAAGCAGGATGGGTTGGTGCAGTGGTTCTGGCTGTGTAGTCCCTGTGCAGCACTGCGGTCTCTCATCCTGAAGTCTGCTACGTCACTTTTCTGAGAATCAGGTTGTGTATAACTGTGTCTGTTCAGGCTCAAACTCTAACAGCTGTTACTGGCACTCAATATTGGTTTCCTTTGAAGGTTCTCTACAGCTCACAACTTTTACAGTAATAAAGAAGTTGGTTTTGCTCGTGTTACTTCTCTGTTCTTAGAACTAAGCTTCTCCCTTCCCCTGCAGGGCTAACGGCCCTTCATATCCTGACACAATTGTCAGCCAGCTGCTGCCCCTGAGTTGACCAATCCCACCTGCCTTTGCCAAAGCTCTGAGCTGATGTTTTAGTGATCTCCCTTGGTGCCAGAATCTCTTTCCAAACTGCCAGTAGTCACTTGGAAGTTGGTTTTTGTTTATGGATACTTATTTTTTTCATCCTTTGTATATATTGACATTCAGTTCCTATGTCTGAAGAGCCTGAATAACTACTTGTGTGCTGTTCCATGTTTTCTCACCTGCTGTTTGCCCATTTTGCTAGATCATTATGGATATGTTGAGGGAGAGCACGTCCAGGACGTAACCCTAATTTATTTCCCCTCTTGGTTTTGGAACAAATACATTTTGCCTGGTGTTCTGCTGAGGCCAAAGGAGTGGAGAAAAGGGGTACAAGAGAGCAGTATCAGATGCATGCTGAGGTGGGGTGAGTTCAGGCCTGGTCCCTGATGGAAAATTTTAGCCTGCTGCAGATCTTTTCCTCATGTAAGCTTTTCACCTAACCTCACTTTTTTTGGATGGGAAAGGGTAAATCTCCCTGCCCCAGTGCTTTCTGCTCTACCCTCCTTTACACTTGTCACTCTCATCCTCTGCAGAGCTGTAGGGAAGACCTGCTTGCTGATCAGTTACACCACGAATGCCTTTCCTGGAGAGTACATCCCCACTGTGTGAGTAATGTGCATCAGCTGCTCTTCCCTCCGTGTGTGTGTGTGTGTGTGTGACAGTTGGTTTTGTGGGTGAGGAGGCTGTGAACTCTGTATGTGGAGTATGGCTGTGTATGAGAGGAGAGGAGAGTACCCCCATGGGAGCTGCATTGCACAGCGACCCCTCCTGATTCGCTGCCCCTTGGATCTCATATAATGTAACATGTACATCAGAATCTGTCACTGATGGGGATTCTTTTTTGGCAGGTTTGATAACTATTCTGCCAATGTCATGGTAGATGGAAAGCCAGTGAATCTCGGCCTCTGGGATACAGCAGGACAGGAGGATTATGACCGACTGCGGCCTCTTTCCTATCCACAGACGGTGAGTGCTGGGCTTGGACTGGCTTATGACTACTCTACTATGAGGCTGTCACGTTCTAGTTCCTACTTTGCAGTGGTGTTTGAACAGTTATGCGTGTTGTAGGTCAGCTTGGGTGCATGGAATGGTGTGGAACTGCTGTAAAGCTGAACTGTGTTTTGTATTCTCACTCTCCTTTGGTGCCATAGCTCACTATTGGGCTTTGCTAGTGTGTAGTGATTGCTATGTGGCCCCCACCACCAGGGATGAAGACTGTAGCACTGTTAAGGTGTTTATGGTCACAGGCTCTTAACAGGATGAATCTGGTATTTAAAATGTAATTACAGTAATTAGTAATTAAAATGAGGTCACACACCGAAAGTCCATTCCTTCTCTCTCTGAATTAGTTTAGCAACTTTCACATGGAAGGGCTTCTTACAGCCAACAGTCCTTGTTGTTGAGGGTGGTTTTTTTTGGTGAGGCTCCCTTTCTCACCCTCCTTCCAATATCTCTAGCCTTTCCTTTCTACACAATTAATCCTCTTGTTTCCCCCACAGGATGTTTTCTTGATCTGCTTCTCCCTTGTGAGTCCAGCCTCCTTTGAGAATGTCAGAGCCAAGGTATTGTATTCCCCTTCTTGGTGGAAGGTAGGAACCAGTGCAGTTCACTGCCTGAGCCAACCCTGTGGCACCTACAAGCCCCACATTTCTAGCAGTTGTGTGTTTTGAGAAACAAAAGTAATAGTTGCTTGGTTTTAAGAGGGACCTACTCTTTATTCATGAATTCTTTGGCTAAGCTTTTGCCTCTTCGAATCTGTGTTAAAGAAGATGAGGGATGTCCTAGAAACTAAAATGGAGTTGAAGTACTGCGTGCAGTGCTGGCTGGTGTCATCTGTCACGATTCCATGTTTCAGAGGCTCGTTACATCTGCACCAGCCTCTTTCTGCAGAGCATACCCAGAATTCTAGGTAGAAGAATCCTGTTCAGATGTTTACACCATGTCAAATATTAGTAAAAATCTTGTTCTTAGTAGTGAATGCAGCCTCGTGGAAGTGCTTGCTGCCATGGCTACTTCTCTCATCACGCTTCTCTGTTTCAGTGGTACCCTGAGGTCCGACACCACTGCCCAAATACACCTATCATCTTGGTGGGCACCAAGCTGGACTTAAGGGATGATAAGGACACCATTGAAAGGTTACGTGATAAGAAGCTGGCTCCCATCACCTACCCCCAGGGTTTGGCCATGGCTCGGGAGATTGGTGAGTGATGTGCTGGGACGTCTTCGTGGCACTGAGCTTTTTGTTTCAGAGGGGTGAGGGACGCTGCCTCCTGGTAGGACTGGAGTGCTTGAGCTGGAGCTCTCTTTCCCCTAGGCTCGGTAAAGTACCTTGAGTGCTCTGCCCTGACACAGCGGGGCTTGAAGACGGTGTTTGATGAAGCCATCCGGGCTGTGCTCTGCCCGCCGCCCGTGAAGAAGCCTGGCAAAAAGTGCACCATGTTCTGAGGGCTGTGGCCTAGGTGCTGGCTCAGCATGCTGTTGTCCTCCGACAGATTGCGTATTAGCTGGGTGTTTCTGGAGGGGGCTGGGATGTGTAGGGCCCTTCATCATGTACGAAGTCAGTGTTTTTTAAATGTCTCTTTGATTTAACGTCAGTGTTGATGTGAAGGGGCAGTGGGGGCAGGAGACTAGCTGGGGGCTGTACAGCCCTCAGGAAAGTACAATGGGGAAGGCAAGATAGCTCCTTGGGGCAACAGGCTGTTTTGGCTCTCCTGAACTCCAAGCTGAAAGGGCTGAGACACCCATCCTGTGCTGGAAACACCTGTGTTTCATCTGCGGGTGTAACTCGTGCTGAAGATCCTTGTGGGAGTGGGAAGGAAGCTGATGTAAGTGGTGGTGAATGACGAGAGCAGCTGGAAGAGTAGAAGGGTCTCCTTGCCCAGCCTCCTGTGGCTAACAGTTAACAAATTGGTGCTCTATCAGATACGTGCCTGAGACTGTTGAAGGAATCATAACCAGCCCCAGAAAGGGGTCAAAGTAAATGAAATGTGAAGCTGAAGAACTAATCATTAGGTGCTTAATTGGATACTAGCCAAACTCAGTGAGTGAAACAGCCTTGTGCAATCAATGCATTTGCCTTTTTGTGTGCACACCCTAGGACAGCATGGTGCTGCTCCCCCCCATCAGTCTTTAGCAGGGCCTCCCCCCACAATCCAGTCTCTGCAGAGCAGGGCTGAGGTTGTTGCCTCTGTTTTGTTTTTTTCTACTAAAGAGAGCAAAGGAAGCAATGAGGTGTCTGCTAACTTCTTCTTTCCCTTCCCAAGGAAAATGCAGGCAGGCTTTATGGGTTTGGATGGAACAGGGAAAGCTTCTGAAGGGTTGTGTTTGTAGGGGGGAATAGGGTTGGAAGAAAGACAGATCCAATTTCTAATCATCATGTAGAGTGATAAGATAAAACCTTATTTGGTGCAATAAACATTCTCCATGACAGCATATGTGATCTTTATTATATAGCAGCCTCTAAAGGTAACTTTCTGCCTCAATTCTCAAACAGATTCTAGCTCTGCTGCCCCTCTTGTCCAGCAACACTGGGACTTTGTCACTGTTTACTATTCCTTTTAGATCTATGCAACACTAGTATGAAAATTAGGCAAGATATGAAATGCAGATGTCATCTTAGGAGACGAGAAATCCCCCATCAACCATCAGTGAGCTGCCAGTTGTCATAGCACTCTTGTCACTGAGCAGGAAAAGAATGCTGTTCACCACATCATCCACCTCTGGAATCAAACAGAGGACATCCAATGCACCCCCAATCTGTACCAGAAAAACAAGCATCCCAAACAATGTGTCTTGGGCCTCTACGTGTAATTGGAGCAGGGAAATCTCTCTGCCCCCCTGGGCTGTGCTTGGTGTGATATACAGGACATCCAAAAATCATCACTGTGATCAAATGATAGATACTTAATTCACAGCAACAACCAGTGCTCCCTGCAAGTCATATCCATGAATAATAGAGGAAGTTCATTCTGCTTATCCAGAGATGACAGGGCTCTGGAACAGGGGAGGTAAGTGTGCCCTGTCATCAGATGCTTTGGGAATTCAGCCACAGCCACTCAGCAGGGTTATGACTTTGCTCACAAATAAAGGCAGGGTAGCTGTGGCTGCGATGTCAGTTAGGAGGAAAGCTTAGATATTAGAAGGAGCACAGCCTGGCAATAGATCTAGACTGACCTGCAAACTTTCCTAGTGGAATCCGGTTAATCATGGCAGCAGATTTCTGAGGATCACTCCAGTTAATTCTTCCCATGTCGGTCATAACTACTGTGGGATTCACAGTGTTCACCCTTATCTGAGACCAAGAGCAACACACCGTGTACCAAACTGCTCTGAGACAAAATGCCTTTCACGCTTCTCTTTCAGAAGAAATCTTACCTTGTGGGGTCCCAGTTCCATTGCCATTACCTTACTCAGCATATCCAAAGCACTTTTGGTAGAACCTTAAAAGAGGAAGGAAGAATGGGAAGCATTTAAGTGCGCAGCACTCGGTCTGGATCATGGAGAGGTACTTTGTTTGGAACTGGCAGCCAGAACCTTTGTGGCTGTGGGTCTTCAGCTAGTCAAAAATGAAAGGGGCACTTACAATAAACAGCATGATCCCTCAGGACACGCTGAGATGCCTGGCTAGAGACATTCACAATGGCACCTGGTAGCCCCTGTGCAATCATCTGCCGAGCAACGATCTGAGGAGGGGAAAAAAAAATAACAGGATGTCAGAATCTGGACAGGAAAGAGCGTGGTTCCATTTGGTAGGAATCTTCTTGTGGCAGGCAAAAAGCAAAAACAGCCACAGGACGTCCTCAGTGCCTCCCCATTGTAAGAGACAGGACCTTCACTCTCTTCTCTGACCTGTACACACAGAATGTTGGATTGATTTTGGACTGTGGTCCCCATAGCTGCCTCCCTGCCAGGACGTATCTCTGCTGCGTAGAACAACTTAGTTGTTGCTGCTAGAGGAGACAACTGCAGTGACAATTCATCCTCACCTGAGAAACATGGAGCACGGCCTGGAAATTGACACCGAAAGACCTACAAATAAATGAGATTTAAAAGTTACACAGCATTTGCAGGCCAGGCCAGAGAGGAATTGTTCTGAGAGGCAGCAGAGGACAAACCCTGCTGGTGCTTTGGGAGCACTGGTGATACTTAAACACAGATAGAAATGCCAGGCTGATGGGCTATAGCAGCAATGGTTAACCATGTGTTCATTCAGCAGAAGCAAGCTGGGTGGTGGCCCTGCTGTGCAGAGGGGAAGGTGCAATCATGCATCCTCCCTCTTCCAGCAGGACTCTGCTCTTTGGCAGACTCACACAGTACTTCTGTTAAACTTTACACAGTGATCCCTGGGCCTCAGCCCATGGCTCCTTTTATGCAATCCAGCCTTCATGAGGCTTTGAAACAGTAAATTTGCTGCAAGAGAAACAGCCTTCTTTTGAAACATAGTTCTTCCTTGGTGAGGTTTTCACCAGCTAGCACTGCAGAATGATCTAAGTAGATCACATGCCTTCTGGTCTGCTCCAAACGAATCCTTTATCATAGCCTCACGTATCTGACTTCTAACACAGGGACAAATTGTGACCTGTCTTAGAAAGAATCAGACCCACCAGAACCTGGATCCTAAACGGTGGCACATTAGGAAATATATAACTGAAGCAAACGGATTTAATTTTTCACCATGACCATTTCACAGTCCCGTAGCTGCTTTATCTTCTCTTTCTAAACTGCCTTCGCAGCAGCTGTCTCACTTTACCAGTGGGACCGGACTGGAAGCTGTGGGGCTGCAGGGAGGTGATGCTGCAACGTTCCCGCTGTGCCTCAGCGCTTTGCTTCAGTCTCTCTTGATGTTTACAAAGACGAGGAGGCACTCACCGCTCCACGGCCTCCCGTGTCACCTGCAGGAAGGGCTGCAGCATCGCCACGGCCGCGTTGTTTACCAGCAGCTCGAAGGGCCCCGCCGCGCTCACCGCCGCCTCCGTGGCGTCCCAGTCGGCCAAATCCACGCACAGCGGTTCGATCCCGGGGCACTGCGGTGGAAGCCCGGTTCAGCGGCGTCCCGCCGTGCGGTCTGGGGACGCGTGGGGACTCCCGGGGCCGTCCCTACCTCTCGGGCGAGGCTCTCCAGGTCCGCCGCGGTGCGGCTCAGCGCGGTTACTCGCGCTCCGGCTTTGCACAGCGCTATGGCCACGGCGCGTCCGATCCCTGCGGGGAGACGCCGTCAGCCCCGGCCCCGCTCTGCCGACCCCCGCCCCGCTCTGCCGACCCCCGCCCACCTTTGCCGGCCCCGGTGACCAGGGCGCGGCGGCCGCGGAAGCTCGAGTCCGGCTCCATGCTGCGGGCCGAACCGCGGCGGCGGGACGTGGGCGGTGTTGGGGCCGGGAGGCGGGGCGGGGCCCGGCGGCTGCGCGGGGACCGCGCCGCCCTCGGGGAACCGGCGGTGCGGCGGCCGCTGCCGGCCTGGAGAGGGCACGACGCGGAGCATCGGGCGCGCAGAGCTGAGCTTTCTCGGCTCTGGTCCTCCCTAAAGAATTCTTCTCGGCTGAACGTGAGCCAGCGCTGTGCCCGGGTGGCCAAGAAGGCCAATGGCAGCCTGGCTTGCATCAGGAACGGTGCTGCCAGCAGGAACAGGGCAGTGATTGTCCTCCCGTACTCGGCTCTGGTGAGGCTGCACCTCCAGTACCGTGTCCAGTTTGGGGCCCCTCACTGCAAGAAAGACATTGAGCGGGTTCAAAGAAGGGCGACAAGGCTGGTGAGGGGTCTGGAGCGCAAATCTAATGAGGAGCGGCTGAAGGAGCTGGGATTGTTCAGTGTGGAGAAGAGGAGCTCAGGGGAGACCTCACTGCTCTCCGTAGCTACCTGAAGGGAGGTTGCAGTGAGCTGGGGGTCGGCCTCTTTTCTCGTGTAACAGTGATAGAACCAGAGGGAATGGCTTCAAGCTGCACCAGGGGAGATTCAGGCCGGACGTTAGGAAATACTGCTTCTCTAAAAGAGTGGTCAGGCAGTGCAATGGGCTGCACAGGGAGGTGGTGGAGTCACCGACCTTGGAGGTGTTCAAGGAACATCTGGATTTTGTGTTGAGGGACGTGGTTTGGTGAGAGCTACTGGTGATAGGTGGATGGTTGGGCCGGGTGATCCTGTAGGTCTTTTCCAGCCTTGGTGTTTCTGTGATTTTGTAAAGCACTACAGTGAGAGAACTCAGTATAAAGCTGAGAGGAAAAGCTGTGCCCCATCGCTCAGAGCTGCTGGTAAAAGCTGTGGGCTGCCCTTGTCTAACAGTCAGTGCCTAAAAAACCATGTGTAACTGCACAGAATCCTCTTGCCTAAGGCCAGCATAGGACATGAAGTTCCCGCCCTCTGCCGAGGGCTGTGCCTGACCTGGCCTTGAATACCTACAGGGATGGTGCATCCACAACTGCTCTGGGCAGCCTGGGCCAGTGCCTCACCAGTGTTAACATCCTGAATCTCCTCTCTTTTACTTTGAGGCCATTCCCCCTTGTCATATTCCTATCAGGCTATGTAAAAAGTCAGTCTCTCTGCTACTTGTAAGCTTCCTTTACATACTGGAAGACCACAATAAGTCTCCCCCCAGCCTTCTCCAAGCTAAACAAGCCCAGTTCCCTCAACCTTTATTCACAGGAGAGGTGCTCCAGCCCTCTGATCTTAGTAGCCCTCCTCTGGGCCCACTCCAACAGCTCCACATCCTGCAAGGTACAACAGAAAAGCGGTCCAGAACTCATTAAGGCATTAAGCTCCCACACCACAGCTTACTTCCAGTGGTAGTGAGCACGGCAGCTCCAACTGCCTCCTGCTTTGCAGAGCTGACATCATATAACAGAGCAGCACAGGCAATTATACATCCAATTAACATGCTCTACTGATAGAAGCAGAGCTCTGCTCGTAATACCCCTTTGATCCATTGCTTCCCAAGGATGCTTAAGAGCTGCTGTGACAGAGACAAAATGGGAAAGTTCTGACATAGAGCTGGTTAAAATACTTAAATAATTAGCTGCAAGGATTCTTCTCATGCATATTTCTGCCTCTGCACATCCAAGTCATCTAATTCCCATATGCTTTTTGTCCCTATGGCAGCACAAGGCTGACAGGAGACTAGTTTTCTGGATTACAGGGTTTAATGGTTCATTTTTGGTGAAGAGAATGCATTAAAGGACAAGACAAAACACACCTTTTGACATCCTTAAATATTTACTCCATGGAATCATTTTATGTATGAGACAGTAGTTTAAGAAGCTGCATCCCAGTATATCTACAGAGCCTACTGTATTGTGAACAAGAGAAACATTACAAGAATCTTGAACACAAACAATCCTGCATTGTCATACAGAAGAATGTGGTCCTTTTTCAGCTCGATAAGCACCCTACCAGCATTAGGCATGACAAAGAGGCAGCAAACTCCATTTAGGATGGGAAGTGACTGCAGTATGGGACTTGTACTCAGTTCTGCTACCATCAGTATGAAGTGCTGTCATTTTTGAACTGCAGTTTGCCACATAATCACTACCCAGCTTGTGCTGTCTGTAGTATCTGACAGGAGGCTGCTCTTAGTAGGAGAGGAAGAAAAGCTCCAGCAGAATTCAGAGATCACTAAGGATGAAATCTCACCAAGTGCTTATGCAGCTTCACAACTTTTTGCTACGAAGAGGCTGAAAACAAGAACCCACCAAATGTTTTTTAAAAAGTGTTTATATAGATACCAGTAATCTCCAGAGCTATCAATGACATATCATCGAACCACAGGGCATCCCAGTTCTAGTGAGCAGAACACCTAATGGAGAGGTAGAACATCCCACAGCCCACCCTGCCACAAGTCCTCCATGCTCTGTGAGAGGCTGTCAGTGTTACAGATGTTCCTGTTTTGAAACAGCCACTGTGCTAGCTGGACTTTGATCCGATTGCCTGCAGCACTCTTATTCCTGTGCCCCATGGTCAAAGCATTGCCTTAGCAGATAAAGAAAATTAGGAACAAGCTGCTGGACTGTAGCAAGCAGTCAGCTTGTTGGCTCCTCTGTAAAATTAAATAGAATCATGCAAAGAGGACAATGTATCCAGTTCTTGAAAGGTTTGCTTTAAAAACAGAAAGCAGAGAATATTATTTTACAGGAGGCTGACACCTACACTACATTTCATACTTGAATACGCTGCAGGTGTTTGCCTACATGATACCACTTCTCAAATGGGAAGAAGTTAAGCAACTAGCTGAAATGCACAGCTCAGCACAGCTGATAGAAATCTGAAACTTGCTGGGTCCGAATTCTAGCCATTAGTCATAGTTTCAGGTTATACAACATCATGCTATTATTCTCCACTTAATTCAGCCTCTAGCACTAAGCCTGCAAGTATTTTCTGAAGAGTTTGAAAGTAATCAGTGGTTTTACAAAATCATTTGTATGCTGTTCTTCACGTCAGGTATAGATTGCACAAAGGCAAAGTTGGGAGCAACAAAACTAAACATGTGAAGTTTCAATTCTTCCACTTTCAAAACTAAGCCTATTTGATTTACAGCGCAGCAGCAGGTGATATTGCTACAGCATTGGACTCTTGCTTTTCTATCAGCATACAGTTTCCTTTTACCAAGTGCTGGAATTACGTAGTGAAACATGAAGATGTAGAGTAAAAATAAACACTGGTCTCCAAAGGTTACCTCAAGAAGCTGAAGTGGGGTAACCACAAACACACCATTAAAAGGCCTCAAATGATATCATCAAAAACTTTCTCGGCGCTACAGCTATCTAGCATTCCTCCTCCCTCACAGGCAGTAAAGGATACTTCAAAAACAGGGTGTTTCATCAGCCCATGGGCGTGCTCTAGCTCACCTAACCTGCTGAGGGCAAAGGAGGAGAAACAGTTACCAACTAGCCTGGCAAATACTTCTTCAGTATCAAATACCAAGGGAATAGTCTTGGACCTAGCAGACCACCATCATCTTCAACAGCCACTGCCATTCAGTGGTAAGAGTGCCAAGTCTGACAATCACCTCCATGGGAGGTACACAAAGACTGCTGGGAAGAACGTGCACTGTAAGCAACTCTCATGCAGTCCTGAGTCAGTTTACCCTTACACAGGGCTTTTCCCATGACAAAGGCTTTCACCCTTGTCTACCCTAGCAATTCCTGGACTTCTGGTGCTTACAAACAGACCGTGTTTCAGCTCACAGGTGGAGGAGGTATAACATGGCATGCCGCAGAAGTTCTTAAGTCCTGTTCACAAAGAAGACAAGCAAAACTTCATCCCCCCCATCATCATGGGGACTGCAGTCTGCTTAAACATTCCAGCTTCAAGACAGCGGCCTCTGAAAGCTGCTAACAGCAGTAAGAATGCTATCATTCTAAGTACTGCATTTGCTAGGATGTATCCAAGCAGATTCACGATAGGGCTCATGTGACATCAGATGAAAGCATAAAGTGACTTGTACAGCTATGACTGCAGCCATCATATGAAGAGCCACTGGACCAAAGAACAAGACATAGAAGATTTTCTTCTCTGGAATGTCCCAGGCTGCAGCTGAATAAATGCCTTCTTGCCATAATTACCCAGTCAGTCTTGCTTCTGTACAAAGTTGACCTCCTTTTGTAGATATGTCTGTTTGTGTCCCAGAAGAAAAAAAAAACCCATCACAACTCTTGCTTTATGCAAAGTAGGTAGGATAAAGGTGTCAAAGACTGGTCAAAAGTTATGACATCTTCTTATTGGGGCACCAAATAGTGTCAGGATAGAGAAGGCAGTGGACAGATTTAAATCTGTGAAGGAAAAAAAAAAAAAAAAGTAAAATAAAAGTGAGACTGAAATTCTCCAGACCAGGAACATGCTATGTATTGAATGTGCAGCAGCCTACCACAGCAGGGGAGGTGGCTCTACCCACCTATAACTGTGATAAGATCTGGCATGAGAAAATAATCCCATAAGTGAGTTTGATCATCTTGCAGTTGAAAAACATAAACAAGACAGGGAGATCTTGTTTTGAAGTGGACACTTACCTGGTTGGGTCTTGCTGAAGTCCAAACACTCCTCCCACACTCACAACATTGTGTTTGTTCTCGGGGTCCCCATAACTGAGAGTTACCTGGAAAAGCAAATAAAAACTCAGAAACTGACACTACTACAGAAAAACAGAATAGGGATAGCATGGTTATTAATGAGGTATAAAGAGACACTGTGAAGATCCTGATTTGAGTGGTGTCCAAGAAACGATGGTCAGCTTTGCCATTAGCAATATTGGCACTGGATGGTAGCTATCAAGTGGATCACTGCTCATCAAAAGGCAAGCAGGGAAAACAAACAAAGGAGCTAACGTTTCATTGTCTTAACAGACAAGATGAGTTACAACCCAGTTCTGGAAGGGCACCAATCCTGCTGATGTCTCTACCTTTACTAAATGACATCTGTTCTTCCTCAGGCACAATCTGAAGTCTGCAGTAGCCATGTCTTAGCAAAAGGGAAAAGAGAAGCATTTGGATGTTAAATGGCATGCAGAGGACTGCTGTCAGCCAAACTTGGCAACAAAGTTTTGATCCCTGGAATTCCACCTCATTGCTGCTCCTCCATACAAGCACTGTATTTGGAAATCTGCAGGTACAAGAAGGCTTGCTTCTGTCCAACTGCAGACCTGCATTTTGGGCTATCAGCCTCGGGGAAACCACGATGACCAAAAAGAGGTCAGATTCAGCCCACGCTTAAGGTCCTTCACATGAAGGAGATGACACTGTGTCCCAAATGTACATCTGCACTGCCTAATAATATTATCAGGAAAACACAAGCAAGAATTTTATAGGGGCAAAACTACACTTTTGTTTGTTCATAACTGTCAATTGGTAAGAGGGAGACAAAGCACCAGGATAGCCTCATAGCTCCATCTACTGCTGCTATCCCAGTAATTTAAGGAATGAAACAAACAAGCCTGGGTCTGATTTATCCTGATTAAGTTTCTTGAGATTCAGGCAAGTCAGTCTTAAAAGTGATCAGACATTTAGTTATGCCTTAGTTATTAAGAGGTACTTGCTATAGCTCTGATTCTAGTATTGTTAAGCAGCATGAATGAGGACAGAATTTGTTAGATAACAATACTTTCTCAGGCAGCAGGCACACTAAATGTTGTCTTCTTCTACAACTGCTGCTACTGTGTCTCTTGGAAACTCAAAATGGACAAAATGGAGAACACCATATTTAGATGTAGCAGTGTAGTAAAACATACCCTGAAAGAGAGGCCATCTAGATGACCAAACTGCTTAGGGTGGAAGTATGCTTTGTACCTAAATGAAGGAATTGGACAGGATACAGCTGAGCTGCTCTGTAGACACTGTCCTCTGCCAACATGTACTAAGTTGATTCACTGGCTGCTTTCTGATCAGGCTGAGGTGTGATTACAGGAGCAGGACACAAGGCTCAGCCCTACCTGTTGCAGCACAGAGTCGCCCTGCAGTCTCTGCAGATTTTCCAGATGGGAATGGAACAACGGGCTGTGCAGCAGCTTTACTTCAAGCAGCCCTTCAATGATGTAGCCAATCGTGCAGTCATCAGGAAGACGCACTCTTTCTGCAGTGCTGATGAAGTTACCCAGGCTGTGAGAGCACAGGAGACAAGATCAAACACACTTTAAAGTTTACCAAACACATATTAATGGAGCTCAGCTAGGAGGAGTGCTTACCTGGCCCAGGGACTCATCTTCAGAGCAAGACCTCTGCTGATACAGAATCCTGCTCCACCTGTGGCAAACCAGAATTTCACGCTTGTCTTCTGAAGAAGCAACAAGGAAAAAACACAAAAAAGAAACACACACTAGTTACTGATAATCAGCTTTGCTCTGTTTGGCTGGGCAAGGAGGAGAACTTGAGGCTCTACTGGATATCGGACTGCACCTGAGTCAGAACAAGACTACAGACTAATTCTGCTTCTGCAGGCTGCTGAAAGCCTGATGAGCTCTTCTCTCTAATTAAATTCCACCTTGAAAATGACAGCAGGCATACCATCAGGTTTACACAACTGAGAGAGCACATGAAGTAGGAAGCTACAGTGCCACTTCTAACGAATTCCAGATGCCCCCAATGATTCTAACCAAAGGCCACAGTCAGTTCAATCTTCCTGAGGAAATCACAGCTGTTTTGTTGGATGCTTGGCTCCAGGGAGACTGCTATGTTATGCGGTTTTTCCTAACAAGGTGCTTTATAACTGACTTTCTGGCTAGTCAGTGGATTCATTTTCATGCCTGTTAGCAGAGAGGACCTCTGAAAACTTGTTCCAGCTCATGAACCTTGCAACTGAGACACCTTTGCTTCTACATCCTGGAAACATAGTAACCAAGCATTTGGAAATGCTAGGCCTTCAGTACCCAGAGAATCTATCACCCATCTGAGGTTGGTTCAAGCTGGTAACAGTGGGATACTGCTCTCAACAGCCCCACCTTCCAAAAATAAAACAAAACCACACCACCACCACCAAACAAGAAGCATCAGCCCCCAAAAACGATTAAAACAAAAGGAAGAGTCAAGGTGGAGAGGCCCTACTCACCTCAGTGTGAGGGAGATCACCAACATAAGTGAGCAAAGGAAGAGAAGCAGACATCCACCCAGGAGACAACTCTATTGTACATAAGCACGTGAGGTCAGATCAAAGGTACATTTAACCTGGCACTCTGTCTCTGACAACGGCCATTACTTGCACGTTAAGTCATTTGATATTGTGGTGCACCTATCGATTCTCATGGCTTTAAACAATTTTAAAGGCTCAGGGTGATTCTCAGCCTAACTGTAAAGCTGCTTACTGATCCATCGCTTTGGACGTGGTCAGCTGCTTCGATGGGGTGGTCCAGGCTCGGTCGCCCCACATAGACATCCTGGCTAGGAGAGAAGGCAGATAAGAGACGCAGGAGAGTCCGTGGATTCACATAGTTGTCATCATCCACATGGCAAAACCACCTTCAAATAAACAAAAACAACAACAAAGTTGCTGCAGTGCTGTGACAAAGAAATGAGTTACAGTTCTACAGCTGAGTTGTGCTCTTTCAAGCTTAGAGGAAACAGCACATCCTATTACACTGAAGAACATAACTTGGAAGCTGAAACCACCTATAGATCCTAGATCTGCAGAGATGCTGAAGCCTTGCTAGGTTTCAGATGATCCCTGTTCATAAGCACTGCTTCCTGCTGTACTATCTTCCTTATGCTCATCACTCTGCTTTAGCTAATGCAGCTGAAAGAAACAAAGTCAACCACAACACCTACTTTTGTCCAGATTCTAGGAATTTATCATATTCCACAGACATCTTGCAGCACAGAGCTTGGCGGGTGTGGACAGCAGAACAGTTGGTGTTGATCATATGATCCCCTGTGGGGGGGGGGAAAAAGAATAAAAAATAAATAAATAAAATAATAATAATAATAATAATAAAAAAATCAGCCCCATCAAGTTTGGGAAGAATGAATGGTCCAAAAAAGACCACGTATACATTTGGCACTATTACAGTATACTGAAACTGCACAGTGTGTACACATGGAGAGTAAACAACAGGACAAGCAGGGCTCACAGGCTGTGCATATGGAATAAAGTTGTCAAGTATATAAAAAAACAGAGAATGGAGGAGGTTGGAAGGGAGATGATCTAGAAACAGCAGGTTCTCTAAGATAGGCTGCACAGGAAAGCATCCAGGTGAGTTCTGAATATCTTCAGATATGTGGTTAGATTGCAGGGTGTATAAACATGGCTATGAGACTGCATGCAAAGGAAGCACCTAATATAGCTTTGGACCAGAGAGACTGAAGCTTACTAACAGGAAGGAAGCATATGCAAAGGTGACAAAATATTCAGGAAGCTCCAAGCCTTTTGTCCAGGTGGTAAATAGGCACAGCATTTTCTGCTATCTTAACTTCCCTAATTGCTTGTACAGCATGAAACAAGGACTTCTAGGAAAAGCACGACAAACACAAAACTCAGTTACAGCAGACAGCAGCCTTCTGTGCCACACAGCTCACCTGCTTTCAGGCGCAGCTCTCGATCCTCCCAGTCTGTGAATATGAACGTCTGCAGAAGGCAAAAAATGGGTTAGGAGAAAGATATGTCCATAATGAAGGGCTTCCAAAACCAGCATCTACTTTGCTCGGTTCTCTGTCAGAACACTATTTTATCTTATGGATTTATTTCATGTTAGCCATTGTAGGGGGAACCCCAGCACCTTCAGCTCTTTTACTGGAGAAGTTCCCACACTGCAAACTAGAAGAAACTATTTCAGAAAAAACACCCAAACCACTGCTCTCCTTATCCCAGGGTACAGATAAAGTGTTTCCAAAATGAATGGCCATCTTATTTGATAATATTGTCCTCTGCAACTTCACCTCCTCTGTGTGGCTGGGAGCCACAACTCTTAAGCAAGCTAAAAGGAAAGGAATCAAAATCAGAGTGCAAACTGTCAGACAATAACCCTGCCCTGGCCCAACTGGTGGGCAAAACTGCATTAAGATGCTAGAATGTAACAAAATTCATCAGCAAGGGAACAGGCTCTATGTCAGTCTCATAAAACCCTCAATTACTGAACTACTTCATCCAGAACACTGGCATCTAAGCCAACATCAGCACCAAAGATCTCACACCACCACGTAGTACTTTTCCCAGTCCTCAAAACACGGTTTCTGCGTGGACTCAGATAGTGAGAAAGCAGCTTCATCGAGAACGAACTCAGCAATACGTTCTGATGAAGTCCTCAGGCCCGTTTTCCAAAGCCTCACAGTGTGAGCTGCATCCAGGCCCAGCGTGGATCAGCTGCCGCGAATCTCGGCCCGGCGCTCACCTGTCCTCTCGCCCGGGAGATCCAGGTTTGGAACAGCAGCTCCAGCCGCGTCTTGTGATACTTCCTCGTCGTTTTCACCGCAATAAAGATGTCCTTCAACTCCAGGCTCTCCCTGCCCGAGCCGCCGGGCGGCCCCAGGCGGACCCTCCTCGCAGGCCACGGGCTGCCGCCGACGCCCCGGCCGCCCCCAGCGGCCCCCGAGCCGCCGCTTCGCTCCCCGGGCGCGCCGCTCCCCGCGGGCCGCGCCTCCCGCTTCGGGACGGCTCCACTGGGCCCGGCGGGCGGCGGGCGGCGGCGGGGCGCGGCGGGGGGCTGCCCGCGGGGCAGCAGCAGGAGGAGGACGGCAGCGGCGGTGACGGACAGCAGGAAGCAGGCTCTGCGGAGCCCCAGGCAGGAGCCGCTCATGTTGCGGCCCCGCCGCCGCCCGCCCGCCTCATGGCCCCCGGGAGTCCCGCGGCCGGTTTCCCCCGCGGCCTCCACCGGACGGCTCCGGGACGCGGCGGAGCCCACGGAGAGCAGCGCCCGGGCGCTCCGGGCCGAGCCGCTAGCGCGAGAAGCCGCCCCGGCGCTAGGCCGGGCCGGACGGAGAGGTCTGGCGAGCGCGGCCGGTCCCCGCGGGCGGCGGGAGCCCCGCGAGGCCCCGGCCCGTCCGCGCCGCCGCCCGGTGCCAGCGGAGTGGAGCGGCGGGCCGCGGCCCCTTTAAGGGCTTCACCTGTCGGATGCGGTCTGGCCGCGCCGCGCGACCCGGAAGCGAAGACCGGGCTGGATGTGGGGGCGGGGCGGTCGGCCGGAAGTGGCGGTCGCGAGGGAAGGATGCCGCTGCCCGTCCAGGTCTTTAATTTGCAGGTACGAGGCGCCCTTTCCCGCCGCTCCGGGTATCGCCGTTCCGTCGCGGCCTCGTTCGGTGTCGTTTCTGCACGGCGTTCGGCGGCCCGGTCCGGTCCCGTCTCTCCGCGGCCTCCGTGCGGCGTCCGCGGCCTTTCCCCTCGGCCCAGCGCCGTGGTTCCGTCGCGTTCCCGGGCGGCTCCGCTCTCGCGGTCGGTGCGCTGCGATCGCCCGTTGTTTCGCCGAGATCCGCCCGCGTCGCGTGGAGCGGCTCCAACCGAGCGGCCCTCGGCGGTTTGTGGCGTCGTAGGCGGGGCCGGGCGGGCAGAAGCGCTTTAGAACGGCGGGCGGAGAGGAGCGGAGCGGAGGGCGCAGCGGGACGCGGGTGAACCCGAAGGGACTCGGCGCCCTTCTGTGTCCGCACCGCGAGTCGCCCGGCTTCCATCCCTTAACGGGCACTGGGGCAGCTCCGGTACTTCGGTAGCGCCTTCCTCCCAGGTGCTGCGGGAGGCTGCGGTCCGTTCGTTGCGTTACGAGGTTACGGCGCACCCGTGGGCTCAGAATCGTGGCGAGAGAGCATCTTTTTTTAATTATTATTATTTATTATTTTCGGAGTTCTTAAATAAGCCTTGTCTCTTCCTTTCAAAGTGAAGGATTAGCTTGAAAGCGTCTGAGTTTGTGTATCTGAGTGGGACTTGCACCTATTTGTGGTTTTTCTCTGCCTGGGAGTTTAGGGAGGAAGGCAGAGTGGTGACCTGGCAGCTTAGTGAGGTTAAGTTCTTTACTGTGGGAGCGGTGAGGTGCTGGAACAGCTGCCCAGGGAGGCTGTGGATGCCCTGTCCTTGGAGATGTCAGGGCCAGGTTGGATGGGCAGCCTGGGCTGCTATGAAATGTGGAGGTTGGTGACCCTGCCTGCGATGGGGATTGGAACTTCGTGATCTTTGAGATCCCTTCCGACCCAGGCCATTCTGTGATTCTGTATAAATCTTTTTTCTCCAGCTGCAATTATTGGTAGTTTTCCTAATAGTGATCCCTAAGGTGCTGGGGGCAGGTTTTTGCTATGCCAGGCAGTGTAAAAAAAAAAAAACAACTTGACTGTTATGATATAAGAAGAAAAGATGGATGCAAATAAAAAGAAAATGACGGTCTCAGTACAGTGACTTAATGGCTTTATGCACTGTTTTTTCTGAGTTGCCGATCTGAACAATCAGACTTTCCTTTGGGCTCCCCCTCACTTCCCTTCAAGGAGAAAATAGCAAACCAGGAAACCAACTCACCTAAACTTCATTTATTTTTGCTTCAGGGGTTTGGGAGGTTTTCCATCAGTGCTGAGATATGCGCATGTTTGCCACTTACCCGTCTCTGAGCTGTGCTGCTCTTCTGCCCTCTGACAACAGCAGCAGGATAGTTCAAGAGATGGCAGGTTTTCACAGTGCAGATTCATTTTTCCAGTGCCTCCATTGTGTTCTTCATGTTTCTTTAGACTTTGTAATGTGTAGCAGTTGTCTTCTCTTCCTCCCCCACCTCTAAGTTTTACTTCTAAGCATTAAAGCAGCTTTCAGAGGGTCTGGTGAGTTGTTGTGGGTACCCTTCTTTACTGTTTTGGAGCTTCATGAGCTGAGTGTTAATACCTGCTCTTGCACAAGGCAGAGAAATGCAGTGTAATGTGGAATTTAGCGTGCATCCCTGAGGTGCTTTGTAGAATCAGATTTATTGATTTCTTCAGCTTGTTATTTGATGATCTACCAAACCAAGTCAAATGCTGTGTCAGTGGTGAGCATCAGTGTGGCTTATTTAGAAAAACTTCATTCTGAGCAATAGTGTTGGCAGAGAAAAGCCCTAAACCTTTCTAAGAGCTCAGGTTGTTGGGTTTGTTGTTGTTTTTTTCTTTTTCTTTCCATTACTAAAGTTTGGTTTGTATTTCACCAAGTCCTTAATACATCCAATCACAGCTTGTTACGTTTGAGCAGGAGACAACCAGGTCTGACCACGTTTTGCTGTTCTAGGGTGCAGTGGAGCCCATGCAGATCGATGTGGATCCTCAAGAAGACCAACAGAACGCACCTGATATCAACTATGTGGTGGAAAACCCCACTCTGGTACGTGCTGGCTGTGGGCTGAAGGACTGCATTTCTGATGTAGCTTCTTCCTTTCAGTTTTCTGAGAAACTTCATTTTGCTTCTTGTCGAATGGTTATTTAGAGATGAATGCATTTTCTTTCTGCATAGTGGGGTAAGAATAGCGATGAGCCCTTCTGTGATTTCTTTCATGTGATCATTGACTCTTTACTGCACAGACATCTCTTCTTCTTTTTATTTTGGTCAATGTGTGGCCTGGCATCTTGCTTGATTTCTGGCCTTTCAGTTCAGTTCTGAAGCTAAAGAGATGGAGTGGTTGTGTTGCAGCCTTCTTGCCTTTCTTACTGCTGCAACATCTGAGCATTCCACAAAATGTAGTGGTTTTATTTTCACCATAACTGTGTGATGTGAAAAACCATAAATCCCTTCTGATGCTCAAATAACTGAGGAGTGAAATGAAATGACTGCATGGTTACAGCAGTGCTGGGCAGCATCACACATGAATGTGTGGAAGAAAGAATGCTCCTGCCTTTGTGTGCTTGGATTCTTCATCTGATAAAGCAGGAATTCTAAAGCCAGGTTTGCTGCGTGTGCAGTCCAGTTTCAGTCTCAGAGCAAGGTAGGTCTTGGCACTGGATCAAGCAAAAATGGTACCCTAACATCAATAGCACATCAGGAACATGGGGATGCCTAAATGGAGATGACATGGGATGTAAATTAAGTGTGGAAGGCAACCTGAGCTCTGGGCTGGGCCTAACAATTGTTACATGTTCAGGATTTAAACCTCAGATCCTTCCTCAGGAGTAAGAGGTCCTTATAGTTCTCAAAGGAGATGTTTTAAGAGCAAAAGAATGCAAATTGTCATTTGGAAGGGATTTTATTTTATTTATTTATTTATTTTTTAAGGAAGAACTGTGTCTGATTTAGGGAAATTCAGTTCAAATGATGACATCTTGACAAAATTATTAACAGGTTATTGACTGAGCAGCTTTAATTAGCAGTAGCACTACAGAAAAAAATAAACATTAATTTCCCCTGGATTTGCAGTACATTGCAATTGACTTACACTTGAAGAAAGGAGAAATGGAATAACGTTACCTGACTTCTTCTGTCTCTGAGTCTCCATGTAGAAGCCAAGACTGCAGGGAATCCTGTGTGGGTCGTGTTGTAGTGTCTTAATTTGGTGTTGCCATCTTTGCCTTCTAAGCCTGAGCTCTGTCTGCAGGACTTGGAGCAATATGCATCCAGTTACAGCGGTCTGATGCGGATTGAGAGGCTGCAGTTTATTGCTGACCACTGCCCACAGCTGCGGGTGGAAGCCCTCAAGATGGCTCTGTCATTTGTCCAGAGAACTTTCAATGTTGATGTGTATGAAGAAATCCACAGGAAGCTGTCTGAGGCCACCAGGTACTGAGAGCACGGCAGACCTGTGGAGCTTTTCCACTGAAGACAGGTGTTTAATTGTGGAGAACTTTACATGCGTAATGCCAAAATGTTCCTTAGACATCTTATCTCATTCTGAAGAGTTCATTTGTAGTGTTTTAAGGGGCTACAGGTAGATATGGAGAGAAGTTTAATCCTTGCAACTGCTTCAGGTATTAATGAGCACTCTCTAGGCAAATCATGGAATTGAAGGTTATTCTAGATCATAGAATCATGGAATGGCCTGGGTTGCAAAGGAGCACAATGCTCATCCAGCTCCAACCCCCTGCTGTGTGCAGGTCACCAACCAGCAGCCCAGGCTGCCCAGAGCCACATCCAGCCTGGCCTTGAATGCCTGCAGGGATGGGGCATCCACAGCCTCCTTGGGCAGCCTGTTCCAGTGCCTCACCACCCTCTGGGTGAAAACTTCCTCCTAATATCTAACCTAAACTTCCCCTTTCTCAATCTAAAACCACAAATGCTCTTGTATTAATGAATTAAAACCTCATCTAAAGATTTGCCTCTCTCTTTCTTTCTGTTTCTTTCTTTCATTCCCTACTGCCTTTGTTTTCCCTTTGCTCTCTTTGGTGCATGTGGTGGTATTGTTTTCAGGGATACAGTGGCAGGTACTTTTCAGATGTTTGTACAGAAAAGTTTGCAGGGTATTAATCAGATCAAACTCTTTCAGAGAGCTGCAGAATACACCCGATGCTGTCCCTGATAGTGGAATTGAACCTCCTCCTCTTGACACAGCTTGGGTTGAAGCTACACGCAAAAAAGCTCTTCTTAAACTGGAGAAACTTGACACAGATCTGAAAAATTACAAAGGGAACTCCATCAAAGAGAGTATCAGGTGAGATGCAGAAGGCTCTGCTGGAGCAAGGAAGAGCATTTTGCTCCTCCAGGCACCTAACGCGGGATGTCAGCTGCATTCGGTGCCTTCGGTCAGTGTGCTGAGTTGTTCAGAACAAACTCAGCATCCCTTTTTCCCCTGCTCTTTCTGAGCATGCAGTTCATTACTATTTTAATTCCTGTGCTCCAGGAGAGGCCACGATGACTTAGGTGATCATTACCTTGACTGTGGGGACCTCAGCAACGCTCTCAAGTGTTACTCACGAGCCCGGGATTACTGTACCAGTGCTAAGCATGTGATCAACATGTGTCTCAATGTCATCAAGGTAGGAAGGCCTGCAGGGAGTGGTATGTGGAGTCCTGACATCTGCTATGGAGCCCACCTGCACCTTTCATATCCACAAGTATGTTACTTGTTGATTGCTGTATGTTACTTGTTGTATGCTGTTCCTGGCTCTCTGCAGGTCAGTGTCTACCTCCAAAACTGGTCTCATGTTCTGAGCTACGTAAGCAAGGCTGAGTCCACGCCAGAAATTGCAGAAGTAAGGTCCTGCTTTTTAATTTACATGAATTTTCCCTTTGTTTTCTGTCTCCAAAGTTTGTAAAACAGTTTATTCAATTCCCCCTTTTACAAATTGTTCCCTCTAAGACTTCCTTGATCTTACAGTCTATTCTTCCTCTAATCCAGTCACTCCCTGGCTCCTATTCCATTCCTTTAGAGATTCATTGTTAATTATCTCCCATGATATGCATGAAGGAAATCTTGCTCATGGCAAAAGCAGGGAGACTTGTTGTCCTCAGTTTGTTCCATGTTTCCTGAGATTGATAGGTGAAGTTATCTTGCAGTTGAGATTTGCAAGTCAGTTACTAGGGTGAAATATCTCAAGGATATAACCAAAATGGTTTTCAAGCTGCTTGTTCACTACTGCTTTTCTCATCCTGTAGCAAAGAGGAGAAAGAGACAGCCAGACACAAGCAATTCTCACTAAGCTGAAATGTGCAGCAGGTGAGCGAGTCCTTCAGCTTCTTCTGTTTTGTTTTATGCCTGCTTTTCTTCTTTTCTGCCCATAGGAATCTTTAACAACAGAATATGCTTGATTTATTTTGTTCTCTCATATCCAAAAAACTTCATTTTCTCACCAGAAATGCAAAATTGAATAAAGCTTAATGAGATGGAACTCTCATGTATGTATTTTAAAGGATGCTGGTTACTGTCTGAGAATCATGCTTCACTTCAGTAGAGAAGGCATTACCAGCTCTGGGGTGCAGGTTCTACTCCCTTTTACAGTTTTTACAATGAGAGATTTCACACTTTTTTTCCTAACTTGCATTCTATCATGAACAGAGAATTATTTTTTCCTGATTTCCAGGCTTGGCTGAACTAGCTGCACGGAAATACAAACAGGCAGCAAAGTGCTTCTTGTTGGCATCATTTGATCACTGTGATTTCCCTGAGGTGAGGACCGTGAGGGAGCTGCATGGGCTTGGAGGGAATGTAATTCTTCTAAATGGTAGTTTGTAAAATTCAGGTACTGTAGTTATCCTCACAGCACTCCTGTATGGTTTGGTGGTACTGTGAACCATCTCTTAACCAAAAAAAGCCAAACAAACCAAAAGCTCCAAAAAAACACAACTGAACAAATAACTCTGGCCTTGAGTGCTCTGAATGGCCTGCTGTAGGTCATGCAGGTACTGTAGTCTGTGGAATTTGTGTACCTCATACCTGGTCAGAAGACT
Source organism: Lagopus muta (assembly GCF_023343835.1). NCBI lineage: Eukaryota > Metazoa > Chordata > Aves > Galliformes > Phasianidae > Lagopus > Lagopus muta. The sequence goes on along the minus strand of NC_064450.1, from coordinate 4,964,944 downwards.
GGCTGCTGGAGTTGACTTCTGCTCTTAGCAGTGGACAGTCCCAGCTCAGCTTCTGGTGAATACCTGAGAGCATGCTGTGCTTCCACTGCATTTGATAAATGATCTCATTATTGGGCAAAGAAAAGGCTTAGAGAAGGCTTAATTCCAACCTTCTGCCATTTCAGTAGTCAGTCACAGTGTTGCCATTCAGAGCGTGCTCCCTCAATCTCTCTCTCCAGCTGTTGTCTCCTAGCAATGTAGCTGTGTATGGTGGTCTCTGTGCCCTCGCCACCTTTGATCGTCAGGAGCTGCAGCGGAATGTTATCTCCAGCAGGTAGGTGACGCTTTGTCAGGACATCTTTGTAGGTATGGCACTTTGAGTATGGATTCTGGAAAGACTAGTAGCTCTTGGATTGGAGAGACAATAACTGAACCGTGATTTGGTTTTAGTGCTAGCTGAAGTTTCCCTGCTTAATCATAGCTGGAACTCTAACAGAAACTTCCAACCTGAGTCCAATCCAACATCTGCATTGTCCTGCTTCCTGTCACCATTAGTGGCCCAGAACAGGGTGATGGAGTCCTGTAAGAGGCAGCTGTTTACCTTGATATGACTTCTGTGCTAACCATATTAATACAGCTTAACAGTTAATACAACTTAAAATGTATTCTAACTATGACAGAGTTAATAGAGTTACAAGCTTTGGGAAAACAGATATTTGTGTGTAATAGATTGAATGACTGTGCTGCTGAATTCATTAAAACTAAGGGTATGGAAGCAATAATTTTAAGGTGATGTGGAAAAAGGGTTGTTACCCTGACTGTTTTATTGGCTGAGTCATAGGATGAGGAGCCAGGGATGGGATGGAGAACTGGGAGAGCACTGAGAAGCAGTGTGCATTCTGAAGGTCTCTCACACTTGAGATGGATCGTCTTCCCAAGGCTGTTGTGCACTGAGTTTGCATTGGGTGTGCTGTGTTCAGTGTAAGGCTGTGCTTTGCAAGGGATCACAAAGCTGGCCAGCACACAGTGCTGTGCACACACAGACATGGCCTCTGTTTTCTGGCTGTATAACTCAATGCTGAGTTCTTGATTTCTGCTACTTGGTTTGATAAAATTCTGGCTGCTTTTACCACAGGGGCTCTCTGGTCTGTTAGGGAGTCAGTTCTTGGAATGCCCAGATGATAGCTGGAATTTGTGATCTTGCACTTTGGAGTGATGAGGTTGTGGGGTGGGAAGTGGTGGGTTTCAAGATCTGATCACTGCCATGTTTATCTGTAGTTCCTTCAAATTGTTTTTGGAGCTGGAGCCACAGGTTCGTGACATCATCTTCAAGTTCTATGAGTCTAAATATGCTTCATGCCTGAAGATGCTGGATGAGATGAAGGTGAGTTGCAGGGGAGAGGTGCAAGAACAGACTCCAACAGTTTCCTTCCCCATGTCTTTTGTGAGAAAGAGTAACAGTGTTTCCTGTGCATCTTTTCTGTGGTGTCTTCTACCTCCTGGTGTGGCAGATGGAAACAGAGAGCAGTTTAGGAGCAGATGGTGAAGAGAAATTATGCAATTTTTTAAACATATATTGAGTTATTTGATAGATTGCAAATTCTCTCGTTCATTCTTGGTTTTGCTCTTGTTTTTTAGGGTTTTTTTGCCTTGTTGTAGTGAATATTAATATCCTTTAGAGTGAAGTATATTTATATTTTTAAGAACATAGGAATAATGTATTTTTTTCTACACTGTTCCTGAGCTTCTGATGTGTGTTTTTGCCCAGGACAACCTGCTGCTGGATATGTACCTTGCACCTCATGTCAGGACCCTTTATACTCAAATTCGAAATCGTGCCCTAATTCAGGTAATCGTTGCTGCAATCCTAAGGGGTGGATAAGCAGTGAATGGGCCACCTCTGTGTCCTTGTTTTCTCCGTGGTGTTTCAGAGGGTGGGGAATCCCCCTGGTCACTGAATATTTTCTTATTCCTAGTACTTCAGCCCCTACGTGTCAGCAGATATGCACAAGATGGCGACTGCTTTTAATACCACAGTGGCTGCTCTGGAAGATGAACTTACTCAGCTGATTTTGGAGGGACTGATCAATGCCCGAATAGACTCACACAGTAAGGTGAGTGCATCTGAGCCACAGGTCGTGGATTGAACAGCTGTCCTAAGATTGAAAAATTCTCTGTTCCTTGGGTACTTTGAAATTGCATCCATCTGCTGTGAGTGGTGTTTCAAGGAGGGCTGCTCTCCAGCCTCCGTGACACTCCAGCTTTATTCCACAGTGCAGAAAGGGCTTTCTGCTATGGAGCCCTGTTGTAGCTCCTGCATGCAGTGTCTATCTTGGTTGCAGATTCTTTATGCTCGAGATGTAGACCAACGCAGCACAACTTTTGAGAAGTCTTTACTCATGGGCAAAGAGTTCCAGCGCCGTGCCAAAGCCATGATCCTGCGAGCTGCAGTGCTGCGCAACCAGATCCACGTCAAGGTATGGCCGTGGTGCTTGGATTCAGGGCAGTGGCACAGTCAGTAGTGGTATTTTCCCCAGAAACTGATGAGGTTCATACATCAGCAGGGGAGTGGATTAGCTGTTGTCACAAATGGTGGACAAATCATGGTGATATCAGATGTGAAATGGGAAGAAGAAACAAGAATTTCTAGGCAGTACACTGAACTACTGGTACAATTCAGAATGTCCTTTGAAGTTAATGTGTTTGATTCCAATTCGTTCTGCCCAATTCATGATACACATACCTTTTATCTTACCAAAACCAAGGAAACTTGAAGCAACTTTTTTAGTAGAGGAATTAAAATAATGCATGAATTGTTTGCAGTATTCCTTCCAGGATGCAAAGAATGCCAATGGGGAGGATAGGACACAGAATGTATTCAGTTCTGTAGTACATTCATCTCTGTGATAACCAAGTGCCAGATAAGATTCAAATTCAGCAGCCAGCAGCACCTTGTATGTGGGAAACAAAGAGTGGTTTAAAGCTAGTTTGACTTGTATAGAAACTGTGAACTTGAACTGTAGGAATTGTAAACACAGAGCTTTTGCAAATCTGTCACTATGTATTTGGGGCATGCTCTTCTCCTGCTTGTCATCACCTGTGTTTCCTTTGGTCTGTTTGGAAGCACATGAGGGGTAGCACTAACTAGGATGTGTTTTGGTCTTTTTGTTGCAGTCTCCTCCGAGAGAAGGCAGCCAAGGGGAACTTACTCCAGCTAACAGCCAGTCCAGAATGAGCACCAACATGTGATAAACTTCATGCATTACCAAAAGAAATGGTCCCTCTGGGACTTTGTCCAGCATCACACCCACAAACTGCTGAGCTTCACAAACTGCTCCTGCCTCCCTCACTTTGTGCTTGGATGGAGAGGGTCAGGGCTGATGATGAATAATATGAATGTTCCAATAACTTCAGTTCTCCTTGAAAAGCAATTCTTTCTCGAAATGGCATCCCTGCAATGGGTCATCATTTCAGGTTTACTAGAATTCTCCCTTCCTTCTCCTTTATTGGTCACTCCATAGAGTGTTGCCAGATTATTTATACAGATGCTGATGTGAGGTTGGTTCAGCTGCTGTTAGTTTTCTTGTTTCTGAGCTGCAAAAAACAGGTAGTGTTAAGCTGAACGGGCAGGAGTGATCTGAGATGAATTTCACTGGTAGGAAAGTGTTGCCTTGTTTCTGAGCAATGCTGTGCTTTCTCTTTATTTCAAATAAACTCGTTGAAGTGCGTTGCTCTCAATTATGGAACTGGAGTTCTGGTTGGAGATGCGATTCTTTTGAGAAACTCTTAGTGTTTTGTTTTGTTTTTAACCTACACCTAAACATGTGGCACTGTTTCCATGCATTCAGTCTCAGGCTTTTATTTTAGGGTGTTATGTGTACGTAGATCCATGTTTTTTCTCTTTGGTCTCTGTTTTCAAAGACTGTTTCCTGACGTGTTTCCACTTGTGCGTGACCTGGCTTTGGAATCCAACCTTATCATAGCAGTAAATCTCTTCCTTATATAAATGCTGCTGCTCTGCTCATTCTGCCAAAGTGTGTGATGGTTTCTCAGCGTGTGCAGCAGCCACTTCTGGCAGCACAGATAAATGCCATAGGACACCATGCAAGTCCTGGAGCAGAGCTTAAAACAGTCAATCCAGGTGCTGCTCTGCAAGTGCATTTATTCCCATTTTCCTTTTATAAAGGGATTAAAGCTGGCAGCCCAGGTGTGTGTGTGTGTTTTATGTTAATGAAAGGAGACATGCACTGGGTTTTCTGAAGCCATTGCAGCTTTGCATTCATCTTATCCATAAGGTAAGCTGAGAATTTGGGTCCAGCCCTGACTGGTCTGGCAACTGACTACAGATGTTACTGTTCATCTTTTTAATAATAATAATAAATGTTATTATACCCAGTGCATTAAACAGCAGGGTTGAAAAGATTATTTTTGGAGTGTTTGGAGTTTTGTGTTAAGACTTAATTTGAGGTGTCCTGATCTCAAGCTACCAAATTTCTGCTCAGCATGGAGGTGTTTTATAGGCTGCTGTACGTTGCCTTCTGGTCTGCTTGGAGATGTAGCTTGGATGAACTATGAAGGAAGTGCTGTTTGAGGGAGCATTCTAACAACAGAAATCCTGCTCTGCATGTGTGCAGCTGTAAAATTGTGGCAGTGCTTTTTTTTATGACTCAGATACTGCAAGTGGAAGCAATGGTTCCTGTGATGACTTTGGTTAATCGGCTTGTGAGGTGAATGGCTGTGCATCTCTGCAGGAATTCTGGGAAGGTAATACTAATGCTTTTTGCTGAAGGAAAGCCCTTCAGTGCTGTCACCCTGCCTAAATGTTACTGTTTCAGGTTCTTTCTTCCTGAAGTGGGGCCAGTGATATCATTTCTGAGGTGAAGATCTTATGCCCTGCTCTTGGAAAAGATGATTTTGCAATTCAGTCCAGTGCATCACAATAGGCTACTGCTGCTTCATCCTGTGCAGCTCCTCCTGGAGGAATCCTCCATTAGAAATAGAAACCTTCTGCCTCTTCCATGTGCTGTCTTGAGTGAGTATCCCTTTGCCAGCCGCCCTAAGCCCACTGGGTGGCAGCAACAGTTTCTGACTGGCTGTGGCCCAAAGCAGTCCATAACCAGGGCGGAGATGATGGGTTTCTTCTCTTCAGACAAAAATGCTTACAGTCTTTTGGACAGACAGCATTTAGCTATGATTGCTTAACTCATTGGCACTGTTGAAGCTCAGTGTATGCTTTGGTGTGGAATTGTTGGCTTGGAAATCTTCAGCCTGTGAAAGAAGCTGCGGTAGCTCTGGGGTCTCGTAGGTGTGTCTCAGCACGGCTGAGTGTAGCATCCTCATCTGTGAGCTGCTGTCAGCTGGGAGTCTTGAGTGGATGAGAGAGAAAAGCACACAGGATAAACTTTAAGGCAAGCAAACTTTAATAACAGCGACAACACCTCTGATAAAGACTTGTCAGAAAAACGTAGGAAGTGCTGCTCAGGCATTTATTTATTCATTTATTCATGTAAAAGACTATAAAGTCTCAGCCAGCTTAATTTGGCAGCTGAAGGTTCTTAGGCCATCTCTGACTGATTGAAGTGGATGGCAAAAGGGGAGCAGGGCTCTGCAATGTTTTGGTTCCCCCTTGTGAGAGCTGTGGGTAATACAAGTAAGTTTTTCATTAGCTGTTAATTGAGTGTAGGAGGGTTAAAAAAATACTGGTCTGTGACTGTACTGTTTGTGACTATAAAAAGTAGAGGTGAAGTACTCTGCATTGCAAGTGGGATTTGGGCTTCAGCTGATCCTCGTTTGACTTTGGTAACTTGACCTGTTACTGTTTAGGGGCTGGTGTGGATTGTTTCGTAGGGTAACTTGATTGGCCTAAATGAATTACATAGGGAACAGAAATGGGCTGGTTTGTTATATCAACCTCAAAGAGCAATGTGTGAGATTTAGAAACGTCGTACAATCGTAATGCAAGACAGTTTCTAGACAGCATCAAATAGTTCAGGCTTGGAATCTCAGTAGATGTTAAAAGGCACAAACTCAAAGGCAGATTCATCAGCAAGAGATGGCCTGACTCAAACAAGAATTCAAGTGGCAAGACCTGAAAGCCTGCCTTAGTAGGTCAGGTTTGGCACTCTTGTTGCCCTTCGTCCCATCGAGGTTTTCTATTGCTGCATGCACAGCATTGAGCAGGTGCTCCATGGACCTGGGGGTTATGCAGCTGAATTCTTTGTCTCCATAAAGTTTGTGCCTATAAATACATGCTGAGATTCAGGTGGTTTTTATTACTAATTTTTTTTTTGCTGTCTCATGAGCTGGTTGCCAAATGCAGACGGTTGGGTTTCTTTTTGTGAGGTAAGCTACTGCTGCTCTTTCTTGAGTGCCTCTGAAGATGCACATAAATACAGGGATGCAGTCTCCTGCAAGCCCAGAGATTGAGGGTCATTTTCTCTCCATCGTTCTGCATTGCAGGGCATTTCTCCCCCTACTCCCATGAAAACTGAATAGTTCATTTCTTCTCGAAGGTTTTTGAAACAGAAACAAAATAGGGCTTAACCTTGCTGAGTTTGCTGGCTGCAGTGTTTTTTGAGTAGAGATAAGTGGAGCAATCAGTGTATTGCCTAGCCTGAAAGCAAGCCCTAGCTATGCAGGTGCAGGTGTGCTCAGCACCAGTGGCAAATGGCCCTACTTTGCTCATGTTGTAATAGTGCCTCCTGATTCACAAGTGCTGCTTGTTAAGAAATTGATACTCTAGTCATCATTACCTCTTTAATAAATAGGCTGCAATCGTAATCATCTGTAATGCTGTACTGTTGAAAGCTCAGGTTGTACCTTTTGTCACCAGGACGGTGCTGTGCCATTGGCTGCACACAGGGAGCTGTGCATTGCAGGCCCTGCAGAGCAGTGCTCCAGTCCTGCATTAGGAGCACTGTGGTCCCTCTGATGTGCACTGGGATGGCAGCCAAGAAGATAAGTGTGTCTGCATTGCATGTTAAGAAGGGCTTTGCAAGAGGGGATGGGGACAAATGCAGCTTAAACACTAATTCAGTACAGATGTGTTCATTTCAGACTCTGAGCTATAAGGTGCTTTTTGAACTGGGAGCTCAGAGGCAGCTCGGTCCTTTCTTCACGCTGGTGATGAGTTTGTGTGCTCCTAAGATGTGATCTAAAACCAGACTGTCAGGTTAGCAATGGGATCCCAATTGCTCATATGAGCCCCAGTCCACGCCTGCCTTACAATGGTGAAAGCTTCTCATGCAAAAACCTTTTCTGAGTTAATAAATGTTCTCCAACACAGTGTGCAGGGAATGGTGGAGCTCTCTGTGTCTGTGTAAAGCAGAAGAGGCATAAAGTGAGCAGCTGGAAGGTCTGCAGTTATGAACATTCAGGTCTTCGTTATAGAGGGAGGTTTCTTAACTGTTCAGAGCCCTTTATAAATGTTATGTCTGTGCAAGAGAAGGAGTGGAGCATTTCTGCAGGAGGCAGGGATGTGGTTTTCAGTTCCCATCTTTAAATAAAGCACAGAGGTATTTCTGAACTCGATTCTCATGCTGGACTGTTTGTAAATGCCATTCCCTCCCTGTCCCAGGTTTCTGTGGCAGTTCCTGCTCACGAGGTGAGGGAGAAAAACACCTCCAGGTTAGTGGGAACTTGAATACGAGGGGTCAGAAATTAGGAAAGCTGATTCGGTTTGGAAGATGCTATTCCAGAACATCTTGGAACATACATTTCTTTCCCAATAATGACCTGACGAAAGGGGAAGACTCAGCAGGAGTTTGAGCTACTTTATTATCCACATCTGTGGAATACCACAGCTGTGAGGCAGCATTTAATCCCAGCTTCCACGCAGATACAAGATTTTACCCCCTGTGATCCCTCTAAAGGCAGTGAGAATGAATAACAGCAGCTCAACAGAAGATTGCCACACGTAGACTGATGTTCAAAGTTACACATAATGGAAGAAGCCCAAAGAAATGGCGTGGAAAATCTGAATACCAAATAGGAAATTTGTTATGAGGACCTCTGCTTAGCAAGCTGGTAAGCTTTCTTTGAATTACAGCCTTGATAAATAGGTGTGCAGTTGCTGGGTAATACCAGCAGCCAGGCAGGGTTTTGGTTTTCTTTCAGCTTATTGTTCAAGTCCACGTATGAACTCATAACTGTAAGTTTGCAATGGGTGTTAAGAAATACCAACTGATGATGAGTTCTGTCTTGCCAGAGCAGGAGGTAAAGGGGGGGGGGGGGGGGGTAATGCATGTGTGCACAGACACAGCTGGACTTCAACAGTTTTTGTTTTGCTTTTAAAGTTAAGAATGGGTTCTAAGTCCCCAGGGCATGCAGTCAGTTCTTGGTTCCTAAAGGTGCTGTAATAAAAGAAATCTTCAGCACCTCTTCAGGGGTGCAGGGTGAAGTTGGGTCTTCCCTATTATCAGACATGTAGTGGTTTGTAGCCCTTGAATTTTGTGTGCTGAGTTTCTCATTCATTTTCCTGCTGCCTCACCCTCACTAAAAGGGAATGTCTAACATTCTGACAGAGGAACAATCTCCATAATTAGGATTCTAAAACAAATTAAATGTCAGCCTAATAGAGTGCCAAGGAAAGAAAGTGTGTCTCCTTCCTCGCCTCCTTTGCTGTGCTCAAAACAGCAGTTGATGCTGCATGACCTGTTTTACGTCAGCTGTTCAGCTTTTACCACATCATCTGCACCCCCTCTTTGTTACCCTGCACTCTTACAGCAGCTGCTTACAGCTTCCCAGTCACATTTTGGAAGCAGCTCTAGGTTCATTACTGCATTGAAAACACGGCCTCCTGAAACTCAGGGATGTGTCATTTTCTATTAGTGAAGCAGTCATTGATATTGCTGTTTTTAACACTCCAAAAGGCCATTCTACTGTATGAAATTTATTCCCCAATATTAAAAACAGGACCCAAAGGCTTAATAAACATCATGATGCCAACTGGGATGGCAGCAGACAGAGGCTGCCTGACCCACTCACCTCAGTGCAGCATATTTGCAGTCTTTGAAACACAGCATGAGAAAATCAGTTGCATTCTTTTTATTTCAAATGCAGGAGAATTCCCTGAGTAAGCAGTTTTTTACTTAAATAACACTTGGCCAGGACTTAAAATCAACCTGTGGAACAGGTTCCCACAGCCAATGCTGCTCTGGAGATGGCAGGTTCTTTGGCCCAGGGAAGCAAAGGCCTGGCAGAAGCTCCTGATTCACTTCCAAAGCTTCATGCTGCGCTGCCATCGGCCTCCTTCAGTACAGCAGCCTCCTCCCCATCCACATCTCCTTTCTGACTGAGCTCTGGGCTTCTTCTTTGACTGCTCTGCCACAGAAGGGATTTTTCATATTTGGTCTTAAACAGTAACCCATGACCTAAAGAAGCAAGAATGATGGGGAAAAAAATTAAAAGCAAAGAACAAAGAAACTGAAAGGAAGGGAACACAGTGGAAAATGGAGCAGATCGTTCCTTGGAGCTAGAACAAATGGGTCTGGAAAGAACCCATCCCAAAGCCTTGGAATAAAAAGAAAGAATCTTGAATGTGCACTAGGTGCAGATTTTAACAGCTGCAACCCACGATGTGAGATAAGGCATCTGCCCAGGGACCTCTAAGGACAGAACACAAGCAGCCCTGCTTACCTGGACAGTCTGCTGTCTCTTTGAATGCTCTTTTCTTGCAGCAGCCTCGGCACATGTTAAACACACATTTATTGCCCTGGTGGGGGTGTAAAGAAGTTTATAGCATTAACAAAAATAAACATGCACACATGAGTATAATTAGCAGCAACAATCCAGCTCTGCGCATTCAGAGCCTTGGAAAAAGCCTCACTCTAATGAAGCTGACAGAGCTGGTGTCACGCAGAGTGGGGAGGACAGCTATCAGCTGTGCACAGAGAAAACAACCCCACAAACCCACAACCAACCCATAACCAACCCACAACTTCAGTCCAATTCGGCACCAGCACCGGTCCATGGGCAGCCTGGGTCAGACACCACACACAGGAAATGCTGTGAACACTTTGAAATGATGTTTGTCACAGCTAAGCTTGCTGCTATTTCTCTGTGGAAGTACCACATGAAACAAGGTGCTTGGCAGATGCTTGTAATTGGTAACTATGCCTCCAATCAATCAATCTGACCACATCCAGTTCTTCCCTTTTCACAGCTTCAAATATACCTAAGGATCCATTTTAATATAAAGCCAGACCTTTCTCCAGCAGAGAGCAGCAGTTCAATCTGCCTGTTCTACAGCTTGGCTGGGTGCTCTGATGCTCACACCTCCATGAGCTTTCAGTGATTTCCCCCACCCTGATGAAAAACACCTTCATGTCTGGGTTTTGCTTTGCTTTGTTCTTCCTGCTCCTTGCTAGCCCCTATACAACACAGCTTTGGAACACAGAATCTAGAAGAAAAACCATAGGCCCATTCTAAACACTTCAAGAGCTGCCTGCAACATTACAATGATGCAAATCCAACACAAACATGAGAACAAGTCCCATTTTGAACAATCCTGCTTGAGGTCCCATGCTGTTAACTGGTCCAGCAATGAAACAGTGACCAGAACCAGACCACCCAAAAGCTCAATGTTTTCCCATTAATGAACCCAGCAAGAAATCTTTCTGTTGCAGCAGCTCAGAACTGAGTCCCAGCCGAATGCTGTTCATAACAACAGTGCTCCAGAACAGAACAGCCCCTATCACCACCTCTAGAGCTTAGCATGCACGTATTGCTGGATGCTGACTGGCCCTATATCATGAAAATGCTTTACTGGACACTGACTTACCTTGGGGTTTCCACATTGATCACACTTTGCATATTTAGCTGGAAAAGACAGAGAACTGACTTCAGCAATGGTGTTTCATATGGAAAGAGTCCATTTAAAAGTTCAGTGCCTGACAAAGCACAGTGCTGCTTTAGTCAGAGGAGGGGCTCTTTTCCTAATTAAAATACAGTACCACAATGAACAGTGCAGAGCAGGCAAAGATACATTGAGTTTTTCAGTGTGTTTAAGTTAGATGCAGATATGAAAAGAAATATTTTCAATTCCAGTGCAAAAGAGGTGGAAATCTGCTTGGAACACATCTGAAATTTCAATTTCAAATACCAGTAACTGATACTGCTTTGTTTGTAAAGCATCCTGAGCTTTCAGTAGCTGCTTACTGTGGACTACTGACCTTCTTTGGTGATGAGGTTCCTTTCCAAATGAACACAAATTGAATCGTGCTGCCTACTACCAAACTGCCCAACAATCCACCCTATGTTAAGGAAATTTCTACACCTACATAAAAGACCAAGAAAGAAGTGGCAGCTTATGCAGCAGCAACGCCAACAGATGGAACTTACGTTTTAAAGATGGGTCAAAGCTTTTATTTGGATTTCTTAACTTCTTTTTTTGCTTATTCTTTGACAGAAGCTCAGAATTTCCATCTTCTTCCTCTTCCAGACAACGTTTCCCCCGCACACCTTTTTCAGTCCCCTTGGTTCCATTCTCCTTGCATCTCTCCTTCGGCCTGAAATGGTGAATATCAGCCTAAGTTGGCTGAAGGGAAGAAAAAGGTGTTCCCTGGGCACTGTCAGCCTATAGAAAACTGCAAAGATTTCTATCATAGCTAAATTACATGGAGATGATATTGCTTTTAGATGTGAAGGTACATCAGGTTCAGAAAGTGGAATTCTTGTTTTTTACTTTCTGAAGGGAGAATCTGAAGGAGACGATGCCTACAGAAAGCAACATCCCCATGAACAAAACAATAACCAGGAAAACAGGAAAAAGAAAACCACAAGAAAAATAACCTGGAGTTTTCATTTGTTTTCAAATGCACGTAGGCTCCAAAACCAGGACTGAGTTACTCTGCAGTGACAGTAAGGGCAGGAAAAGCAGCTGGCTGCATTTAATGTAGGTAACTCACCCTGGCCTGATGTATGGCTGGCAGATCCAGTGGAAAAAAGGCAACCCCTCTTTTGGCTTCTCTCCTTCCTTCTGATTTGCTATTTCCTCCTGCAGCACAGGGTTACAGTCAGCTTTCCTGCAGTTCTCAGGAAATATTTCTACATAGTGCTTAAAGCTCCAGGAAACCACTGAGCGTGATTTGAACTAATGGACACTTAAATACAGTCAAGCAAAACGAAAATCAAACAACAAAACACCTCTAAGAACACAGAAATGAAGCAGATTTCTAACTCCTAAAGCAGCTTTTACTGATGCAAAGCCGTTTGGGCTTCCCACAGTTGGTAAGCTACAAAATTCCAGGGAGGTGCCTAACAGATACAAACCACATTGACACACTTGGTGCATCCCCACCATGTGCACACAGGGCTGGTTGGGGGAGCAGGGCCCACCGTGGTACCTGGCAGCGCAGTTTCAGTTCCCTGTTGACATCCACGATTCCCTCTAGAGTCTTCACTTTTGCTAATTCTTCACGCAGCTGCTGGTAAACTTGAAGCCTGAGGCAAAACCCAAACACCAAGTCATGTTTATTCGTTATTCATTATAAGGAGATCATCTAAAATATCTTTATAAAAGCCTTCCTTGGAGTTTTCTCACTGTGCTTGCCTGAGGTAGGAGTTCATCTTCTTTCTTTTAACTCTAGGCATCTGTTCCTCTTTCAGGTAAATGCTTGTGAATTTGGGCATGTAAACGTGGTACTCTGAGATAAGTGAACATGAGCAGGCCACACATCAGCTACTGCTCAGGAGCTGCTCATGAATGTGCTCTTACTCCATGATAAATGCAAGACAGATTGCTGCAAAGTCAATGAGGAGGCAGGCAGCTCATGTTTGCCATGAAGTGCATGAATGCACAGAGACCATTGCCACATCCCAGCCAGCGTGCTCTGATCTCACACCCTGATTTACCTCCTAGTAACTCCTTCATTCCCCAAACCCTGTTTTCCTGCACTGAAGGCTGAAGGCTTCAGCCCACATTCTCTCCAGGAAGGTTCAGGAAAGAAAACCTTACAACTCCCATCAAACAAATTCTTGTATAGGAAAGTCAGACATTGCTAAGAAAATGAGAAAACACAGAAAACACCCAGAAAACACCCAGAGTGTCCTGGAAATACTCACGTGTGATGCCAGAGCTTGAAGAGATGAGCCCTGACATAAGACAATGGACAGGGGTATTTCTGCACTATCTCCAGATACTCCTCAGCCATCTCCCACACCAGTGGGTTTCGTCCCTCAAATAAAGCTGGGTTGTGAAGATTCCCTTCTAGGGAATGAAAAGAAACACACTTTCATTTCAGGATTGAAACAGACAACAAAATCTAGGCTCTGCAGTTTGACCAGCTTGTACAAGCCAGTCACAGATATTCACAAAGAAGAATGGAGTCTCCATAAATGCTGGCCTGACCTCACAATACTTTATACATAATTCTTGATTGGGTTCAGTAGCTCATATCTAATTAAAATCTTCACACAAAAAGTAAAAAAAAAAAGGAAAAGAAAAAGAAATCAATGCCAATGATTAGATATTTAGCCAATGAGTGTCTCATGTTAAGTTTACAGTCTTCTTTGTTTGGCTCAACTATGCAGGTACTGCTTCTTACTAAGCCATGCTCAACTAGTGTGACAAACCTTTGTTACCCAGTGCTTTCTTAAAAAGATTCTGCAATGTTCCACTGCTTTAGATGTGTGAGTGCTGGAAGCTTTTTCTGATGTCTATCCTGACTCTTGTAGCCAGTACAGCCAATTCTTTCTTGTCCAACTCAACACGAATCATCTGCAGGAACGTGTCATCAGTGGGGCGTTACTGCACCAAGACCCATTCAGAAGCTATTTCACTAATTAATAGATGCCACAAGAATATTCCAGGGTCACAGGAGAGTTTTTGCCAAGTAATTAGATGTGAGCCATCCACTGAACAGTACTGCAAGTCCTGATCCTGGGGAGAAACAGCCCAATGCAGAGAGAAAGGCCACACAGCTTCCCATCAAAGTTGTTCAGCACCCATCAACCCAATGCAGGCTTTATATAAATGCATATGGAGAGTAAGAAACAGTTTGTGGCCTCATCTGTTAACAGTAAAAGCTCTTTACCTGCACTCATGACCCCGTGCACTCCTGTCTTACGGATACATTCTTCCACATCACTGAGACACTGGATGTTTCCATTTGCAAACACAGGAATGCTCACAGCTTTTCTGCATCAGTGAATAAACCAGACATACAACATTGAGAATTAGGAAAGGCTGGAGTTAATCCAGAACTTCTACTCCTGTCACACACACACAGACGCTTCAGTGCCTCCCCGTGCAGAGATTAAAGTTTACCAGGTGCTAAAATGGGTACTGCTCACTAACCTGACAGCTTGAATGTGCTCCCAGGATGCCACACCAGCAAGGGGTCCCTTCTGCTCTTTCGTACGGCCATGGACTGTCAGCAGCTGGAACACAAAGTCCTGTTTACTTCTGAAGCGTATGAACCACTGCAACAAATCCACTGACAAAAGACTGTCCTGAATCCAACACTTTTCATGGACACTACTGAGATCCCAGGGCTTTTTAAAAAGTGCAAGGATGCTGGTATAGCAGAAAGGTATCACTGGGTGCTCTGACAGAGTCCTGGGTGTTGTTTGACTTCATGATCTTGTCGTGCCACAGAGCAGATCTAGGGAAAACCTACAGATTTCCCACTGCATTGGCTCCTATTGATAATAGATTGATCTGCCCTGCCCTTCAGCAGATGGTCCAAGTACTGGGAGCACTGGCTCTGACCACAGACTGTCTCCTCTAATTTAACTTGGATCCTGGACAATCAGCCTACTTTTTAATTGGCGGTGGCCATACCTATTTTGTTTGCTTTTTGGTAGCCCTGTGGATCTCATGCATTCACACTGCCTCCTGCAGCTCTGTGTCAGATGGAGACTCTCACCCACGAGGAAAGATGCCACACTGTGCAGTGATTCCAACAGAGACCCTGAAATCACGTTTCCTATCACAGCAGCAACCCAATACGCCACCTACAAATTTTTCCTGCCCGTAAAACAACGCAGCCCATCCATCTCCACAGCACACCGAGATCGTGAGGTGCTGCACACTGAGATGTGCCCCATGCCCAAGGGCTGGGAGCAGCAGCTTCCTCACCTGGCAGCCGGCCTTCTCCAGCATCTGTGCGTATTTCACTGTCTTGTCAATCTCGGGGAAAACACGGATTTTGCACGTGATGGGAACAGAGAGCTTCTCGTTGGCCAGCAGAACTAGGAGAGATGGAGAAGGCAGTAAGTGGGCTGCACGACGCTGCGGGAAGATCAGACACTGTGTGTGATATGGAAAAAGCCCCCCCCACAAAATCACATCACGCAGTTCTCACAGATTAAACCATCAGCAATGTCCTCTGCAATCCTCACCACAGAGGTTCACCAACAACAGGTAGTAGAAAATACACAAAATGTGTGTGTTAATAAGGAGGCACAGCGTGCTCAGGATGTAACAACTCCATCTCCCACCACGTTTAACGTTCACTTTCAAGGGCTTGTCCCATCACATCTTAACCGCTGGCACATGTTTCCTACTGTCACAGCACACTGCATTCCTGCTGCTCTGCCAACAACAGTACTTGTTCACATTTCCTCTGCTTTGCTTCCAAATTATTACCCAAACAATCATGACAAGCAGAGTGTTGCTCACAGCAAGCAGAGCCTTAGTGACCAGACTGGGGCCATGTGGCTGCACAGCAGCTCTGTAGGAAAGGACCCACGAATTCTGGTGGGCTCCACATGCTCTTGCTGCTCTGAAGGCTAACAGTACTTATTTTTGGTTGCTTTAGGCAAAGCATTGCCAGCATGCCCAGGGAGGTTATCCTGCTTCTCTGCTCAGCACTGGTGAGGCCACACCTGGAGCACTGCACTCAGTTCTGCCCCTCCAGAATAACAGATACAGATATACTGGAAGGAGTGCAGCACAGGGCCACTAAGTGCATCCAAGGACTGCAGTGCCTCTTCTGCAAGGAGAAGCTGAGCCCTGTGGCTGTGCAGCCTGGGTAAGGGAGGCTCAGCAGGATCTCATCAATCCCTAAACATATGAAGGAAAGAGGATGAAATGAAGAGAGCTGGGCTCCTTCCAACGATGCCCAGTGCTAGGACACGCCTGGAATCCTGTTCTATTCCAGAGGTTTGATGCACAGTGCAGAAAGGCACCTGTTTTCTCTTAATCCATATCCTAGAAGTTCTAATCAAGAAGCAAGTGAGGTGTATAGAGGTCCAAGCAGAAAACAGCACTGTGTGGAGAAGCAAGAAGAGGCAGAAGCTTTGCCCATCTTGTATAGAATAGCTTCACTAGGCAACTCTCTTCCAAACCAAATGGGCTGTGTGCTGTTCTCACCTCAAGGCTCTGCTGGCTTACAGCTCCCACTCCTAAGAGAAGTGCCCCATTGACCACATGACAAGCTGGGCAGAAGCACTGTCTGTCTAAGTACTCTGCAGTGTCTTTTGCTGAACACCACAGAAGTAACATTCTGTTAGGCACTGGATTTGAAACAAGGAGAAGAACATTCTTGGCTCTACACAAAGAACAAAACCTTCCTTAACAAGAAAGTAGTTCCCAATGTGTTCCCTAAAAGAAACAAATATATATCATACTGATCACAACTGCTACGAATACCACTGAGGGCATATTACACACAGTTGGAGAAGAGAGGCATAGCTTGGTAAGGAGTGGGCAGAAAGAGAAGATTCACAAAGAAAAGGGCAACGGAGGCTCCAGACAGAAATGCTCTCCCTGGTAATGTGCTGGATGTTCTGCTTTTAGCAGCTGAGGAGCCACCAAGCCATCACCAGACTGGAACTTCAGTGACTCAGGTGAGAGGTTTCTGAGGTCCTTCAGCAGATGTAAGATGAGCTGTGAGTGGGGTATCACGAAGTACCACACCGTGCAGCTGGAATAAAGGGATGGTAACAAAAGCACCAAACCTCACAGCCCTGCCCAGACAGCACTGCACCCCTTCCTCCCTCTGCCTCCTCTTACTGCTGAGTTCAACCCATTCCCTCTCAAAGCAAGCCCCTCCAAACACTTACTCATTCTCTGCAGAAGATCCCATTCCTCTTGTAGAAATGCTCCATAGTGACCTATAACAAAACAGCACCAGATTGACTGTGCAGAAGAGAAAGGAGCTGCCACACAACTACATTCGTACACAAAGATCCAGATGCTCACTGACAAGCAGAACAAATCTATCCTCAGCATCCCAAGTTTTCAAACACAGGTCCTGGTGTTTGAAACACAGCTACGTTTGCAACACCATTAAGGGTTCAGCAGGTTTCATCCTCTATATGCCACTGTTAATTCATTCTGTGCAAGCATTAAGGAAACGGGGCACGCTGAGTGCCTGCACACGGGTACTTTTAAGTGTAGTTTTGTGAATGTAAGCTCCCTGATCAACTGAAATTGGGAAAGACAAATAAATAAATCAAGCTCTTGCAGAAAAAAAAAAAGACTTTTTTGGACATTCTAGACACAAGAGCTATCGCTCAAGAGAGAAATAGGAATTATTAGCATCCCTAATTTTGCTTGAGGTACTACAAAGCTGTATCTGTTACAGTGGGTGTAATTAAGTCTGATTTCAACATTACTGATGCCACCCCCAAGTCTTAATTCTGTCATCTTAACGCCCCACTGCCAAAGCACACATTCAATACACGCCACATCTTTATTTATCCAGGGTTCAAATTTGCACATACCTCTCTTTGCAATCATCTGGGGGCAACCCAAATTCAGGTCTATGGCATCACAATAATCCTGAGCCAACAGCGCCGCTTGGACAAACACCTCAGGATCATTGGCACAGAACTGGGAAGGAGACAAAGACGAGCAGAATCAGACAAGCAGAATAAGCAGGCAGCAGGTTTTTTTTCCCCCACATACTGTCAACAGATCACGACATGCTGTCAAAGCAACCCACTGCTACACAAAACAGGCACAGTTCCAAACAACCACGGCCATTTCTCAACTAAAAGGATTCAAAACCAACAGATCTGTGACGCTGATCAGCTGAAGACCCCCAACCTCCTAACAAAAAAATGAAAAAAGATGAGCACTGAAGAGGCAAAGAAACATTTGTGGAGTTTTTCACATATGGTAAAAGGGGGCAGCCCCTCAGATCCGCTGTGGAGCAAACAGTGTTATCACAGGAGCACATCCAGGCAGCGCTGAGAAAATTCCAGCTTTATTGATGCTACACAACAATTCATTCAGAACAGGCTGGACGTGGCTCTGGGCAGCCTGGTCTGCACAGAGCAGGGGTTTGAAATCCTTTTCAACCTAAGCCACTCTATGATTCTAAGAATTAGGTTAACCCGAAGCTGTTTCATGGCAGAGCTGTGGCACGGGGGGCTGTGCCTGCTGCCCTGAGAGCTGCTCCATGCCCCTGGGGTACAGCCTTTCCCTCACCTCCACCCGGTGCAGCTCAGTGCCAACATCAGTCAGACTTTCACAGCCTGGGGAGATGATCCCCTTCTGCAGCAAAGAGTCCTCCTCATCCATTCTGCTGCTCTGTATGTGAGAACTGCCTGGCTTGAGCTGCCCATCCTTCCCTGTGCTGTGCTGCAGCCCCACAGACCCCTCTTTCTTTGGGACCTGAATGTAGCGTAGTACTCAAGAAGCCCCAGCTGGAGTATTGCGTCCAGGTCTGGGGCCCCCAGTACAAGAAAGACAGGGAAATGTTGGAGAGGGTCCCGAGAAGGGCTAAAAAGATGATCAGGAGGCTGGAGCACCTCCTCTACAACGACAGGCTGAGGGAGCTGGGCTTGTTCAGCCTGGAGAACAGAAGGCTGCGGGGTGACCTCATTGCAGCCTTCAGTACCTAAGGGGAGCCTAAAACAGGAGGGGAGTCAACTCTTTGGAAGGGTAGATAACTGCAGGACAAGGGGAAATAGTTTGAAGTTGAAGGAGGGAAGACTGAGGTTGGATGTCAGGGGGAAATTCTTTCTTATGAGAGTGGTGAGGTGCTGGAACAGCTGCCCAGAGAGGCTGTGGATGCCCTGTCCATCCCTGGAGGTGTTCAAGGCCAGGTTGGATGGGGCCCTGGGCAGCCTGGAATTGAACATGGAGGCTGGCAGCTCTGTCTGTGGTGGGGGGTTGGAGTTTGATGATCTTTGAGGTCCCTTCCAACCCAAGCCATTCTATGATTCTGCGATTCTATGAAATACAGAAAGCTTTGAAGCACGTCCTCTCTTCCTTGCGTTTGCTTTTCTGTCCTTTTTACTATAGCCAAGCCCTGAGCTCGGGGTTTCAGACAGAACCCAGCGCTCCTCCCCACGGAACAGGGCGGGGCAGAAGCCGGGGCTGCAGGGCGAGGGGCCCGAATGCCACCAGCAGAACGGCTCAGGTCGGAGGGGACCTTAAAGGTCATCGAGCTCCAGCCCTAGGGAGGGCTGTACGCCCACAGTTCGGGCTGCCCAGGGCCCATCCACGGCCTCGGGCACCTCCAGGGCTGGGGCACCGCAGCTCCACGCAGAGCCTCACCGCCCTCCGAGTAAAGAATCTCCCCTCACATCTCACCCGCATCTCCCCTCTCTCCGTCTGAAGCCGTTCCCGCGGCCGTCCCGCTGTCGGTCCCCACGAACGCTCGCTCCCCACCTGCACGATGAGCGGGCGGTCCTCGGCACAGGCCTCGCCGTACAGGTTCTCGCGGCGGTAGTTGGCGTCCCTCAGGAAGACCTGGGCGTGCAGCATCGGCGTGTAGCAGAGCTGGGCGCCGTGCCGGCGGCTCAGCAGCCTCCAGGCCAGCTCGCTTTGGTCCACCATAGGAGCCACCACGTAGTGGGCGCCGCGCAGCGTCTCCCTCCAGAACGCCTCTCCGCGCAGCTTCGGCATCTCCCTCCCGCCGCACGCCGCCGCGGGGCCCGCAGCCGCCGCCTGAAGCCCGCAGGCTCGGCCCGGGCAGGGCAGCGCGGCGGCCGGACGGTGCAACCGCCATCTCCCTCCGGCCGCTCCCGCGGTGCCGCCGCGCGCCGTCCCGTCCGGAAACCGCAGCGCCGCTGACGGGGACCGCGCGCGGACGGGGCCGGGGGCAGAGCGGGGAGCGCCGTCCCGCGGCTGCACGGAGCCCGTCGGCCCTTCAGCACGCGGCCCACGGAGGAGCCTGCGAGGGCTTCTTCCACTTACTGTCTTCTCCCCCACCCCCCACCCCAGCTCGTGGTTGGGATGGATCCCGCTCGGCATGAAGCACTTCCCATTCTTTTCCACCATCTTCTATTGCTGTCAGAGGCCGAAGCGATCGATCAGCTCTGCTGTCTGACCTATGCAGCCTCTCTAACCTTCCCTTTCCCTTTCCTCTACTTAGAATCGCGGGATGGTTGGAGGTGGAAGGGACCCTAAAGGCCCTAAAGGCCATCTGGTGCCACCCCTGCCCTGAGCAGGGACACCCACAGCTCCATCAGTGCTCACAGCCCTCCCCTGCCCTTGGCTGTCTGCAGGGATGGGGCACCACCGCCTCTCTGGGCAACCTGTGCCACTGCCTCACCACCCACAGTGTAAAATCTTCCTTATATCCAGTCTCAACCTCCCCTCTTTTAGTTTGATACATTTCCCCCAGTCCCATCCCAACAGACCCACTGCAGAGTCTGTCCCCATCTTACAGCCCCTTTAGGGACTGAAGGCTGCTCTCAGCTCTCCCCAGAGCCCTCCCTTCTCCATGCTGCACAGCCCCAGCCCTCAGCCTGTCCTCATAGGGCTCTTCGACCCCTGCAAGCCATTTCTGTGGCCCTCCTCTGCTGTACCCCAACAGGTCCATGTCTCTCCCATACTGAGGACTCCACATCCACACACAGTGCTCCCAGTGAGGTCTCATAGCGCAGAGCAGAGGAGCAGGGCTGCGCTCTGTCCTTACAGCCTCAGCTTGTGCTGACAGCAGAGGCTGCCTTGCACTTGGCTTTGTTTTACCTCATGAGGTTTCCCTGGGTCCACTGCTGAGCCTGCGCAGGTCCCTCTGAGTGGCATCCCATCCCTTGGGCACGTTGACCACACCACACGGTCGGGTGTCATCCACAAACTGCTGAGGGGGCACTCGATGCCACTGTCAACATCACTGAGGACACTGAAGAATGCTTGTCCTCTTACTGGCCCCTCAGGGACACCAGTGCTCACCAAACTCCACCCGGACATTGAGCCATGGACTCTCTGTGTACGATTTCACAACCAGTTCCTTGTCCAACGACCATCATCAAATCCCTGTCTTCCCAGCTTGGAGAGAACACTGTGGGCTATGTCAAAAGCCTTACTCCAGTGGCTCTTCCCTTGTCCCCTGACACAGTCACAGTATAATGGAAAGCCACAGGGCTGGTTGTCTGATCTCACTGAACTAACTGCAGGAGAAACCATTTTTATTTTTTCAAGTTGCTTTCTCTGGCAAAAGAGCACTACTCCCTTCAGGAAGCTGACAGGACAAAGGCAAAGTAATAGCTCTGCTACTGATGACCATAAACACCATATGTTTTTCTTTTTGCACGATGTTAGGCTACATTGCAGGTTTCAGGTTTACTGCCCAGCACTTCATAACAGCAACGTGTTTTTTTCTGAGCCCAAGTCAGGCTGCAGAGCAGCATAGGGGCACAGTCTCAAGGAAGAGCAGCATGGCACAGAGAAGATGAAGAGGAGGATAGAACCAGAGCAGCAGTTGACAGGAGACTCCCACTTCAGTTTCCACAATGAAAGGTAAATGTGAAGAACTTCTACCTTTGACCTCTCAACAAGTGACTCTTTGATTTTTGCATGATGCTGCTATCTTTCTACCCATTGAGAAATAACGAGCAGTACCAGCGCTAATAAGGTTTTTATTTTTGGCACACTGTATTCAGCAGCCAGTTACATAATGGGTTACAGGGCAGCAGCTCAGTATTAGACAATTAGGGGGAAAACAAAACAAAACAACAACCTCCTGCCTTTCAAATAACAACCACAAGAACATTGAGAGCATAGAGGCTATAAGTAATTCTTGAGGAATTTCTATTACTAAACCAGTATCTTCAAGCTTTGCCTAGAAGAGACCATGCACATTTATGTTTATACAGAGAACTTGCACGACTCCTGATCGGACAGCTGCAACAGCATCAGTCCTTGATCCCTCCACACAGCCCATTCAGAACTGCACTGCCTTCCTTCAGAGCTGAGATGCTGGGTCAGAATCGTTAACACTTCATTTTAGTGCAGGACTATTGTATCTATTTTGTTAGAAGTTTTAAGCACTCTTTTTCCTTCTGGCTGTTCAGTACAACCAAGGCAGATAGGATTCTTTCCCTCTTTTCGGGCTCACTACAGCTGCCAGTGGTAAAAACAAGAAGGTAAACAAAACAAAAACATGAAAAAAAGGAAAAAAAAAAGAAAGAAAAAAAGGAAAAGATACTGGTCCCTGGTTGTTTTATTGAATGTGGTGTCGTATGCTAGGATGTGCACGGATAGAGCACAGGAGATGGAATGAAGTCCCCTGTTATGCATGTATGCCCAGTCCCTATAGCTACCGTTCAGCATCACATTCTTTGCAGCTGTAAGGCACCTCCCTGCACACACTGCCTGCCTCCTAACGCCTGACCACCATCCCTCACAGGTTAATAGCATGTGTTCCCATTGCCTGCTTAGCACTCTCAACGACCTTGAGGTAGATGCTATTAGTCCCATTTTACAGATGGGGAAACTGAGGCGGTAACATGAACCACTTGTACAAAACCACAACGATGGAGCCAGAATCAGAATTTTAGGAGTTTTCACCTCAATCTTTTGGGTATGTGTGTGATTTGGTTGCATCTAAGGTACCAAAAAGCACGGCCACGAGGAGCCACGCTCCAGGATTATCTCAATTCTTCTTTCTTAATGTTATTTCTACAGACTCCAATCTGGTATCTTAGCAGCAGTCTTGGCTTTATATCAAGAAATGAGAGATTCCGAATGAAACTTGAGGATTAAAAGGATAGTAGTAGAGAATGAGACAAAAAGCCAACCAGTGATCAATTCTGTTTAATTCTAGGAAAGCCAAAGAGGAAAAGACACTCTTCAGATTAAAAAAAAAAAAGAGTAAAAAAAAACCAAAACAAAACTTATTCTAGAAATGCTTTAAGCTGACATTATGTTGTTTGTATTTCAGATTTCACAAAAGAAATACTTTATAAAACTAAAACCAGTTAACCCAGCCACTATCCACAGAGGGTTGTATAAGCAAGAGACGCTAGGTCAGAACCTGCATGAGGAACCAGTTGTTCCTCTCACTGGAATGCTCCTGAACTAACAGGATGCTTCACCAGGGGATGAATACAGAAAGAACCAGGGTTTACAGGAGTTCTGAGAGGCAGTGAAATGCCTCCTGGTTGGTACTTCATTGCTATTCAGGTCTCCTCTGTATCATAGGTGTAGCAAGGATTTACTGATTTTGGAAAAGACAGATCCAACATAGCAAAAGTCAGTCATTTTTAAATTGGATTTTATGCAAGTTTCCTTTAAAAAGGTACTGTATCTTAAAATCATGCCAAACTGTTTACTTAGCTAACTTATGTGGGATCTCCAGTCTCACTGCCAGAGGAAAATGCATACTCAAGGCTTAAGCCCTGTGCTAAATAAGATACACCGGGGCACTGGGTGGATGCTTCTATGTTTGCATGAACTTTGGTTAGGGGAGAGCAAGGGTAGGGGGATTTGTACCGTTACCAATGGAGAACTCTATTCCCCTGACATCCCAGATGGTTGGATGGAGCAACTGGAGGTGGGAAGGAACAAAGGTGAAGCAATAGCTGTAATGCTTTACTGTTTCTGGTAATGCAAAGCACAGAAGCTTGCACAGATATAAACTAAGTACATCCCTAGGGACAGCTCTGCCTGCTTGTTCAGCCCAAGCTAAGGCTGTTCAATACAGTGGCATCTGTTGAACCATCCCACCCTGCCCTCCACACCTCCCTCCTCACAAGAGTGGGTGATGGCAAGAACCCTTCACTTCCACCCTTCTGAGCAAGGCAGGGTGGGGAGCGAAACAAAAACACACACAAAAATCACTGATCAAAATTAAAAACACCACAACAAAATAAAATAAAACACAAACAAAAATAAACTAAAAGAAAAAAAAAAAAAAAAAGAAATGGGCTGTTCCATAGATGCACTTTGGTTTAACAAATGGGCGACCTCCCCTTGTGGAATAAACCTATCCCTCCAAAATGGATGTTTCCTTTTCTGATACCCACGATAAATTAAAACCAAGCAAGAAGTCTCTGATTTGACACAATAAATACTTAGAATATATCAAATTAAAAAAATATAGTTACAAAAGCCTCAATGGAATTCTCTTTCTGACCTAACTACAGACAGATTCTTCACAGACAACAAGTATCTCCGAAATCAGCTGCAGCTCCCCTCTCTGCTCACTGGGCTTGGTCAACAAGTGCTATCACTTACCCTTTGGAATACTGTTAAGACAAAACAATATAGAGCACAAGTCGTCTACTCCTAAATTTGCTTTTCATACTGCCAAAGCTGTAGGAAGCAACCATCGCTGGGGAACCCTCACAGCAGCGCAGTGACAGAGTCACAGCACCACAGCAACACGGACAGGGAAACTGGGGAAAAAAACCAAAGCATAGAAAGGGAAAGAGGAGAAAGAACACGTGAAAGTCAGGAATGATGACTGAGAGAGAGGAAACAAAGAGACCAATCAAGTTCAGCTGGACTTCCCAGCTCTGGCAGCAGAGCAGATGAGATGTTGTTCAACAGGAAGAGTTCCTTGGGGTCTGTCATAACTAGGAATGTTGTTGGCATCTTCTTCACCATTGACAGTAAGTGAGCAGATGTTAACCTTCTCTGACACTGACACGTGGTTCTGCCAGTGAGCCATGGATGATCCCAATGATTGATTCAACACCATCTCCCTCCAATAAGGTGCGGTGATCTCCTTCAATGACGTGGACCGATACTTTTCCATCGCATACCTGCACAGACACAGAACACATCCACAGTTTAAAGCCAGCTAGCTGTGTAGCTGCCTGGGCTCTGCCAGTCTGAGTTATTCATATTTTACGTCACCTTTAACCAGTGCTTCTGAAAAACACAACCAGGTACATTCTAATAGATGTTTTACAGTAGTTGTGCCCAACCCATGAGTTTTACATTTTTGTTGCCTTCTTTATTTTATTGTTTTCATTAAAAAAAAAGTTTTGTTACTTCTATCCATTAACTATGTTATATACATTTTATATACAGCCCAAGACTATTCCTCTTCACTCAGCATAGCCAAGGCAAACCAAAAGGTTGGACACCCACATGAGCATTCAAATGTAAGCTGGGCAGGAAAACAACACCAACGTGATACTAACAGGATAATTTACCTACTTTATCTATGGATGACTGAAGTAGATACCTACGTGCCCCTAGGACAACTAAATAACCCTCCATCTATCTTCCTCCCACCACCATAACTCTTCCTCTAAGGGCATTATGGAACTTTTATCACATTCAGCTTGGAAGCAAGAGTAAATACAAGTCATAAGTTAGAAGGGGTGGGAGGTGCCAATATAACAAAGGTAATTTAGAAAATTGCTTACTGCAGACAGCAGGAAAAAGGAATGCGAGACACTTCCCCTTTTATCTAAGCAGGAGCTGCAGAACAGTGACCTTATCTGGATACAGGCCAACAACCTACTTTTCATTTTTTTGGCCCCCAGGATACCCACAGGCTGACTTCTACACAGTCCACAAAACATAACTAAGGAAAGCTGCTGCTGCTGTCAGAGGGCTGGTACTCATTCTTTTAGGTCTGCACTCATGCACTGAACAAACTTTTGGGGTCTGCACTCAAATACCAGAGGCTCAAAGTTACTTTTGTCAAGTTACACCCTTAACACCTTTATTATCCAAAATCTACTTAGGGAGATGCAAGAATTAGCTATAGAAAACAGATCATCCAATATAGAGGCTAGATCTCCCCGTGGCCCCTCCCTGATGGAAACCATCAGCTTAATAGTTTCTGGAAAGTTAATTCTTATCAGTGTGTCACAGCTGCAGAACAGTTACTTCTTTAACTTCAGTTTCATTCTTCTTCTCTCCTTAAGAGTCGTTCCCATGCTTTTCTTCTATTCCCCCACCTATCAGGGGACCCTCATCAGTCACCAGCAGATCTCACACTGACCTCTGAGAGTCTGTAGTCGCCACCCAGACCTTCTTCATACTCATTGTGAGTCTTTGCCCGCATCAGTGTCACGTTCCCATGATACTTGGACTCTGGTATATACTTGTCAGCAGCCTTCAGCTTGTGGTAAAAGGAAGCAGCAGCAAAGCTGAGTGCTTCACGATTGATGTTTTTATGAATCTGAGTTATAAGGTCTGCAGCAGCATTGACACGAGCCTCCAGATCTTCCAAGGGCAGAAGAATCTCCAACAACTGGAAATATTGAAAAAATTCCCCTTTAGTCTCTATATCTGGGCGTTAATCTACATTAAACACATAAAAACCAGCACCCACAACCACACCCTTCCTGTGCAGTGTAAGAAAGAAGCATTACCTTATTGTATTCAATGCCTGTAAACTGCTGAACAAAGGCACACAGCGCTTCTGTCTCCAACGCAGCCTCATTTCCTTGGGTCAGCTTTGCTCTGTAGCTCTAAAAAAGAGAACAGTAAAACATTGTTGTGGGAGGGATACAGCTGAGCTGGAGTGTTAGATAAAAGCAATTCCAGAATAAAGGACTTTGAACCGGAGAAGAAGAGGGGAAAGTGGGGGGGGAGGAAAATAAATAAAAATAGAAACTAAACCTTGGACAAGGTACCTTGAGGACAGATTAGAAAGCACATCTAACAGGTAGTGAATGCCCAAAGACCAGGATCCCTTGGGCAGCATAATGAAAATGGAAAGGGAAGACCTAAGGAGGATTTTCTAGCACATCTACTTTAGGATTTTGTCTTGCAGGCTCAAAAGGTCTTCCAGAAGACATTATTATTATTATTTACAATTGCAAGAGCAGAATGTGTGGGCCAGCCCTAGCTAGTTAACAAATAACACCCCTCACATGCCTCCAACCCCCAAGGGATCCTTAAGTGCCCACTGTCTACAGCTCTGTCCCATCTCCCCTGGCAAGAAAGGTCTTAGCTTTTTAGATGGTTCATATCCAGAACAGTAAGCTCACATAAGCATCCCACCCTCCCTGATGACACAGAACGTTTTCCTAACAGAAGGTTGTATTTTTATCTTTTTTACCTGAGTGTATGCTGCCACAAAGGAATGAGACCCATCAAAGAGGAATAAACTGTTGAGTGCATGGGAAGCATTTTGTTGTGCTTGCAGCTGGGAGCACATTTCAAAGGCTACGCAGGCACCAAAAGAGTATCCAGCAATGCGATAAGGTCCTTCAGGCTGTATCTGCTTCATGCAGTCAATATAATAGGATGCCAGGCTCTGTATGCTGTCCAAGGGAGCAGCTAGAACATGAAAGCAAATTAGTCAGGTGAAACAGACACTAGCGGCGACAACTGCTTTCTCAAGAGCTCAGAAACATCCACATTATTTTAGAAGTAAGCTTCTCAATTATTGTGAGCAACTTTTATTTTAGACAAGTAACAGTTCTGCTTCCAGTTTTCAAAGACAGGAAGAAGGCCATGCATTGTTTCTCTCCTAAATGCTTACCTGCTTGAGTTACTCAATCTATTTGTTCCATTTCCCCATACATAAGCTCTTCAGTCTAACCTAACACTTCTCATTACCTGGGGTTGTTTGCCACAACACTGTATGGGTTGTGAGCACTGATGCTTGGTCCTCTGCATTTAAGGGTCTAGAAACAAAACTCCTTCTATAAAGGAACTGAAGTTCAGACTGTTAGATATACAAATTCAAGATGCTGAAGAACTGAGATACCTTTTGTGCACTGGAGTCCATAGCAGGGCATATGAAGTTTGGAGGCAAGAGTGTAGAAGACTGCAATGGATCCCTCAATGGGGTGCACAAGGAAAAGAGGGCGTTCTGTGCTCTGAACTTCATTGAGACGGGTGATCGTTGGCCCTTCTGGATTCACCAGCAAGTTATTCAAATCCAGTTTTGGAGGCTCACCTGGGCCCATCTTCAATACTTGGGATGGCTTCAGTTCTTTGAAGGAAAGAACAGCAGACACAGTTAGTCACATAGGATCAGAGACTTGGTCATGTTGCCATAGCCCTACAAGAGGTGCTGAGGACTGCTCTGTATTAGCCCACTGGCTCACTAAATCAAGGCACTGTCAGTTGCTCTGTGGCAGCTGTCCATGCTTTTGGCTTGCAGTAAACATGTCTGTAGAGTAATGGCCATAACATCAAGTAGAAGGTCTCCAATCACATCCTGCACACAGCTATGTAAGAATACTCATGTAGGCAGATGCTATCCAGGCAGCACAACAGCTTTCACAGCCTTTTATATTCTTTCACTAGAACTGATAGGCCTAACTTAACGTCACCACATTTTAGCAGAATATTGGTCATATAAAGAAGCCTTTCAGCTATCATCAGATACCATTTCACAACTTGATAAAGGCTTATGTCACCAGAGATGAAAGCAACGGGTTCAGAGCTCAGTTGTTTGGACTCAGCTGATGGTAGCAACCCTAATCCAGACATCTACCTTCTGCTGCCCCAGACTTGGAGGACAGTTCACGCAGTTTGTTGATTGTAAGCAGTCGGATTTCTCTCATGGTCATAACAATGTCATAGTCTCTCTCCAGCGTCTGGCGCACCTCCACACCCATCAAGGAATCCAGGCCCAAGTCTGCTAAGGAGCTCTCAGCATTCAGACTGCTCACATCACGAACACCTGAGGAAAAAACAGCACACAAGACTTTTCAGCTCTAGATCTCCCTACAGCAATCTTCTCAGCTTTTCACTTTTTCCTTAAACATGAATAAAGCACAGCTACAGAGCAGATTTTGCTATTCAAGATCATCTAATGCTTTCAAAAATCACCTCTTCTACAATCCACATCTGATTTAGTATTTAGACTGCATGTGCACAGCTTTATGACAGGCAATATATCAGTCACAGCTACATAGCTGTGAACATTGGCACTTCAGCTCTAGAAGTTCAGAACATCCAACTGGAGACACCTAAGGAGGCTGTAACTGAAGGCACAGCCCTACACCTAACAAGGTTTACCCTTTAGGCTGAACCAGGTTCCCTTCCCAGACCTCTTCCCAAGCTACCCATCACTCAGAGAGGACAAAATGTCACTGGCTGCTGCCCAGTCCTCTTCTACCTGGCAGCATGGCATAATGAGGGAAACAAACTTTTGGTCGCTACTGGACACAGAATACTGGAATAGACAAACCTCCAGTCACACCCCACCACACAGTTCTCAGGTTCTCATGCAAACTGCTAAGGAAATGATCATACCAGCAGTATCTCTATGAGTGCTAAGGCAAAGGATGCTTCTAGAAACAAGCAGAGGCTGAGGTATACATCAGTCCTCACTTTTCACCCAGTGCAGGTTGGAAACACAATTCCCCTCACACCATACTGCAGCAAGACCCCTTCTAAAATGAGCACCAAGTATGCAATTGCTAGACTTTGCATTTACCAAGGATATGAGCAACAGCTTCTACAAGATCCCGTTGACTTCCTCCTTCACTTTTCACAGAGACCTTCTCTGCTAGGACAAAACTGGACATGACAGGATGAGGTTGATTCAGGAACATATCAAGCACCTCCAGGCATGAGCTGATTTGCTGGAGAACAGTTCCCCCAATCACAACTTCTCTGTTTGCCATTGCCTTCAGGATGCCCACATCACCAATGGCTCCCCACTGGACTGCCAGGCCTGGAGGAGAAATCACAAGGAAGAACACACTAGGCAACTAATTTAAGCACACAGCAGCAATAAAAAGGGAGCTAAAAACAGCTAAGCAAAAGCCCACATTCCTCTAATACTATTTAAATAATCAGTTTTCATTCACATCTGAATGATTCAGTTTAACAGCTGCAACAGGAAACAGCTGTCATCACTCCAGACACAGATTCCTGGTGAGCTGGTTCTCCTCTGAATGTTTGGTAGGATAAGATTTTTCTCTGCAGTGAATGAAGTCATCTTACCTGGGAGTCCATCGTGATGCCGCTGCTCACAGATACGCTCCATGGCAGAATTAGCAAAGCCATAATTACTTTGCCCAGCATTTCCTCTTCCACAGCTTACAGAGGAGAATACAACAAAGTAGTCCAGGTCTGGACACTTCTTACGAGTCACCCTTGGAATAGAACAAGTGACAGAGAAACCCATCAGGAAAACTGGGAACCACTTGTTGCTGTGGAAAGCCAATAAGACTGAAATATCCAAGACTGGTCAACTCAGTGACCACAAATGCAGCTCATATTTGTCCCTTCTACAGATACCTACCGGTCCAAATGAAGGGTGCCTGAATACTTGGGCTTGTTGACCTCCCAGAATAATTCTGGGGTCTGATTTTCAATCATGGCATCTTTAAGGACCTGTCAGATGGGTTTAAAACAAAGAAATTGTATGAGTATCTCAGTTTATGTTTAAGTTTATTACAGATACAAGAGGATATCACTACACAATGCACTTTTCTAGTTTTACAGCACAGATGTATCCTGGATGTCACGAAATACAAGAAGGCCAACTTATCTATTGGTAAGCCTGTTCAGTGCTGCCACTGCAGTCTTCAACTGGTAAACTTGTTATAGGATTCTTCTTGTCCCCAGAGGCCAAGGGTAACATTCACTTTAATCCAAAACTGAGCTAGCTGGTCACATACTGTTGCTACCCAGGTTAAGGGGCCAGATCCAAAAGCCTTCACCCATTACCTCAGGCCAAAGCAAAACACCCTTTGAAACAGAGACACAACCTAAAACTGTACAAAAGTGCAAAAAGCCACTTTAATGTCTGCTGTCTCTTGCAAGTTTCTAAGCCTTACTGGCACTTACCACAGCCAAATTAAAGATGCCTCCAACTGGTCCCAGCTTCAAAGCTTCTTCTATCAAAAGCTGTGTTCCTTCTAGAGTTCCAACATCACAGGTAGAAACCAACACTTGGATTCCCAGCGCCTTCCATTCTCTGACACATTTAGCCTGGTAGCCTTAACAAACAAACATACATGTGGGATGAAGCACTCAAACCATCTCAACTCAAACCAGGGTCTGAATAGCTAAACAATCCCCAGTTCAGCTACAAGAGGAACACTGGACAAAATCTGAATGGTGACAGAAACCACTCAAGTCTCAGAGCATCCTAAACAGATCACAAAGAGGACAAGAGATTCAGGAGAACAGGGTGGGAGAGCATGAGTGAACTTAAGACTTTATATACCAAGACAGGAACAAGTGGCAAGATTAGAGCAAGACAGCAGGCAACAGTAGGACAAGCAGAACTTGAGAGATAAAAGGATTTGAACTACGTTTGCAGAAGTTGGGAAATTGTGAACTTGCTAAAAGAAAAAAGAAATTTGTAAAGATAGAAGTTTTGTTATGGCTGAATTTCACCAAGGGAGCACTTAAGACTACCATTGATAAGAAATCTCAGTGCTGAGACTGCAATACTCAAAACTGAGTAAAAAAGTTTCTGGTGTTATTAGATAGCAGGGTATAGCTTTTGCTCCTTCAGATACCTCATGTAAAAAGAGAGCAACCACACTCAATTTAAGGGAAAGAGCATCTTTAGCAAGTCACTGCCACTGAACCCAGCAGCGATGTAGCTGGATACAGACTTCATAGAAGGAATAAAACTAAAAATTAAGACTGCAGAGAAGTATCTTAGGCAAGGGAAAAAGAGGCAAACATGGCTTGATAGACTTAAGTTGCATTAAAAAAAAAGAAGAAAGAAGTAGCAGCTGGAAAAAAGAGGCAGACTTCAAAGATACTTCATCCCTTAGACTAAAATGAATCACAACTTGTTTGAAGTGAGTGAACACACACGAGGGAGGGAAAAGAATTATGAAGACACTGATAAAACACTTAAAAATTGAGAGAAACAAACTGAGGTTTTTGCTTACCAGTTCGTATGCCAGAACGGGATGTCAGTACAAGCTTCTGTGCTCCTCTCTCAATCAGCCACTGTGCCAATTCAAGCCCAAATCCTCCCAGGCCCCCTGTGATGATGTAGGACTTGGTAGGTGGGCAGGAAGTTCGGGAGATGGCAGAAAGCTTTACTGGTTCAGACCTTAAAGGATATTGCTTCTCCTCCTCTTGGATCTTCCAGAACAAAGCAAATAAACAAAAAACAACACCAAAAAACACATTAAAATTGGATGCACAAACACATTCTGTCTTCCCACATGCAGCTACGCTCCTCCAGTCAACAGGGGATCAAACTTGTTTCAGAGTGACAGACCTGACAACGCTATACATGCCACAGTGTCAGCAGCAAAAGCTGTAACCCCATGCTGTTACACAACTTCAAGTTTAACTGGATCAAAACACCCAATACAGAGGATGACAGGCATCAGGGAATCAACACCCTTATCTCGTTACCTTGATCATAACTTTGCCAATATGTTTTCCTTGCGCCATGAACCTGAAGGCAGCTTCTACCTCTTCTTTACCAAAGACTGTGCTTTTCAGGGGCTTCACCACACCATCTTTTATGCCTTTTGTCAACAGCTCTGATACCACCTCCCACTCTTGGTTTCCTTCCTCAAAGATTGAATCCAGCAGGATTCCATGGAACGCCACATTCTTGAGGAAAAGAGCCATTCCTGGAAAAAGCAACATCATTACCACCTGGTGCTGCTGCCATCTCAAGACAGAATCCATCTTTTTTAGGAACATTTTTTTGTGCAAGTCAACAGTATAAAACTGAGGAGCAAAGCAGTTACTGCTTGCTAGAAAACTCATTCTTGCATATACTCTCTAAAGGCTATGTTAGTTAGGCTGCTCTCTTACGAGCGGACTAATTCAACAGCAACTCCACCTACAAGAACTTTGTCAACAGGACAAGCTACGACATGGTCATTTTGATATTAAAAAGGATGTTTTGCAATACAGTGACAGCTGAGTCAGAGGGACAGAGGAGCCAGAATCCCACGTACATCCTGTCCTTCTACACAAACTCTTCTTCACAGGAAACTTTTACTGATGCTAGACTTTTTTCTTTTTTTTTTTAAATTTATTTACAATAAAAAGGGAGACTGTCAACATTTGGTGCATACAATCCTCCCACAAACTGTTGGTGATGAAAACAAATTTTTGCAACGATGCATTTAACACGCAGCTTTTACAAAACAAATGTTCCAGCTCTAAGTTTTTCTCAATTTGAAGATTAGTCTGTATTATGACAGGTTGTGCTTTCCTGTTTGCCTAAGCATAAGGAGACTGATTTCCTGAAGCCCCATCTTACCAAGCTGGCTGTTGTTTGATAGATCAAATTTGCCTATTTCCAAGAAGCGCCCATGTTGAGCAAGACAACGCAAACTGGCCTGGAGCTTCTCTTCTGCCAAGGAATTTAACACAAGGTTGACACCTGTAGTGAAAGGAGAAGAAAGTGTTTAAGAAACTCACTCTTTTGAGAGCCAACCCATTTCCTATCGAGCCATTTTGTCATCAGGCATCACAACTGCATAACATGACATAGCTGAGTAAGAAGGCAAAATATTCCTCCAACTGACCTTTCCCATTGGTAACTCGCAGTATATGTTGCTCAAAGGTTGTATTTCGGGAGCTGGCAAAGCTGTTAGCATCCAGCTGTGGGAACCTTGCTTGGAGATACTCACGTTTCTCAGCAGAGCCTGGAAGAGGAAGACATAAAATGAACAATGGCAGTACTCACATGTTAATTCTTCAGAGATAAAAACAACAGGGAAAGATGTGCAGCCTGAGCAACCACTTGCTTCAAAGGTTTCAAGCTCTCAATGTATCAAACCTCGGGACAAAGGGTGCTCATGTACGGGGTAGAGGAATGACCAGAAATAATTAAGTCTTACAATTGTAGATTAGATCCTCAGTACTCACCTACAGTAGCAAAAACACGGCAGCCCATGCTCAGGGCAATGGCAATGGCTGCTTGGCCCACGCCTCCTGAGCCAGAGTGAATGAGGACACTCTCCCCCTTCTTCATACCACCTCGAACCACCAAAGCATAATAAGCAGTGGCATAAACCACAGGCACTGAAGCTGCTTCTTCCAGAGTCCTAAGAAACAAAGCAAAGGGGAGAAGACATCTTCAGCCTTGGAAAACCTAACAGATTCCCTTGATAAAGTTTGCTTTTCGGAAATACGAAGGTTTAATCTGCCAAGATGGACCAAAAAGTACAAAGGGTTCTCAATCACAGAGCTGACTGCCACAGTGGCCACATAGTGCTAAGGGCCTTTTCTTCTGCAGGAATATTTTACTAACACAGTAAATCAGTAACACATCCAACACCAAAACCTTTGCTCATACAGAAAGAGCCAGAAGCACAAGAAATAGATGGAAAAAACCAGTGCAAATCATTGCACAAAACAACACAAAAAAAACAGCACCGCAGTCAATCAGGTGATTGAGCCAAATCTCACAGCTGCTCACGAGACCAAAGTTCATACAATTTCCCAGAGTGAGATCTTCATGTCTTCACGTCAGCCCAGGGTTGTCACCAGCCTCAAGCAGCAAGGCAAAACTTATCCACATACGTAAAACAGAAGCTAACCTACCAGTTTTCAGGCACTTCCCATAGGAACCTCTTGTCACAGTCCACCACTGTAGCCAGCCCTTTTGCTGGCAGCAATCCCATCACTCTCCTTCCAGCCAGGTCCCGTCCTGAGAACTCCATGCCCAGCATGCACTGCTGCAACGTCCAGTTACCTACAAGAAGGTAAAGGTCTTTTATCAAGGAAAACTTCTCTTCTAAAATCCTTTGGACAAGAATTTCCTAAAATGACAGCCCTTGAAATCTAGAACCCTAGAGACAGAAAGAGCTAGGATTTATCTGTTATGTACAAAGATCATTAGTTACCACAGTTAATTTCTCATTAAAGAGAGCAGCAAAAAAGGACTGAATCTCTTACTCTCTACCCTTAACAATACTGCTTTAGTTTCCAGCTTTCATCTGAGAAATCCAATCGAAATACCCTGCTCCAGCATTTTTGTTGCTCTTTGGAAATACATAAATAAGCATTAACTAGAAAGGACAAACACAGAAAATAGCTTTACAGCAAAACCTTTGTCTCTGTGTTTTAAGTACAGGCTGATCTCACTCATGAAGGGAAACCCAGTCCTAATCAAGTAGCTCATATAAGAGTCTTACTTTTTTTGGCTTGTGTTTAAACAAGCATTAAAACCATTAAACAAGCCTTAGAACCATTTTGCAGACACTACACAAATCCTTGAGATCACAGTCTCCAGTCTGCAGACAGGAGATCCTACACCTTGCCCTTTCTTTCCCTAAAAGCAAAGTATGTCCTGCAGCTGCCGACTTCCTCAGCTCAGCACGTATCTCACCCATCACCAGAATTTCCATCAGGATGTTTCACCTCACACTTGATATCTGTGCAATGGAGTTAATAATCTTTCCTCCCAGCAAACGTTCAATGACTCTGCCACGTGAGAAGTGGGGCCATAACTGAAGTAGCACTTGCAAGTCCTTGTGTGTGATCCTGAAGCAAAGCCTATATGCTTCCTCTCCTAAAGGTACTTTCTTGCTAAATAAAGCCTGATATATGCTTTAGCCAGTGCATAATCAGAATTACTGAAGTTATATGAATGAATTCTTCCAGGCTAATCAGAACCCACCAGGGATAGCATCTGGAGAAAGCTTTCCTGTTGCCAGCATAATGTCCCGGAAATTGAGAGATGCGTAGTAAACTTTGCAGAGCTGAACATTCGGATTTGTTGTTTGGAAATGGCGGAGTGGGGAAACAATCCAACGAAGGGAAGAGAGATCTCCACGAGTCAACACGTTTATATAAGCATATTCTGTCAGCTCCTGAGGCTGAGCTGCAGAAGGAAGAACAGAGGAACTTTGCACACACTGACACACGCACACCCTTTCCAGAATTAATAGCCCCCTTTCATCATTGCTACCCTCTCCTCTATTTTCTCTCCACAAATCCCATTCTTATCCTGCAATTCTACCCATATCCTAAGTACTTTATCCCTCCTCCTGGTACCAGAGCATGTTATTGTTCAGTCTGAGTTGGAACAGAAGAATTTCAAGTTATCCTTTATTATTAACGGTTGGACTGGATGATTTTTAGGTCTTTTCCAACCTTGGTGATTCTATGATCCTATGATTATTATTAACAGTTTAAAAACGTGAAACAATAGCTACTCATATATCTAGAGTCTGTTCCTCTAGGCCCTGCAACTGATCCTCAAAGAAGGTACCTTGCTGCAACGGGAGATGCCTGAAGGAACCCCACTTTCCATCACGATACACGTTCATCACCAGATCTCTCTGAATCATCTTCTGCATCTCCAGGGAAGAAAGACTTGTGGGTGGGACAGCTGATGAAGGGCTCAAGTTGGAAACGAACACGCACCTAGAGACCAAGAGTTGACATTTCGCTTTGTTTTGTTGCGAGCCTGAAAAGAACCTAACAAAACATCTCGTCTCCAAGTGTGACCTGTGGGCATGATTTCATACCTGATTCTGTGGCCTTCTGCTTCCAGGCGAAGGCAGTTCACCATACCCAAAATTCCAGAGTTCCCACAATTGGTGGCAGTCAACCACACAGGCTGCTCTGATGAGTCGGCCAAGATCTCCTACAGGACAAATTCCAGATTGTTTTACATGGAACCACAAAAGGAAATGTCCCTTGTATCCTCAAGGCAGAGATGAATAAGTTGTATTTCAAGCCAAAACAACTGAACAAACACAAACTCTTTTTCCTCCTTCCCTCCCACCATCTTCTTCTCTCCCCTCATAACGCTGCTAAATTAAATCTCATTGAAGTGTAAAGATTTCGAAAGCCAAATATCCCAAACACAAATTCTCACCTTTAAGGAGTCAACCCACTTATAATGAGTGTCATCTACTGGCAGAAAAATGGGTGTTTTGGCAGGGGATTGCCGTCGACACAGGAAAATAACTGAGCCAAAGAAAGATCTCTTCATTGCAACCAGATTCAGTGAGGCCTTGCTGAATAACTCCTCCCACTGTGCCTGTCAGATCAAATACAGCCAGAATTAACAGAAAAGTAAAAAACAGAATCAATTAAAACAAGTCACCACCTGTACTCCATGCTGAGCCTCCCCCAAAACCACTTCACCATAAATAACAGGCCATCCAACCTTCTTCCACTTGCTGACATCCTGACATCAATTTTGTTCTGCCTCAGCACAAATATGTATTTGATTTGCATTAGACTATTTTATGCTGTGTCTAAACTATTCCTTCCTCCCTGAAATATCCTCAGAATGCAGTAGAACTAGCATCCCAAAGTCCTGGCTAGAATACCAGTCTTACAAACAAGCAGATATTCAAAAAAACAGAATAGTAACCACCCTGTCAAACCCCACACAGGATTTGAATGTATTGCTTTCATATATTCCTACAGAGAGCCTCAAAGTAAAGCAACATCTTAACATTTATCAAAACAAAGCATGCAAGCAGTAGACTGCAGACTAACCACTGAGAAAGTATTTGAGCCTGCAGGTCATTTACCTGTGACAGGAAGCCGTGCTTCTGCTGTAGGTCTGGACTTGTAAGAAAGCTGACAATTTCTCCAAGAGTTTCCTCTTTAAGAAGGGTGTGCAGCAAAACAAACCCTCCTTCTTTCACTGCAGCTGCTAAGTTAGAGATAATTTCAGTTGTGTTCTCTAGAACACTCGTTGAACAGTTGCATACTGCCAGGTCAGCATTGGTCAGATTTCCAGAGGGAAGGCTAGAGGGATCCCACTGGCTAAAGGAGATTCCAGCATCATGTAGCTCAGCTTCATTAGCTGAAAGAGCTTCAGGGGTGCAGTCAGTGGCAACGTACTCCAGCTGCAACAGGGGCTGAGTATTCAGAATACTTGGGACACGAGAAAACAGGCGTCCACTTCCTGCCAGAGCCTATGAGAAGGCAAAGATAGGGAGAGAGGAAATCAAATTAAGAATGAACAGTATTCAGAATTATCACTGGAACAACAGAAGTAATATTAGGTTACTGGGAGGCCTGAAAACTTCAGGTGTGGTCCCATCCCAGGCTTTCAGCTAACCTCCACTATTTTCATCCTGTGACTGGTTGTGTTCTCCTTTGCCACGTCTAGGCAGGTCTTCAACTCTGAAGAATCCAGCAAGCCATTGAGAAGGGGATCATCCTGGAGGTGCATCTTCTCCTGAGTCACAATCTGTTCCAGCTCAGAATGTAGGTTTCCATTCAGTTCTAGACGGCAGATTTCAGTAAGGATATGCTGAAGGCCCTTCTGTGTGGGTGGGGACCCTGCAGCAGCCCCTTTGGTTTCTAGGCCATGGATAACCAGTTTGACACCATGCAGTGCCATCTTAGCTTGTAACTTCTGGATCAGGCCTGAAGAATAGAAGAAAATAAAGGAGGAGTCACATTTCAGATAATTCTTTTCCTCTTCCCAAGGAGAGTGTCTCCCCCTGCTTTTGCTCAGCTGATAAGCAGCACAAGGCACAGCACCTTGTATCACCAGCCTAGTCACAAAGACACAGTGCATGTCTCTGCACCTTCTCATAATCACAGATCACACAGCAGCTGCAGCCCCCAGACAAGCAGGCTAATGCCAAGGCAATCTGAACTACCAAAACTACACAAGAAAAGGCTCCAACTAAAAGAAGGCATCTAACAGAAAGTCTCTGATGGGTGAGAGCTTTAGGCAGTTGTGGAGGAAAATACTGAGTTTCCACAGATGCTAAAGTCAGAAGATGATTTCTGGCTTTACAAACAGATGAGAAAAAAACAGCTCATCTTGAATGAGATCAGCAACAAAGATACACTGCAGAAGGTGATGAGCAGGGAACAGCAGATGTTTCCCCATCCAAAGAGCACTGTTCTATGCTACTGGTTTCAGAACAGATTCAGACTCTTCGATTCTGTTCTTGTGGCAAACGCAACTTTCTTCAGCACGTCTCACCAGAACACTTTTCCTCCTGGGGTATACTCTTGTGCTTACAACTAAATGGGAACAGACATGTCATCTGAGCCATCTTTGCAAATAATAGGAAAAACAAACACAAAAGAAAGCCAAAAACTTGAGGAAAAAGGCTTTCTTCACAACGCTTGAAGTAAGACCGGATTTCTCCATGAAGGAGCTCCATAAAGGAGCTGATTTCTTCTTCTCTGTTTATAGGGAGGGTTCTGCCATCTGACACACTGACTGATACAGAAGGGTGGGTGCCCATGTGCATCAGCTTTACATTCCAGAGGTACCTGAGGCAGAAGCAACTTTTAAGTTTCCAGCAAGCACACATAGGGCTCTTCACGAAGTCTTGTACAGAGATCAACACTATTTCTTAAGTGTTCTAAGTATTGAAATGATATGAACAGATTCTCTCAAATCTGGCAGGCTGGAAGATTCCCCTAGTGTGAAAACAAACCAACCCCATCCTACCTTTGCAGTGCTCCAGGTAGGCATGAAGCTGGGTGCTGGAAGACAAGCAGTCATTCTCAATATAGGGAACAAAGGAGAATTTTTCCAGAGTGGGAGAAATCCGCTCCTGTTGTCGCCGTGGTGCCACAGAGGCATGAAGTCCATTGATCTGAACACCTCCTGCTTTGAGGCTATCAAGACAGCGGTCAACAACAACATCAAAAGCTGAAAGACAGGAAATAAACATTAAGTTTGCATCAAACATTCTAAGGACTTTATTCTGGGTGATCACATAAACAGCAGATGCTACATCAGACTGTCACAGAGGGATCTGTAGAAAAGGTTGGAGAAGAGGGGCACCTACAGTGCATCCTACTTATTAGGAATTCACACATTCACACACAACACTTGAAACAATGGCTAAAAGCCCAAGCACAGAAGACATTACCCTCTATGTTGTCCTGGTACTGGTACACCTGCTCCTGATGAAGCACAGGGTCAATATACACCGAGCGAATCCTGGTGGGCAAGCGGAGGCTGCGCCCAGTCTCTGCTAAGACTATCAAGTGTAGCAGGGTGTCAAGGAAGGTTACCCAGTTTCCATTCCACAGAATCTTCCCTGCACTTCCTGCAGAAAAAGAAGGGGAAGCCTGTGATTTCATTATTCAATAGATGTGGGAAGCTACTGCTTAACTGCAGCCTGCTGTACGCACCCAGCTTCCCCTGAAAACTCCCATAATCAGTTCTACATTGGAAATAACAGCTTTCCTAATGCCCTGTCAAACATTTAACTGCTCTCCATTATCACACTAAAAATATAACTACTCCATGAAGCATAGTTAGGTGGATGATTAACACAAAAAGACCAAATATTCCTCACTACACAGTAATCCTGTTCAATCCTTCTTCAACAAAAAGTAATTTCACCTTCACTGTTGCATTCCAAAACACCCTGAAAAGTTGGCCCATAGTTATATCCACGAAGATGCAGCTCTTGGTAAACATCTTCCATCAAGAGGCCAGACTTCTCAGTGACGTTAACTTGACTCTGAAAGTCAGCCAGCTGGTTATGAAAGTTCTTCAGAGCATCATTTTCCAGGAGGGAGATCTTCCCTAACGGGCACAGTGGCAAGAATAAGAATCAGTGTCCATACATAACGGATTTGAGCAGTCCAAAGCATGAACACACACTTCTTTCACTTACCACTCACAGCCAAGTTCCCGTTCCCTGACACTTCAAAGCTGTGAGAAGCAGGCATGATTCGTACTTCCAGCTGTGTCGATCCTGCAAGAAACATTGAGGAAGACAGTACTGTGAGGTCATTCATTTCCTCCATCCTCCAGCACCATTTCCAGACTCATTCCAGACAACAAGGAACAGAGATGGCCATAAGATGTGCTACTTGACTAAACAAAGAAGTGAATTCATACAGTCACGTTGCACTCTTCCTTTTATTCTTCCCCCTATGTTTCTCTTCACTTTCTCTTTGCATTTTCGCCCTTCCTTCCTTCCATTCCTTTCATTAGTTTTGCAGTTGTGTCAGCATCTCCCACTTACCCTTTTTGGGAAGGATAGTTGCCTGATGGATTGTAACTTCTTCAAACATAACAGCTGTTTGCTCCATGACCATGCCAAGAGATCGTGCCAGAGTTCGCCAAGCCAGCACTAAGTACCCAGTGGCTGGGTACAGGACTCTGCCATCAATGCAATGACCAACCAAGTAATGGTCAGGAGAGTCAGGACTCACATCTGAGAAAGAAAAAAAACATCAGTGTAACAATAGAAAAAAATCTTGTGAACAAGGAGATCATTCACCCTCAACTTCTGTAAGAGATTGTTCATTTCCCAAACAATCCTGCTTGAAAACATTAACCTCTTAGAACTGCTGTCAGTCCAAAACAGGACAGCTTCCCTCTCTGTTCGTATTCATTTATCCCATTTCAGAAGTAGATCCAGTCTTTTTGAAATTATATAAATAAAAATACATTCTGCTTCAGAATATGGCAAGCATGCTGAGTACCCCTGAGGTACTTCCCCTAATTTTATTAAAGCACTGAACCATTAAGGTTGGAAAAAAACCTCAAAACTCAAACTGTTAACCCACTACCACCACCATTAATTGAGGTCTTTAAGTGCCCCATTTCCATATTTTTTGAACCCCCCCCCCAAGATTGTGACTCCAACACCTCCTCTCTGGC
Source organism: Lagopus muta (assembly GCF_023343835.1). Taxonomy (NCBI): domain Eukaryota; kingdom Metazoa; phylum Chordata; class Aves; order Galliformes; family Phasianidae; genus Lagopus; species Lagopus muta. The sequence goes on along the minus strand of NC_064450.1, from coordinate 4,923,395 downwards.
AGCCTGCTCCAATACATCACCTCTCTTTCTGACAAAACTTTCCTAATACCCAATCCTGAATCTCTTCTGGTGCAACTTGAGGCTGCTATCTTTTCTCCTCTCAGAACTAAAGCAGGAAAAAACAAGAACTACAGCTACAGACAAACATACCGATATTGTAGACTGAAGCAGATGCAGAGCCTTTGGAACCTGAGGGAAAGTCTTCAGCTTTTGGAACATCCCAGTCCTGACTGTGGTCCCATTTGATATACGGAGAAATAAGGGGTGTTCCCACAGGGACAGGGTATTCCGCAGGTGGGAACAAGTTATTTCCAAGAACATTTATTCTACAAAGACAAAAAGGATTGAGACAGTTGGAAGGAAAAAAAAGAATTTAAAGTTTGATTGTGTTACTTAAAGGTCAGACAGCACTCATTCTTGGGCTCCTCATCTGAGACATCTCCAGGAGCTCCACAAGCATTTACTGCAGCCAGATCTGTAATTCTAACTGCTTATGAGATGCAAAGTTTATTCATAAGAGCCAGTTTCAGGTTTTCAGATCTCTGGAATGGAACTTCTCTTTGAAAGGTACCCAGCCCTAGCAGCCTCTAACCCAGGGCAATGTTTCTTAAGTGAGCATATAAAATACATAAAGCACAGGTGTAAAAGCTGGTTTTTTTCCTGCCGAGTTTGTTGAAGGAGTATTTCAATACTTGTGAGGACACATACACTAAAGGGTAGGCTTGAATTCTGATACCCTACTCACCCCTGTTCCCTCAGTTTCCTTACCCAGTCAAATGAATCTTTCCAGTCTGTGTTAGGAAGAATTCCAAGTTATTTTTGTGGTCCTTCTTCATCAAAGGTAGAATAGTGCAAGTTGGCTTCAAAGTTCTCCTCAAGATAGCCTGGTCAGAAGTTCAGCAGTCAACATCAGAAGGCATTACTACTTTGTTTCTGTTTTCCCCCCTCCTCCACTAAAGAAAAACTGCTTTCTCACACTACTTCTGCAGTAAGAGTTCTGAGACAGGTGCTAGAATATGCACATTTTAACAGGGAAGAACCAGCACAGCACAATGCCCTTCCAGCCACCCAAGAAACTGCATGTCTTGCAAGGAAGAAATTTAGCAGAACATCATGAATATTACATACAAGTCTCTCTTTCCCAAACAAATTGCCACTCAGATTCCACATAGAGGGCCTGTCAGTCTTGATTTTTTCCCCTCCGCCATGCTTTACACACACACTCACCCAATTTGGTCTAATTATGCATTTTCCTTACACCAGTTTGGAGAGCTAACTGTCAGCTATCTAAAGCACATGACAATGAAAGATGACCACAAACTGAGTGCGTGGATGGGGAAGTGAGAGTGTGTTGGGATTCATTTATTTATTGTTAAACAAAAACCTCTACAACTGGGGAAGATTTCAGGTACTGGAGGAAGAAGATTCTCAGAACTGGAAAAACAACCAACCACAAAACCAAACCAAAACAGTATTCCTTAATTCTTACACCTCCCATCCCCTTCCTTGCAGCAGGACTGATATGGTACAACACTGCCATAATACAGTACCTGCAAAAGAGCATGTGGAGCAATCTCCACCACAACAGCGTTCTCTGGAATATGCTTCAGGCCTTCATGGAACAGCACAGGATTCACCAGGTTGTTCACGTGATACTCAGCAGAGGAATTCCTGGCAAGATCACTCTGCCACTGAGATTCAGGGATAGATGTACTGATCCACCGAGCTGAACGAGGTTTAGGGTGTGGAATGACCTGCAGACAGACAAGGAAGAGAGACAGAAGGAAGAGACAGGTCACAGGTCAAGAGTAAGACAGGTAAGACTGAGCAGCTTCACTCCCTTCTTGTGGGTCATTTTTCTAATCTTGATTGTTGAGGTCATCCCTCAGCTTAAGGTGGTAAGAGTTGACATCTGAGGTCTCATAAACGCTCTTTGAGAACATTCCTTCCCCTCTTGAGGAAAGGACCCCACTTAACTCATTACAACCAATGCTGAAATGCAGGTACCCCAGCATAAGCACTCTGTGATTCAGCAGTATTACCTTTTTCAGTGCACTGAGCAGTGCTGGTGCAATGGATGCCATGTAGTAGGAATGAAATGCAACTCCGGCGCTGCGCACCTCCTTTGCAAACACCCCATCTTTCTTCAGTTTGGTTACAAACTCAGTCACAGAGTCCTAAGAAGAATATAAGATAACTAAAAACAACAGCTCACAACATTTTTGAGATGTGCTTGAGTCGCTGTACTCCCTATAAGCACTTTAATACTTGCCACTTAAGGGCAGTTGTATCTGTAATGAGGTTATTGTCCTTCTCAGCACCATCATTCATCACTCATTATGCCCATGGCTATATGAATATTCAGCAATCTGTAATTACTACCTTACTGAAGCAATAACGTCACTTCCCTTTGGAGAAACTTGGGGTGTTTAAGCACCACGTCCCCTCCCACCACTTTAACCCTGCTTCTCTTTCCAGGCAGCTGAACCTTAGCTCAGCTTCATGTTTCCTCCAAACTAGAACTTCCAAGGTTCCACTCATAGATGTGGTATGCACTGTATCGGTTCCTTGCTTACCAGAGGCCCTGAGACAGTGACAGTGTCCTCAGAGTTGTGACATGCTGGTACCACGTTTGGAGGACAGCGCTGCTTACATTCCTCCCATGTCAGACCTACAGAAGAAGAGTTGGGGTCAAAACAGGGATTTCAAGCAGTGAGCCTCATGAGAGGAGGCAATCTTAACTGCACTTAACTCAGACATCCTCCTTCTACCCAGCAGTGACTCTGCAAAAGCAAAGGACGTTAATCTCATGGCTTTAACACTCTTTTTATCAGTGGGATATTGAGCACAAGAAGAGAAGGAGAATCTTTGGGCCATCCTTTGGTTGAGAAGAATCTAGCTAGAGACCACCTAGGCAAACTCACTCACAAATCCACAGGCCCTGATGGGATGCACTCACAAGTGCTGAGGAAGTTGGCAGCAGTGACGGCCAGCCAGCTCTAAACTGGCTTAAGTCAGCTTAACATATGCAGGATCTGGCCATATGTTTTTCCATAGGAACAAGTCACAGCAGGAGCTTGAGTTCAAAGCCTGATTATGAAAAACATCATGTGCATGCAGCACTCTAAAATCTGTGATATAAATGTATATGACACTGAGCAAAATAAAGCTGAGTTCGACACATAGTCCTTTATAGCATCAGTTAAAATAAGAAACCAAGGACTCCAACAAGTAACATAGACAAATTCACTGCATTAGACCTGAACAGCTTTCATCTGAAGTGCTTTACTGCTTTTAATTGACTACTGCAGCACTACTGTTCTCTATTTTTATGATACCAATAAACATCTTATTTTCAAACACTTAGGTCACCATAAAGCCACAGAGGACAAACTGATGGGATCAAAGCTCAGAACATCCCTGAGTAGTGGAACAAACAGATTTACAGAAACACTGAGTACAGCTTGACCAGGAGAAAGCTTCTTCCTAAGCATTAGGAGGCAGAAGCAAGTGCTAAGGGTATACCTACCAACAGCAGCCATCCCTCCTGGGGGCAATTTGGCCTCTTTCACACATCGGCCCCGCCAGTAAGCAGCAAGAACAGCTTCTTCATGACTTAAGGAATTATCTGCATAGCCACAAGCTAGTTCACCCACTGAGTGACCCAAAATCCCATCAGGTTGCAGACCTGCAGCCTTTAGCACATCGATTTGGGCAATCTGCAGGAAAAAGCAGAATCAGTGCTTCCAAGCAGGTGTAAGGATACAGAACTTTGGACAGACTTTCTCCCTGGCCTCAATGCTTCTCCTCCCCCCCAGCAGCACCTCCAGCCTCAATTTCAAAGCATCTCAAGATTCATTGTTTGGGTCTTTCCACTAGGAAGCTATTTCAAACAACAGGAGGTTGCCAAGAGCACGTTCATGCAAAGCAAGAGCCAAGCCCAGCTTTTCAGTTCACTTTAAAAGCTCTGCCCCTGGTTTACTATGAGACAATGAATCCTGCTTTGACACCCATCCAGAATTAAAGAGACTTCACTGGACATCATTTAGCTTGTTTTTAGAGCAAATTTTAGAAGGCATTCTACAGAACCTTGCTCCTTGGCAGACATTTACACAGAAATTCAGACATTCTTCAGTCTCCTGGAAAAACTACCCCACATCACACACACAGATCTGTTTACATCAACATTCCTGCAAGCATTTTGGAAGCAGCAGCTCCCAAGGGTACAACTCACTCTCCTTGAGATCTCCAACAATTATCTACTGTTTGCTGAGTGCAAAACACAAACTTCCATTAAGTGGTACAAAGCACTACCAATCAGATACAACAGCAGAACGTGCTCCTGTGCCCATAACCCCTCTCCTTCCTCCACTCATTTCAGTCTTACCTGTATAGCAGCTAGCCCAACAAATGCATGGACAGTGTCATCAAAAGTGTTCTCATCTGCACACAGAAGCAGGTCTGAGACTTTCAGTCCTGTGCTCTTCAAAGCCTCATCAGAGCGCAATATAGACTGGCGAAACAGATCCAATTTCATAAGGCTCAGGCCCATACCTTTCCACTGTGTTCCCATACCTGCAGGATAAAGCATGGAGAAGGTGTGCTTTGGGAACACTCCACAAGATGGGGTGGACCTCACACACTTGCTTTGGCAGTGAAAGAATCCTAATAATGTACTGCACATTTCCAAAACCCTTTAAGTTACACAGTGCTTTTCCATTCTCCTGGACTTTCATCAGAAGACAAATAGGAAGCATTAGCTAAAACACAGGAAACACAATTCTCCTATGCATATCACAAGACTGCGTGACAGTTCCTTATGCCAAAGAGCAGAAAACAAGATTAGTGCACAAGATCCAACTGCACAAGCTTCATTACTACAGAAGAATGCAGAAACGGGGCCCCACCTGAGCAGATGTACCAGAGAGGTCTACCAGATGCTTGGACTTGCTGAATCTCTGTTATGTCACTCTCAGTGCCAACTAGCGTGTAGCCCCTGTAGGGCATGGAAGATGCAGGAATTGCAGAGATATCACTGAGCAGGCTTAAAAATGAGCTGCATCCTCCATGTTTCCTGCTTTCTTCAATTAGTATTTCCACAGCTTCCTGTGTCCTGCCACAAACTTGAACCAGCCTTGGCAAGTTACAAGTCTCTTGAGGCTGGCACTTCTTCTCATTTGGCCTCAGAATAACATGAGCATTAGAACCTCCAAAGCCAAAAGAATTGATGCTGACAAGGCCACCTTTCACTGGTGTTGGTTTGCAAACCACTTTCAAGGAGCCATCGTGTAAAGCAGGAATATCTGGATTTGGATCATTGAAATGAAGATTTGGAGCCCACAGCCCGTGTTCCAGAGAAAGAATGACCTGAAAGACAAAACAGAATACTCTGTGTTCCACATTTTCTTGCAACAAATGTTCTTTTGCTGTTAGTGTTCTTCTATAAATGACCATGTAGCACACAACAAAACATTTCCACTTAAGTTTGTACAGAGACCCTTCACAGCCCAACACCAAATTCATAGTGGTACTATCTACTTCACCTAGGCAAGTTTTAAGGCCATGCCTTAAAGTAAGTGGTTTTAAGCTTAGCTTACAGATCCTTCCTAACTGAAAGCTATGCTAGTCTTGCTTTAAAGTCTTGCCTGGCTGCTAAAAATATCTTATCTTCTTTCTCCTCTTTCAGATAACACTGCTGTCAATAAACAGCTATCAAACAAGCAGGGACAGTAGCTAGCTCTCTGCTAAGCAGTTTGGCAGCCATGGCTGAGAGATGACTGTCTGCTTTCAGCAGCAGTTAGTAGGTTGGTTGGTGGCAATCAGTTATTCAAGCTGGTAGCCTTATCCCACTTGGCTCCTCACCAACACAAGAGATGGAGGAGACAAACAGCCCAAAGGATTAGCTACTCTTTTGGCACTGAAAACCCCAAACTTTTATCTTTGCTTATGGCAACCTCCCACCTAAGTCCCTTAGCCCTCCGTGCTTTCCCTCACCAGCCATGTGTTGTTACCTTGGCTAATGCAGCAAGCCCAGAAGCTGGCTCTGGATGACCCATGTTTGACTTGGTTGATCCAATTAACAGAGGCTCTCTCTCACACTGGCAGAAGACATTTACAATGCCATTTACTTCCTGCGGATCTCCAACCTAGCAAGAAAACAATCAGAACAATTAATACTTTCAGAACACAGCAGAAAAGAAAAATCTAAGAAGTCTGTAAAATCCAGAAGTAAAAGAAAGAAGTGCAAGTCCTTCATCTTCACTTTGAAAGAAGAAAAGAATAATCTCATGGGAAAGCGTGGTAAGAGATGTAGGGGAAGAAAGACCCCAAAACCAAAAAGCCCATGCTGACCTTGGTGCCCGTCCCATGAGCTTCAACATACTCCACATCTCCAGGCTTGATACCACATTCTCTGTACAGAGAACCAACCAGCTGCTGCTGCATCTCTCCAGATGGGAATGTCACACCTAGGACCAAAACCATCATCAATTCCTCTCCCCCACCAGAAGCTTCCTGTTCTGACTCAGCACCATTCAAAAGGTTGGAGCTACAGAAGAAAGCGACATTTTTTTTTTTCAAGGCTTTGCAACAAACACAGGCAGCCCCTTGGACCCTTTGGAATAAGAGCCAAAGAACCAGAAACTGAACTAAACCAATGACTTAGAGTGCCACAGGAAGATACCAGTCAACAGAATATGCTGTGTTTATGGTGAGCAACACTTGTGAGACTCAGCATCTCCAGGAGTGAGAGAAACAGGACAGCAGCAGAAAAAGAGCCTTCCAGTCACAGTATTTGTATTTCTATTATCTGGTCAGATATACCCTGAGGAAGACTATGCTAGCAACAGGACTCTCCTGTTACTTACCACTTTCATTCCTTTCCCAAATAGGGTCCTGAACTTTGTATTATCAAAGTTGAAAACAAACAAAAAATCCAAGCAAATTAAGAACACACACATCTAATGAACAGAAAACCCACAGTATCCCTTTTTTGATGATAGAGACTGCAGACTCAACAGTTCTGTAGGTACCTCACTTTTCAGAGATGAAGACTTACCCTGCTCCTTAAAGCCATCAGTGTTACTCCCAGCATTCACTATGGTGGCATAGATGCGTTTAGCCATGGATTTCTTGGTCAAGAGCACAACAACAACAGCTTCAGAGCGACAATATCCATTTCCTGAGAACAGGGACAGAACATGTCACGAGTCTGTTCAGCATCAAAGCCACTGCACACACTAAGGTCACTTTGCTTCTGACCTACTGCTTCAAGTACATTGCTTTTGAATACAATAGATATGTTTGCTTAAGGAATTATGTCCTAGATTAACGTCCACCTCTCATCACAAGTGATGAAAGAAAGCCTCCATCTCCGGATGGAAACTCTCTCCCCCCGGCACAGAAATAAATCATACAATTTCTTTCCCACAGGTAATTTTCTAGGCTTAAGGGAGCATGCAACACAGATAAAGCCCATTCATGTCCCAAGCAGAGCACCTAAGAACAACTGGACGAGTTACCTGCACTGTTACTACAGCATTACATCACAGACCCAGCAATAAGTTCATCTCCTACTGCAAGGTAATTCTCCATGGTAATGCCTTACCTGAAACATCAAAAGCCTTGCAGGCACCATCAGGACTAAGCATGCCCAGCTTCATGAACTGCACAGAAGTGTTGGGCTTCAGCAGAATGTTGACCCCTCCTACCAGGGCTGCACTGCACTGCCCGTGACGAATTGCTTTATAAGCATTTTCTAGAGCCATGAGACTGGAGGAGCAGGCTGTGTCGATAGTTAAGCTTGGTCCTTAGGAAATAAAGAGGGAGGAAAAGGGTGGTTGTTGTTTGTTTGTTTGTTTAAATATACTGCTAGTTTTCTAGAATTAATCCCCAAAGACTGCAGGATAGGATCGCAGGACAAATGCATTAAAAAAATATTAAGTAATCAGAACATTACAGATAATCTTTATACACCAGGGGACAAGATTTACCACTTCTCCTGCTTGCCAGTTAGTAAGAGATTTGTAAGAGATTAAAAAAAATAAAAAATAAAAAATACAACAAACCCCCACAGTTTGGCTTTAGGGATACCTTCCAAATTTTCTTCTTCATCTCCATCAACTAAAAAGATGTGACAGCATCATGTAGGCAAATAACACCCCTTCCATACTCACAGCAGTGGGGAAAAAAATATATAATAATAATAATAATAATAATAATAATAATAATAATAAAAATAAATCACTCCTCCTTCCTCATGCTATTCTTGCCGTGATCTCTGCTCTCCAGAGTGATTCCCATCCCTCTGTCTTCAAATCCAGACATAATTCAAGCCACATCTATACCTTTAGTCAATTTCAGGCTAGTGCCTCCCCCATTTCTCTCACTTTATTCAAAAAGAGTCACCTGTTCCAGCCAGTTTGCCTCTGGGCTTGCTGACTTCTGCAGTTCAATAGCAAATAGCAGCCTAAAGGCAGATAAAAGATCTGACATCTTTCAGATGAATCCCAGCTACAGCCATCTTCAACAGCTGAAGCACAAAGCCTCATAATGGTTCTCAACACACAATTACATCACAGTTTTCACTACTCACATGCCACTTTACAGCAGTTGCAGGCTGGCTTCTCATCCTAAAGGAATCTCTGTCACCATATCCCTGCCACTCCCCCAGAGAAACAGTTGTACAACCATGCTGAAATTGCACTGCTGATCAGCAAGTATTGACAGGTCTGGGGGCACTTACCTGTAAAGTCATAGAAGTATGAAATCCTGTTGGCAAGCATAGCACGCTGGCAGCCAGTCATACTGTATCCCAAAAGCTCTTCTGGATCTTGGCTAAGGGCTTCAGCAGCTTCTGAGCCACTTGCACCAATCCATACACCCGTGTCTGTGCCACGGAGGGCAGTTGGATTAATGCCTGCAGGGATATTGGAGAGTAGGTTACAGCTGACAAACTCATCATGAGAGGAAAACCAGGAAAGCATCAGGTACAGGTGGCACCAAGTAACCAAACACAGCTTTATACTGTCCCTTTCAGGCAGGCCTGCAGCATTGCTCTCTTGCTCATAGGTGCCTTTCTACCTGCTTCAGTAACAGACCTTCTGCAGAGCTCCTGCTTGTTCAAGCTGCTTTTCTTACAACAGTTCACCAGAACTCTGCTATTGCCCAAAACTTACCGTGCTCTGTATGTGAATATACACACAGAAACACAGACACGTGTGTGTATAAGAGATAGACAGCTTTTCAGCTTAGATGGGCATTGCTAGAGTCTTATGCAGAAGTGCACAACTATGAAATCAGATAGCTAAAAATCAAACTTCTAGCATGAAGAAAAGCAGACAGAAAGTTAGAAAGCTGCAGCACATGGGATGTCTTGAGCATACAAAACCTCTCCCTGTACACAAGTAAAGCCCAGATATGAAGTATAAGAAAGAAAAGAAAAATTCCTGGGCACAAAAGCCAACAAGTTGGAACAAGAAATAACTATGCTCTAAAAAACTGCACGGAAAACTCAACTTGCACTATTCTCTGCTGTTCCTTCCTTGTGCTGCAGGAGTTCTGGAGACAAGCAGATTATTCAAGCCTTGGGACTGAGGCTCAGCAGCAGAGCAGGAAGCGTTAATTTGTTGTTAATGGTGAGCCAGTTACAACTTTTTCCATGTCTTCTTATATTCAGACATGAAATTAATTAACACAAAGAAATAACTTCTTGGCTGTGTGGGCACGTAACTAAAAAACTTAAAGCTTTAAGTGAGAGAAAGGAGGTTCCTGCTTCTGGAAGTACGATCTCCACCATACCTTCTGCACACCAGGGATAAGAATTCTCAGGGAGTCATCTTTCCTCTGCCCTACAGTTATTCCTGAGCCTGAGCAGGGATCTGTTACAGAATATTACAGTAAAGCCAGAGTGTAGGGATTGTAGGGACATCAACATACAAAAAGCTCTCATGCTGTTACTGTTTAAACATTTCTGTAGTAATGGTTCCACTGTGTGAGACCAGTGGAGATTCTCTGGCAGTCGATGCAGATTTCCTAGTTCAAGCTCTGGAGAAAATGGCTTTTGTTCTAACCCTTGTACCAGCTCTTTGGTCTCCTGTCTATTGTGAGGGCTCTCTCATTAGTGATCACACAGGTGCATGTCTGCTGCCTAGAAGCAATACAGCAGACATTTCCCTCTTCAGCCATCCACCCATAGCTCACCTCCATCCAAAATAGCTTCATAAGAAACTTCCAACAACAAGCGAAGCTGAGGATCCATTGTATGAGCTTGTTTGGGGTGGACTCCAAAGAAGGAGGCATCAAATTTTTTTATGTCCTTGAGCTTTCCATTTCTTTTGGGCAGTCCATAAATTCCTGAGAAGAAAAATGTGACACCATATCACAGATTGCATCAGTTTAGAGGCAGCTACCAGCTGAGACAGAGCACAGGATGACCACAGCTGATTCTCAACTACACATGAAACATTACTTTCCAACTGCAGCACTTGGAGTGCTGCACAAAACCTATCTACTTGTCTCTCTCAATCTCATCTGGAAATTAAAACGCTGCATTAACAAAAACAATTGTGATTTTTAAAGACTGTTCTGGATATGGCAGCAAAAGGTACCTGTCTGATACTAAGCATTTGAACTTGATAAGATGTGCCAAGCACACAGACTGACTTGGTGGTTCCAGTTAGAATAAAAACAAAAGCTACTTTTCACTTCTGCATATCACTAGCTTGAATTCAGAAGGATAATCAGACAGAAAAGAACATTTTAAGAAGCCACAAGTCCCAGACATGGAGTCCCCCAGCTACTTCTGAGCCCAGAAAAAGAGCAGACAAGTCTTATTGCCACAGCTACCAGTAGCAGGTCCAGGACTCACAGTGCACAGCTGCTCTGCCAGAAGCATGCTTTTCCCTGGAAGCAAACTATATATTATTTACTAGCCATGACTGTGGGATATGACTATAAAACGCATTACTTAAAACCTCCATAGAAGCATATTGCTCCTGGATTCTTCGGTCACATATCTGAAATTAATTATAACTCTTTAGCAGGGTTTTGCATCTGATTCATCTTTTCCTTCCATGGGCAAATTCCTCTGAGCTCCAACAGGAAAGGCAGTGAGTGCTCACCTGGTTTCCACCTCCGATCGTCCTCTGTGACCATATCAACTCCATTCAGCAGGTTCTCCCAAAACTCCTGCAAGTTCTCAGATTCCGGCAGCTTTCCTGCTATGCCTGCAATCACCACGTCTTCCATCTCCGAACTTCTCTCTGTTACTGAGATCCGAGAAAGCAGTAAGACTTGTAGGACTTCACGCAGAAGAACAGCTTTCCTGCCTTCCTAACATGTTGTGACAAACAAGTGGATTGCTGGGAGGAAACACCCACACAGAAATAGCCTGTGGAGCCTCCAGAACAAAAAAGATATCCTAAATAATCAAAAGGACTGCAGGATTTGTGGAGACTGTGGGGATGAGAGAACTGAAGGAGTGCTGGGCCCTGAGAACCAGCAGCTCCTACTGGAGCAGGTCTACCTCTAAAGGAGCAGCTCTGCCTTTGGTAAAGTCAGCAGAGAAGAAAGATTAACATGCTGGAGCGGAGGTGGGTGGGGAAATTATGAAATACATATAGTAAAATACATAATTACAAGGCAAACCTTGCAAGCAGCAAAACAAGTTCTGCGATCATTCCAAAGCGAAATGCTAACTTAAAAATCAATAATCAAAAAGCCTGGTGGAGGAAACAGCAAAAAAAAGAAAAAATCAGATGGAAAAACACACAAAGATTCCAATGCAGCTTAGTGCTGTTTTAAATACCTGACATGAGAAGTTTTATATGCAAAACATTTCATAGAACACTGAACTCTTTGCTGCTGTATTCAGGAGACTGGGAAGGAGGAACCAAGTGCCTGGGACAGAGAGGGCAGCTTTAAAGCAAGGGTTGGCAGAAAGGACCTGGATTCTGTATTGGGGAATACCTTAGTGATCATCCCAAGGAACAAGCATTCTGAATGCCCATCCTTTACAACACAAGAGAGCACCATTCCACACAGCACAACCAGCCATCTACGGTATAGTTTGAGTTGGAAGGGACCCCTAAAGGCCAACTGGTCCAACCTCCCTGCAGCGAGCAGGGATGCACCCAGCTCCATCAGTGCTCAGAGCCCCATCCAGCTCACAGCACCAACTGAGAGCTCATAGCACAGTCAACGCACACAACTTCTTCTGCATTACATTAAAAAAGCATTAACTAAGCAGAAAGGAGGCGAGTTAACCTGATGTTCCAGTTAAGCTCACATTATAGTTAGCAGACCCTACGTAGACAAGTGAGATGCATATCTGGTTTTCTCCTCTATGTACATGCGTGGTTGTATGAGCAAAAGACATAAGGAAGTATTGTGAATGCTAACTAAATCCTTCTGCTAAGTAGAAGGAAATATCCTCCAGAATTGACATGTGGGATTCTTAAGAAATTTAAAAAAAAAACAAAAACAAAAACAATGAAAACTGGGTGCTGTAAGCCTGCTTTAATAGTCTTGAAGGAAATGCTTTGAGATGGAAGACCTGATGTGGGTTTCTGGTGCAGATCATGCTCCACAGGCCATGTGGGCTCTTCCCAAAAGCACTCGATCTCCTCCCCTGTAGAACAGCATCACTGGGTACTCTGAGATAAGTGCTTGGATGGATAGCTGCTTTTCCAACCCAAGCAGTTTCATTTGGGAACGTTTTCACAGCCTCTTTCAGAAACTGCTGGATCTTCTGAGCAAGACATAGGCCTCGACTGGCTCCCAGCATCACAGCTGCCTGGTGACAGCACAGCCCTCTGCTTTGCCCAGCTTTTAGGGCAGCACAGCACACACACACCATCCTTGGGATCCCTCATACTCCTCTTCCCTTCAGCACATATCTCCATTCAGATCTGTGCAGTAACTGTGGAATTATGCAACGCTCTGAGGCAGAAGAGCTGTTACCTCACCCAGCCCACTCCTCCTGGGAGCAAAACCCAAAGTGCTTTCCAAAGGACATCTGGGATTTCTCAGCCTTGCGTTAAATACTGCAGACAACACAATTTCCATCCCACACTAAGCATTCACTTAAGAAGGGAAACAGTAAGGCTCAAGTGCTTAAGGCCTGAATGGGAAAATACACCCCAAAAGCAAAGCCAGTGGTACCAGGCCCAGCCTGCTCTGCTCTCCCCTCACAAAGCTCTATTGGGTCAGTGCTGCTGTTGGGGTCCCCACCATGCTTGGAGGACTCAACAGAAGCCCACAGCTCTGCTATGCACCCAGCAGTTCTGCAGAGAAATGATGGATCTGGAGCTCACAGGCCAGGTGTGATACAAGAGCCGCACAGCGATGCTCGGTTCTGTGCCTCACCTTCCCAAGCGCTGATCTCTAAGGGAAGAAAAGCTGTGTGTCAGAAGACTGAAACCTCACATCTGAGATTGCCCCTGCCTCCAGAGCATCAGAAGGGCTCCAGGTATGGCCAACCCCAGCACAGCGCTGCTCTGACACAGACAAGAAGCGGAACCGATCGTCAAAGCCCTTTTTGCCAGTGTGGTATCAGCACAGTTGAGCAAAACTGTGCCAAAGGCAGCAAAAAATAAGATGCTGTGGTAATCAAGAATGCCGAATAAAGGCCAAGAAGTTAATTTTAGCTGGGTAAGTGGACAATAAGAGCCACAACGTAAGGATTTACGTGCACAGAGAACTGGATGAAGAGCTCCAGATGCCTGGTTATGGAGCCAGCAGCACACACAGCTGAGGTGGTTTACTGCAGAAAACCAGTGGGAAGAGAAGGAATCGTGAATGAAGCAATCCTTGATTAAACAGTGATTCAATCAGATGTTACAGCTACCCATGATGTCCTTGGACATCTTTCATGAACAGGTGTGCTATGTTAACGTCTGACATTGCCCCCAATGGCACATTCCAGTGCTTCCATACAGCCAATGCTCACTCTTCTCTGTAGATCCCTTTTAAAGTATTGAAGTATTTGAAGTCACTGACAGTGCTGGGAAAGAAAATTCTTTCTACAGCTGTTTTAGAGGTGATCTGATATCAGGAAGTATACATAGGGAATCATTCTCATTACATTTGATAAGCAAGGCAAACAGCAATGGGGCAGGGAAGGAGACCAAGAAAGATGGAGTGATAGATGGGATTCTCCGGTTCCTTAAGGCTGCGTTTTGTTGGCTCCAACCAGACATCCAGTACCCATTTTCTCCTGTTTTCCCTGTGATTTTCATAGATAAAACACCAAAGCCTTGAATGTACCAGCAGCAACCTCATTTAGGCATAAACTATCACCTCACTGGATTTACACAATATCTTTTCTTGCAATGATATTGCGTTGCTGACTCATTCCATTTGAGACTAGTAATAACTAACCATCCCTTCTGGTGTTATTGACTAGTAACAGCTTTCATCATTTTACACTCGTGCTCTGGTTATCTGCCTCCCACATTGGCTGCCTGACAAGGTGGGCTTGTTCCAGTACTCTAAACCAAGAAGAAAAGAATCATTCTGTTACCACTGTTTCTAGCGGCTCAACAGCTGAGATTACAGGAGAGGAAAGAGGAGAGGGCAGTTCAATTTCCCACGTGTACCCAACTCACCAATCTCCAAGAGAACAGTTTTCTTATTCTGCTCTACCTCCATTCACCTGAGGTTAAGTGAGTGTTGTTGGAAGGGAGGAAGACAGCACAGAGACAATGAAAGAAGAGCTCCCAAATCCCGTTTTGCTTTCACTATGGTGGAACAGAATCCTCAGCACCACCTCTGTGCTACTGACCCCAGGCAGCCCTGACCTGCTGGGATCTCCCAACTGCTCCTTCAGCACAGACTGCAACCGAAGGTTTGCTTCCTTAGCTCACAAATCTGACTGCATCCTAGCCCAGCTTTCCTAATCTCCAATTATCATTCATAAAAGGGACAATTAAAACTACCATTTCACAGGAGCATCTCTTGTAGGGAGCTGCAAGGCCTGTCTCCAAAAATAAAACTCCTCAGAACAGAAGCAAACAGGGAATGCTTTTCATTTCGTTGGGCTGATGTCAATCTGTGCATCACAGCTTCAACTTCACAAAGACCTTTTCACTGTCCCTTCCTGCTTGCAGGCAGGATCTGTACCATCGGCCACGAGACAAATGGCAAAGCAGCGGTGCATTTTAGTATTCAAAACAGCACTTCTTATCTGGAAACACAGCTGGGTTCAGGACTGCTGTGCAAGAAAGGCAGGTGAGGTTACACTCACAGAACCAATGCAGCCCTGTTGATTTCCCAGCGATCAGATCTGAGTTATACCAACTGAAGTCCCCAGCACCACTGTGCCATCATTGTTTTTGGAAATACCTCTTTATAACCGCTCTCCCTGTAGAGCCTTTGTCCTCCAAACTCACTCACTAAACGCGGCCTTCCAATGCCTGCCATGATTTCCAGTTTGCCTCAAGAAGCGCAGAGCTCAGGATGTTCACCTTTTGTTCCAGTGGATCGAGATTTTTTTTTTCCCCCTTTCGTTTTTAAAGCCTCCAAATTATTAATATAAATGGGTGCAACGCAGCTCCTTATAATAAAGCTCTGAGCCAGGTAAAACCCGTGCTCTGTAGCTGGAGGAGTACAGCGGGTTGCTCCCCCTACGCCAGGAGAGGAAAATGAAATCCGAGCAGGGACAGAAGGGAGAAGACAGCAACCACGACCCGGATGGAATCACAGCATCCAAAGCAGAGCGGGGTACAATCAATGGGTTATAAATAATAATAATTAAAAAAAAAAAAAGTGCGTGTGCGGGGATGCTGCAGCTATCGGCCCCCCCGAGAGCCGCACGCATCGCTCCCCGCTCCTCCCGTGGCCTGCAGTCGCACCGCTCCGCGTCCGCTCAGCACCGCCCGCCGCTCCGCACCGCCGGCTCTCGGCAGAAAGGCGAGCGGCCCTCACCGCCCGCGGCCCTCCGAGGCTCCCAGCCCGCCGCCAAGATGGCCGTGCGCCGGCAGCACAATGCACGGCTCGGCCCACAACCGCACCGCCCCGCCGGCGGGGAGCGGCCTCGGCGCCGCCGCGTTGTGCCGCGGGAGAAAGGGAACGAAAGGAACGAACGAAACCGGGAGACGCGAGGCGGCCGCGCGGAACCTTCTCGTTCTCCGGGGGGAGGGAACCGCACGGGGTCGGCCCGGCCGCGGGACGCCGAGAAAGGAGCGGATGCCGCGGCGATCCCGGCCGCCGGTACCTGCGTGGCGCGGAGGTTCGTGCCGGGAGGATCCGGGCGGGGCGGGGCGGCTCTCCGCGAGGATTCAGGCGCTGCGGCGGCCGCCGGTGCCGGGCTGCGCACGGCCGATGCTCCGCGCTCTCCTCACTGTCTCCCTCTAGCTCCCACCGCTATTTAAGCAGCCACCACCTCCGGCGGCCACGCCACATGGGCTGACGGTTTACTCCTCGCCGCAGTCCAATGAGAGCCGGGGCAGCGCCGCCCTGAGCCGGCCCCGGGGTGATGCCAGCCCCTGCCCGCCGGAGCCGTTCCGAGGGAGGGGGAAGGGAGGGGAGGAAAAGGAGGAAAAGAAGGGAAAGGAGGAGGGGGTCCCGAGCGCACCGGGGCGGACCCGGGAGGGCGCCGAGCCGAGCCCCGCCCCGCCCCCCGGCCGCGTTCCGCCGTTCCCGAGCGCTCCGCCGCCCCGATCCTCGCACCGAGGGGGGCTGGGGGAGGCGCACAAAGGGAAAGGGACGCGCAGTGCCGGGCCGGCACCCAACGCGGAGGCGGGGAAGAGTGGGCGAGGGCGCGGCCGTGCCAATGGCGGAGCCCGTGGGGGTGTTGCTAGGCGATAAGGCGATGTGGTGACTGCGGAGGGGACGGCCGAGGCCGCCGGCGGCGGAGCGAGCGGCGCTGGGCCGCTTTCCGGCGGTCGTTCACCCCGGCGGAGCGCGGCGCCGAGGTTACCGCAGGTCAGCGGGCGCGGCGGCCGGGGATGCGCTGCCCCGTGTTGCCCCGGGCCGCCCCGGGCCCGCCGCCCCGCTCCGTGCTGACGCCGCGGTGGAGGAGGGGCCGCGGCGCGGATCTCTGTGCTTTTCGGTCGGCAGAAGCGGTGCGGAGCGGCGGGATGCGGGAGGCGCCAACCTGCCGGCAGGGCGTCGCTGCGGGTGGGATGTGAGGGTCCCGGCGAGTTCTGCCTTTCTATTGATCAGCTGGAATCATTTTGTATAGGCTCTCCTTTCTTTGCACGAGTCGGTCGCAGCCGAGGTGCCGCCTCTCCACGCTTCTGTCCCATCTGGTTTTTAGATCAGTGACCGATTTGTGAAGTATTTCGGTCATAATAGAAAGCTATGAGAATTTCCCCCCTTTATTTAGTGCACAGCTCAACCTCCCCACAGGATCCAAGTGTTATTGTCATCTTATTTATTGTTATTATGCTTGTTGTTAATGTTCTGCACACTTAGAATCACTGGACGGTTGGAGCTGGAAGGGGCCCTAAAGGCCATCTGGTGCCACCCCTGCCCTGAGCAGGGACACCCACAGCTCCATCAGTGCTCACAGCCCATCCCTGACCTTGGCTGTCTGCAGGAATGGGGCACCACCGCCTCTATGGGCAACCTGTGCCACTGCCTCACCACCCACAGTGTAAAATCTTCCTTATATCCATTCTAAATCTCCCCTCTTTTAGTTTGATACATTTCCCCCAGTCCCATCCCAGCAGACCCACTGCAGAGTCTGTCCCATCTTACAGCCCCTTTAGGGACTGAAGGCTGCTCTCAGCTCTCCCCAGAGCCCTCCCTTCTCCATGCTGCACAGCCCCAGCCCTCAGCCTGTCCTCATAGGGCTCTTCCACCCCTGCGAGCATTTCTGTGGCCTACACTTGCATATGGTGTTCTTACACTTACCCTAAAACAAATGTGCAACAACTGAACTCTTTTCCCCAAGAAATTAGATTGTTTCAATCAAGAGGTATCAACGGTTGCCTCAAGGAAAGCTGTTTCTCAGGGAACCAAATAGATCAAATTTGCCCTCCTGGGAAGAGCTCTGCAGGACCAGGCATGCTAGGTGACACAGAGGGGAAAAACAAAACAGAACACCCCCAAACAAACAAACAAACAAACAAACACAAACAAATCCCACAAGGAAAATGACAACTGCATTTCTGAAGCACGCAGTGCATGAGCTTATCTCTGCCATGGAGGGAATGTAAGTCATGATTTCCAGTCTCAGATGCTCTGTTGCAAAGGTTGTGGAACAAACTGCTCCTTTTCTCACAGCACGTTGCTTCCAGTGCCAGCTGCAGACGCACAGCATTCACTGCACTGCGCAGCTCCACGCACAAAAAATGTGACAGTGGGGGAAAAAATAAATAAAGTGTAACCTGCAACTGTTAAAACCTTTGGAATTTACACATGGTGCTGTAGGAATAACCAGTGAGAGCTGAAACTGTGGTGTGATCTGGGCCAAAATTCTTGTCCTTGTTAGAAACCGCTCTGCTTTGAGCTACAGAAAGAGCTCATTCAGGGCCTGGTTCAGGGGAATGCATCGTGTTGTTCCAGCTCGTGAACAATGTCAAACCTTGAGTGCAATGATGGGGTTTTCAAACAATTCAGTGATTTAGGAAAAAGCTCATGAGGTCCCTCAGCTCTCACAGTGCCTCAGTAACTCCTCAGTGACGTAAACTGCAGGTTTAGGTTTATGACTGTGATGTTGTAGCATTTGGGTATGAAAGCAGAGTGTTTTCAGCAGGAAGTAAAATACTAAATGATGGTTCAGGTTGTTCTCAGGTCGGTTACTGCCATGCTGCAGGTGTGAGAGGGCACGGCTGTTTGCAAACAGCACAGGGAAAGAAGTGCTAAAAGGAAAAGAAACAAACCAACACTCTTCCTTTGTTAATCCTGTTCAGATTTCACATCTTTAGCTCTAACTGAGAAGTGTTATTCATTTAAGTGGCACTGAGACCACTCCTCACAACCCCTCCTGGTGCATGGCTGCCTGCAGTGCATTGCCCAGCACCGTGGGCAGATGGCTTTCAGACATCTCCATGGAGAGACACTCTGTAATCTCTCAGGCCAATCTGCTGCAGTACTTATCCATTCAAAAGGGTTTTTCCCCCCTTCCCTTCCCTTCCCTTCCCTTCCCTTCCCTTCCCTTCCCTTCCCTTCCCTTCCCTTCCCTTCCCTTCCCTTCCCTTCCCTTCCCTTCCCTTCCCTTCCCTTCCCTTCCCTTCCCTTCCCTTCCCTTCCCTTCCCTTCCCTTCCCTTCCCTTCCCTTCCCTTCCCTTCCCTTCCCTTCCCTTCCCTTCCCTTCCCTTCCCTTCCCTTCCCTTCCCTTCCCTCCAATCCCCTCTCCTTTCCTTCCCCTTCCCCTTCCCCTTCCCCTTCCCCTTCCCCTTCCCCTTCCCCTTCCCCTTCCCTTTCCCCTTCCCCTTCCCCTTCCCCTTCCCCTTCCCCTTCCCTTCCAATACCTATTTCTTCTACTCATAGTTCAACACTGGAATACCCCAAGGGAGTTCAGCATTGCTGAGAATGTGAGAAGAATACACTGATTACATTTTAAGCATCCTGGAATGTTCCTAACCACACAGATATCCCCCATTACATCACAACCCGCTCGGGTTTCTTTTGGTTTCATCTGTTGTAAGACTTATTTCTCACAACACTTCTGCAAGATTCTAAGAGTTGCCGAGGAACGTTTTTCACTGCTCTCAACTGTATGAAATCTCTTGCTGAACAAAAATATGATGTCTGGTGTGAGGACAGCGGTTCCATTTTACGCTCTCTCGTGCTCTCTGAACAAGGAAAGGAAGGCAGAAGATGAGCAAGAATACAGGGGAAGGTGTGATCTTTTCAACCCCCGTTCTGTAAGTGCTCAGGTAGCTGCACGGGATTAACGGTTGCGTCGCTAATTGTAAGAAAACAAGCAGGTTGGTGCATCCCACTGCTGAGCTTAAATCGCATCTGTGATTTCTCAACAAATATTTCCTAAAGACCTGGAAGCCCTGCCTAAAGGCACAACGATTTACATACGTATTAAGTGGGCATTTCCAAATCCATGATGCAAGCAATATTGAACGTGTATAATTAAAATAAACCTGTATTAACAGTGAAGACTATAATCTCAGCACTTATGCAGATTAACCCTTTATGTCGGCTGACAGCACGGGACAAAGTACTTGTTTTCTCTTCTGACCTCAAACAGCCCAACCTGACACACAAAAATGAACACCAAGGCAATATTTAGATCACATTTACATATTTTAACGCAACCGAATAGCTGACACGGGACTTGCAACAAATAAATCAGTCTTTAATATTGTAGTTGCGGATTTTTGCCACGGTAGGAGAGATTTTTCGTTTTATGGGGTATGTACAAGGTGAACTCCTGGATTTTAGCTTGTGCTGAACCTCCAGCTTGGTACCTCTGACTGCCAGATGTGCTGTGGGCATTTCAGGCTGACTCGTGGCACTGCTGTGCTCCTTACCTTTTCCAGCTCGCTCGGTTGAATGCATGATTTCCAATTCCACTGCTCAAATATATAAACAAACAAACAAATCGATAGGAGCATTCTGTGCTACTGTTTGCATTTAATCATAAGGCGCAACTGAAGCCCCACCTACCTGTTCAGCTGTTTTTAAACATCGAGTTTTACATGTTTTCTCTCCCCTGTGAGAGAAGACACAATGCCTACATTGAATAAGGCCAGGCCAAGTTAGCCCTGCCTACTCCCATATTGTGAAATGGTGATGAAGGAGTTGTTTGCAATCGTTTGATCTCTTTCAAGAAACCACCAGGAGCCATGAGAGCTGTAGTAAAATGTGTTAGGAGAAGCCCGATCCAAAGGGCTCAAAGGCAGCTCTGTGGGCTTGGCAAAGCCGCCTTAACTGCTATTATCATGTGGGTTTTGTTTGTTTTCCTTCTCTTTCACACAGGAAGGCATCTGCAGTGGAAACCTTTATTTTCTGTGTGCTAGAGGACGAAAAATGTCCCTCTGGTTGGGAAGCAGAGACGGATCTTAGTACTGATGGGAGCCCATCCTGTTGTCTCTCACGTAATTCCACTATCTGCCTTCAATGAGATGAACTGCAGCCTTATCACAACTTTTACTACATAAGATAAGTGGAATTGGTCAATCACAGCATTCATTGTAAGCTGTAAGTAATGTTTACAGGTGCTTGGCTCCAACTACTTAATCCTTATTTTTCAGTGCACCGAGATTTTAACTTTAGATTTATAGAGAACCAAAGCAGACAGCAGTTGGCAGAATAATACACACTGCAGCATTCTGTACAAGTTGGAAATGTTTAAGATTGATGGCTTCCAGACCCAGGTACAGCATGAGAAAGGTATGAAATTCATCACACAGAGGTTATTAGCAGAACGTAAATTCTCATAGTCATCAGAACAGGATCGAAAGTCCAAACAAAACTGGATGTGGACAAAAAGAAAACAAATTCTTTGATGTTTGGAATGAATTCATCTATTGGAGGTGTATAGCTCTATGTATAGCTCTGTGCAAAACATGATGCTGTGGCCAGTGTCAAAACACGATGCCTGAAATCGTGTTCAGGCTCAGACTGAAGCAGTTGTTCACTTACAGGTGTGCAACATCTGTGCTGGGTTGGCCTGCTGCCATTTGTTATTACAGGTGGGCTCTTGTGCCATCGTTGTGAAATGTTCAGCTTGCCTCCTTGTGGCTACCCACAGAGCAGGAGGCTTTGAACAGAACTGATGCTTGAGCACTTGGAAAAGCTTTGGATGCATTGCCCTTCCTGGAAAAAGGACTTGAGTCGTCTATCAGACAATAAAGCAGAATTTCACAGAAACATCAATGCTTCGGAACAAAGCAGGAGGCACTGCTTGGAAAGTAATGGATGCAGCTTCAGAATCTCGAATAGGGCCATAGCAGAATGAGAATATCACTTGTGGTCTGAAGAAGCAGCAGTGGGTATCTCCATCAGCATCGCCCTGCCAGCACTGCTTACCAGTGGTCTGGTTCTGAAAGGTTCTCTCAGTTCTGAAGGACTTTTTGGATCCAAACCAGAGCATGGCTTTCAGACACCTCATGGGAGGCCCTGCTCCTATAGATCCAAAGGCAAAGCAACCAAGCACCAATGCACTGCATGCATCCCTTCCTCTGAGGTCTTGTCTGTGTTTCTCCTGGCACTAAAGATGTTACAGCTGTAACTATTAAAGACTGCTTAGGTATTCGGAACAACAGCATTTCATGTGGCTATTGATTGGGCAGACAAAAATCTGTGTTAATACAGAAATCTAAACAATTTAAACTGCAACTGGCAAGTTCTACAAAGCAGAAGAAGACAAAGAACCAGTGCCCCAGAAAGAGAAATGCCATTTGAGTTGAAATGTCCCAAGCAAACTCTGAATAAAGACCTTCATCTGGTTCTGGTTCTGCTTGGCATTGCTCACATGCCCAAAGGACCTTCAATACAGTCAGCAGGGATATGCACAGTGGCAAGAAATTTAAATGCAGTATCTTCATTTCCGCATGCAAACAATCAGATAAGGAAAAGACACGCCTCACTTCAAGCCTATAAATCACTTTCAGAAGTGACCTCGCTAACAAGAGCCACTGTGAGCACAGCTAGGAGCCCAAGCTGCTTTTGAAAACAGACCTAAAAATGTGTCGTTGAAATGCTGAACTTCTACTTGATTTGTGCTTACAGTCAGATCAATATTCCCTGATTTTTATTTATGTTGTTACTGTTCAGATCTAGAAAGATGCAGGCGTTTCCCCATGTGGAAAATGTTATTTAAAAAAGGAGTCCCTCGCTATTTGCTCATGTCTGACCATGCTTTGGAAAGAACACCAACTCAAACAAGTTCCCATTGAGCAGAGTGTTGAAGCGAAGGAAACGTAACCAGGGGATTAGTTAATATTTGTGAAGCACTTCAAAGATGAAAAGTTTTATGCAACAGAAATCAGGATTTCTTTCGCTCTTAGAGTCAGAATGAAGCAAGAGCCAGAGCCAAAGCACCCGTTCTGTTTGTTAATATTTGACTAGACTCTTTCTCTGGCCAGCTTTTTACCCACATGGATTGCTCTTAGAGCTGTCAGTGATGTCAAAGCTGTTGAAATTCTGTCTAGTGTGGAAACACTTAAGATAACTTTTGATCCATAAAGTGTAGAATTTCAGAGCAGGGAGCTCTGCAAGCAGCAGCAACAATGAGAACAGTGGTTGAAAGAAACCCCAAGTTCAAGTAGTAAACCAGAAAAGTGACTTTGTTTTGAAACCTCTCATTCTCTTTCTTTGTTAGGCTACAATGTAAACACAACTAATTACCCCAGGACCTCTGCTGGGAATGGCTGCGGAGGTCAGGGCTCTCAAAAGCACAGATGGACCATCCACCAAAACTGGAGTCCTGCTTTGGTGTGGAAAATGCCAAGTTTCACCTACTCCAAAAGCATATAAAGCAAATGGGGACGTTCTAAGTGCAGACACGTACTGCCTTACGTTCCCTTTGCACTGACTGACCTCTGCCTGCTGATCCAAAAACACAGCTGATCAGGAGCAATTCACATGGTAACACAAAACACCTCTCATGCTACTGGCTATACTATGTGGTCTCATGGTCAAACTCTACTAGGTGACACTTGGCTCTGTAAAACTTGCAGCTTGTACAGAAGCTAATCACACTACTGTATGTGTGCCATGATTTTGAGAGGCAAGCATACAGCTTTTTTGACAAGTAACTTTCTTTAGAGGATGGCTGTTGGGAAGCTCCAGGAAACTACAGGCCAGTGAGCATCTTATCTGTGCCTGGGAAGACCATGGAACAGGTCCTTCTGGGTGTTATGTGTGACAATGAGGTGAGCACAGCTTCACCAAGGGCAGACTGTGCCTCATCGATGCGATGGCCTTCTGTGATGGAGCGATGGCATCAGTAGACACAAGAAGAGCAACTGATGTTATCTACCTTAACTTCTGGCCTTCGATATGGTCCCACAACATATTCTGAATTCTAAATTGGAAATACATGGAGTTGAAAGGTGGACTATTTGGTGGATAAAGAAGTGGTTGTATGGTTGCGGCCAGAGGCTTGTGGTCAATGGCTTTGTGTCCAGCTGGGGGCCAGTCAGGAGAGCTGTTCCCCAGGGGTCTGTCTTGGGACAGAGCTCTTCAACATCTTTATCAGTGACACAGACAGTGGGATCGAGTGCACTCTCAGTAAGTTTGCAGATGACACCAAGCTGAGTGCTGCAGTTGATACAACAGAAAGAAGGAACACCATCCACGGGAACGTGGGGGAGCTCAGAAAGTGGGCCCACGTGAATGTAAGGAGATTCAAAAAGAGAAAATACTGCACTTGAGTCGAGGCAGTCCCAAACACATGCATGGACTGGGAGAAGAACTGGTGAGCAGCCCAGTGTGGAAGGATGTGGGGGTCCTGGTGCAAGAAAAGTGGGACATGAGCCAGCAGTGTGTGCTTTCAGCCCGTAAGGCCAACAGTATCCCGGGCTGCATCAAAGGAGGGGTGGCAGCAGGGAGAGGGAGGGGATTGTCCCGGGCTACTCTGCCCTTTTGAGGTCCCATCTGGAGAACTGCATCCCGAGGGACCCCCAGTACAAGAAAGATGCAGAGTTGTTGGATTGGGTCCAGAGGAAAACCATAAAGATGATCAAAGGGCTGGAATATCTGTCCTATGAAGAAAGGTTGAGGCCGCTGGTCTTGTTCAGTCTAGAGAAGAGAAGGCTCCAAGGAGACCTCATTATGGCTTTCCAATACTTAAAGGGAATTTAGGAGGGGAACAAACTGTATACAAATGGGCAGATAGTGGTAGGACTAAGGGGAACAGTTTTAAACTAGAAGAGAGGAGATGTAGATTGGATGATATCAAGAGCAAATTTCTTACTCAGAGGGTGGTGAGGCTCTGGCACAAGCTGCCCAGGGAAGCTTTGGATGCTCCGTCCCTGGAGTCGTTCAAGCCCAAGCCCAAGCCCTGGGCAGCCCAATCTAGGGGGGGAGACAGCCCTGCTCACAGCAGTGGGTTGGAACTGCATATCTTCAAGATCCCTTCCAGCCCATGCAGTTCTGTGATTCTGTGGACTGCCATCAGCCTTCAAGACTCATTTGTTATGGACGACCTATCAAAGTCTCCCAGGTGCTCTCAGGAATATATAGAAAAGAAAGAAATAGTTAAGTACAGTCTTACTAGTACAGCCTGCACACAACAGTGATGCTTTTGATACCACTGTGAATTGTGTCCATCAATTTCTGTTGCAAGATCTTTTCAATAACGCAGAATCAAGAAAAAACCTGAATCATAGAATCATAGGAGCCTGTGCTCCTTCTAACCCCCTTATTTCTACTTATCTTCAGAATTAACACACGAAACAAATCTTTAAACCATCTCATTCCTACAGTACAAACTAAAAATTAGCAGGTAGAGTAAGGAGAGAGAAATTGAGCATATTTTTTAGTCTGTGACTTCCTTGAGAGTTTCCATAAGCTCGGAATTTGATGGTGAAATGAGCAAAGTACATAACGATCCACTCAGCATTAACATGTGTGTCATCAGCACCCCAAAATAGAGAGTCACTGAATTG
Organism: Lagopus muta; assembly: GCF_023343835.1. Classification (NCBI taxonomy): domain Eukaryota; kingdom Metazoa; phylum Chordata; class Aves; order Galliformes; family Phasianidae; genus Lagopus; species Lagopus muta. The sequence goes on along the minus strand of NC_064450.1, from coordinate 4,897,875 downwards.
TGTCACATGCTGCAAGTATAGCAAACTGTGGGGCTTATTTGATATGTCAACCTGCTGGCATGTACATGAAAAATGCAGAAGGATCAGAAAACAATTATCACACTACATCTTGTGCTGTTCCACAAGGAATGCCCATAAAACATAGTTACTGCTTTGCCAGATCTGTACAGCACTGGACTTGTAAAACAGATGTTTGAATAAGCAAGCAGACACACTTGCCTTTGTTTAAATCATCTGTTACTCAGTTTGCAAGCCTGTGTGTGCATCACTTATATCTGAAGCACACCTAGCAAGCTGCTCTGTTTCAGTAATGGTTCTAGTCACTGTGACCACGTTTGATGGATATAATAAAGTGAATGGCCTGAAACAACAAAACTCAGCCCTGTTTGGTTTTGTTTTGTTTTGTTTGTTTTCTAAAATGTAGGATTCCAGCTGGTAGAACTAAGGATACCATTTGGATAATTTCCCAGTGGAGAAAGCTAAGCAGAATATATATATTTTTATTTGTATTTTATTGAAGTTCCATTCTTGCAATGCAGTGTTTCAGGGCCTGCATGCAGTGAATAAGCTCTGCTCTTAAACCTTCTCGGGGTAAATCTGGATGCAGAGATCAAATTAAGGTTGTTCTCCAGAAAGTGTTACCCCTTACTGATGTTACACTTGGTTTGTTTGGCAGTATCATCTTTCACTGTTCTCTGGATCTTCAAAAATCTACAGTAAGTTTTGCAATGATGGCTGGAAATTTCTAGACATTAAGAAATTGATGTCCTTGTAAGGCTGCCAGTTGTGTTGCATCAGACACAAAGCAGCATGAAACTGCATGGCACTATCAATGTTTCAAAGACATCCTTTTGCTTATCCTGTCAATAGAGGCCTGACCTGAAATACTCTGCCTCTTTCAGCCCCACAAGAACAGCACATGAACAGTGATCTCAGCACCACATCGTTCTAGTCCTACACTTCTATCAGTGCACATGAGCTTGGCACGGTGCTGCACTGCTGTTGTTAACAACTGCTCTTATAGTCCATTTTTCATTTTGAAAGCCCAGTTAGGTATTACATATTTTTATGTAAAAGCAGCTCTCAGACCTTCCACTGACTTTTCCAGACAGAACAACCCAGCTCTTTCAATCCATTTTAGTGTATCACATGCTCCAGTGCCCTAGCCCTCATAGTCTCTCTGTTGAGCTCAAGTCCAGTTGGTCAATCCCTTCTGGACCAAAGAGTCCAAACACAGGTATATAACACAGGTTATAACCACACACAGGTATCTACATCATGGTTACAGATCACTGTTCATATAAAGGCTACATGGCTGCCACATCACTCCATGGCTTCCACTAAATCACAATAATAATAATGACAATGATGACAACAAAACTGACAGAAACAAGTTCTAAGAAACTATTTGTGATGTCTGTGCCTCATATTAAGAAATAAAAATTGTACTGACTTGAAACATTCTGAAAAAATGTTTGTCTCTACTTACAAAGACCTTCAGTAAAGAAGAGTCAACACCTCTCCAGAGCACCATACTCCATTATTAGCCACCCTTACGGTTTCTCTAGTGTTATAATTTAAAGCCAGTATGTTTTCTTCCACCCCTGGCAAAAGTTAAAACAGTTTTCCATGGTTTTCCAGTTAAGGATTACTTCATGAACAGCCCAATAGTTTGAGAGACACATAACATTCATCTGCAACACAGTGCAGGGACACCCACAGCTCCATCAGTGCTCATAGCCCATCCCCTGACCTTGGCTGTCTGCAGGGATGGGGCACCACAGCCCTTCTGGGCAACCTGTGCCACTGCCTCACTGCCCACAGTGTAAAAATCTTTCCCATATTCCATCTAAATCTGCCCTCTTTTAGTTTGAAATCATTCCCCCATGTCCCATCCCAGCAGACCTGCTAAAGAATCTCCTTCTTTCCTACAACCCCCCTTTAGATACTGAAATGCTGTTATTAGGTATCCCTGGTGCCTTCCCTTCTCCAGGCTGAACAACTGATTGCACTGGGCTACAAAATACTGAGAAATAACAAGCCTTAGTTCATGTGCCTGCATCACATATTGTGCTGCAGTCATATCTCACTTCTAGGCTTTCGGTCTCAGTGCATTAAGCAGTATTATGGCCATTACACTGCCATAAGGATAATCATTAGGTGAGGATTTATAGCTTTACAATTTGATCTAACAGGCCCTTGGCAACACACGAACTGTGCAGCTTTCAGATAGATACTTTCATATGGGCAGCAAATAAAGTTTAGATTATGTCAGTGCAGAAGGGTATCTGCATTTTCCACAAGTGTTTTTAAGATTAGGAATACAAGAAGTATTTGGAGCAGTGGCATTAACAGCAGAGAGCTGTACTCTCTGCATGGTTGGATAACTCTGAAGCAAGAGTAAAAGCACCTTGAAGTACCTGATTATTAGATCATTAGATTCAGACCACAGGGCTGTAACACCAGGAGTGCTGATGTAAAAAAGTCGGTGGAAAGGGGCAGAATTCACAACTGCACTTGGCTTCTTCTAGAAGAATGAAGTACTGTGATTATTTGCAAAGCATGCTCACAGTGTTTAGCATTGTTTTGAGGACTGAGAGAAGAAGAGCTTGATTTCTAAAGTTTGCCAAATACCTTGGCACGGACTGTGTGCTCCAGATGAAGAAATCCAGTCCTGCTGGGCTTGACCAGGGCTCTCCTTGGGTGGCTGACTTTGAACCTTTGAAGGTGCAGCAGCCGCCTTTTGTTGCTTTGGCCCATAATTTCCAGCTGAGGAATTGAGCTGAACCTGTGCAAGTTCAAATACCATCTTATAAAGATTGATACTTTTCACTCTGAAGACATCTGAGAACAGTTTAACACTTGAGGTCTTAGAAACATAGAAGTATTTCAGCACAGAGGCAAGATCAGAAAATGAAAATTATTGGTTTAGATTTGGAGATGTTGCACAAGAAGATGAGCATCATAGGAGTGATTGAGATAGCCTGGTTAATAAGTGTTAGAATAAAGCTCTCCTACAAGCACTCTTTTGTACAGGAACAAAGCATCCCTTATTAAATGTATACATCTCTCAGCAAACCATAGCTGAGGGACTCCAGTTGGAAAATCCAACTGAAGGCAAATCAGAGTGAAGCTAAAATTGCACTGTACCTCAGCAGACAGCAGTTCTGTTTCTTCTCCACAGCTTCTTGGAGCTTTTTCTCCCTTTAAGATGGGGCAGGCAATTAAAGAAGAGATCCTGGAGAGATGCTGTTGCTTTGCACATTGCAGCTCCTAACACAAAATACTCCATTAACACAAATCACTCACAGCCTCTAGAAATAACACATCTATAGCTCACTTTGCTGTTATGCTGCCATATGTAAAACAATCAGGTAGAAATAATACTAAATAAAAACATATCCCCTTCAGATCAACAGGGCCAAACTATCCTCCAAATTAACTCCTGATTAATTTTTGTTCACGATCTTCATTTCTTATTACTGCTGTTATTATCATCCTGCCTGTTAATCAACTTCATGTTGTCGGGGTCATCCTTCACTTTTGTCTTGTCCCACGATTAAGTTACAGAAGAAAAAACTACCAAAGTATGGTGGGAAAAGAGGAAAAATGAAAATGAATAACAGCCATAGAAAGGTGCTTTCACAGTAAGTTAAAACAAAACAAAACTAATTATCCCACAATCCCATCAACTTTCAGCCTGTAGCAATTAAAGTGAGATCTGATAAAAAGTCAACTACTCCAGCCCTGGGAAGAGAAATGAAACGAAACACTGACTATAAGCTGATCTTTTGGTATATCTTTAAGACCAAAGAAACATGTGCCCACCGTATAAAATAACTGAGACTAAAATTCCTGTAGGTGTGACGTCTATAGTTGATAGTAAGAAACTGTCTCTGTTTTTGGTAAGGATGATGATACTGAACACAGGAATGGAGGTATTATGGGTATTAGTAAGGGTGGTAAGAGTTTCCTTCACCTAGAGGAAAAGGGACAAATGAACAAAAGGAGAACAGCAGTGCCTGGAAGCTCAGCCTGGAGATCAACCTCAGCTGAGGGGTTGGATTCTCATTTTGGGTTAAAATATGGGGATACTGGAGATGAACAGCTTCAAAGTAAGAAGGGAGATCCTTGCTTCTAGTTTGGACACAATCCTACATGTCTGTCACAGACATTACCCCAAACATCTCCAGAGCTGGAATAGCCTCAGGGATACCACGACCTCAAAGCAACCCTACAGTGGGAAAGGTAGGACTGCTTCTGGAGCTCAGCACACCAGCTGGAAGCACACAGTCAAACACTAACCCTCACAAACCATGGATTTTCCAAAGGTGTTTGTTTTTATGGAAGCAAGATAAAATTTTATGACTTTTAAAAGAACATGGGAGACATGAGAGGTCAGAATAGTAGAAACTGTAGTAGAAGGAATGCAGCCATACTAGAGCAAGTACAGCAAACAGCCAAAAAGATGATGGATGGATTGAAGCATCTGCTGTGCACACAAGAAGCTGGGGAATCTTGCCTTGTTTATTTTCCAGAAGGGATATGTCAGGAGGGATCTTATAAACCTGCCTGAATATCTGGTGAAGAAGGTGGGAGAAGGAGGAGAAGACAATTGAAGCATACTCTTCTGAGCAGTATGTAGTGGAAGAACGAAAGGAAGTAGAAGATGAAATACAGGACACTCCACTTGACCACAAGAGAAAACCAAACCAAAACAACAACAAAATCACTACTAAATCCCACTCTTCTGTACTCAGTGATGGCTCACTGAAACAAGTAACCCAGAGAGGTTCCCAGAGGAAGTATTTCCCCAGCTGAACTTGGTTAATAATTCTACTGGAGTTCCATGCCTCAGAGCAACAACCTCACCCTTTCTGACAGAACATTGTTTGCTGCCCTCAAAACCACGACGATCAGCTGCACTGACACAATCCTCACAGGAACAAATCTGCTGATCAATTGAGTAAAGTACATAGTGAAATCCTGACTCTGGTGAAGTCATTGGGAAGTTTGCCACTAACTACTGGGAGAGCCAGGTTGGATCCACTTGTCTCTCTCAGGAAAGCAACTATTTAACTATTAAAAGTTATTTTCTAGTTAGAAAAGACTACAGACATGTTTATTATACTTTCTGCCTTCATAAACGGGAAATGTGTTGGTGCAATAATTTGGACAAGGGAGATTGAATACTTGGAAGTATGCTCACTGATCAACCACTTTCAAGTCTATCTTAGAACATGCTCAAATCCTTCAGCTGACCTGATTTTACTCATTTAACACTAAGCTTTATGAAACTCACACTTGTAGTTCAGTGCTGCAGTTATACTGCATCAACACAAGTGTTCCTCAAGTTCCTTAGATGAAAACAGTGATTTAAAACAGTGAAGTTCCAAATAGAAGCCCACAGCTACAAATCCTCCCAGGTGCCAAAAAAGGACTTGAGCTGAAGTCAATGAAAGGTATTTTGATGTAGAATTTTAAAGGAAAATGATATCAATTGCCTTAACTCTTCATGATCACCACATTCCTGTGGCTGTGTGATTACCTGTGTTATGAGCTTGTGTTGCAGATGCCTTAAAGCTGAAAGCTGACACTGTGTTCTTTTGACAAGTTCTCTTGGAGAAAGGCCACCAGAGCCCACACAAACTGTGCAGAGCTTTGGGCTAACAGGATGCCCAAGTCCTATAAGAGAGAAAAAAAAGCAAGAATGCATTCTCTGTTGTTATTATCAATATAACATTTCCAGCAAGGATTGACTTCTCACTGGAGATTCAATAGCATGTGAAAATGGCCTAGCATTGTTCTCCTTTTTCCTCTGCTTTACTGACAGAGTAACGATTGCATGGAATTTAAATGCTCACAGTAACGTTTTCTCACTTACTCTTACACACTCCTTATTTACTCTTGACTCTGCTTGCTTTGTTTTCCTTTCCACTATCATAAATGACTCATGTTCTGCACAAGAGATGAACCATCGCTTCTCTGCTCTTCAAAGCAGGAGTTCAGCTTCCATTTCCCACACTGACATCTGAGCACCAAGGAGCCCTACACCAAAGCCTGCCATTGCTCTGTGTTAGCAGCCCCTGGCACAGGTTATGCTGGCAGCAACAGTTAGCACTGCAGTCTCACCCAAGCTATGCAGCTCAAGCATCAGCCATATGCAGCATCTTTTTTGTGTGTGTGTATTAAAATCTACTTCTCTGCAGCTCAGAGAATGAACAGATTGGTGGGTTTTATTTTACACGGGTAAGCAACCACTAGAATACATCTATTACCTTCCTTTAATATCATTCCAAGATCTGTCCTGAGTCTGTTTGCCATTTCAATCAGCTGCTGCTTCTCTTGGCTCAGAACTGACATTGTTCTCACTGCTTCCTTCTGTTTATTTGGTGTTCCTTGCGGCGTGCAGCTGACACCATGCTGAATACCACCACCAGGACAACAGTTATCTGAGGCAGAGCCAAAATCTATCACCTCTTTGCCCATAACTCTGTTATTTGACCCCTGAGAAAACAGATGAGACTCATAAAAATATTTTGAAAACATGTTGCCTGGATGTTTAAGAGTTTGGTAAAAGCATGCCTTAGAAAGGAGCTGAAAGCAAAGTGTAAACTGAAGGCTACAGTCTGTTTTTGAGAGCCCATATTCAAGATTTTGTCAGCCATGTGGGGCACATTAAATCACAGAAGAAATCACCAGCACAGGTTGCCCAGAGAGGCAGTGGTGCCCCATCCCTGCAGACAGCCAAGGGCAGGGGATGGGCTGTGAGCACTGATGGAGCTGTGGGTGTCCCTGCTCAGGGCAGGGGTGGCACCAGATGGCCTTAAGGGTCCCTTCCAACTCCAACCATCCCGTGATTCTATGAAATCCCACGTCACAGGTAGCACAGAACACTGACCCACTCACTGCTGGGCACCGCGCGCTCCTCCCGGCTGTCCCAATGCTCTGTGCTCCAGTGCCGCGCTGCCCCCTAGCGGCCATCTGGGGGAACGCAGCGCCGTGACGCACAAGAACCGGGATGGAGTCACGGGATGGCTGGAGTTGGAAAGGACCCTAAAGGCCCTAAAGGCCATCTGGTGCCACCCCCTGCCCTGAGCAGGGACACCCACAGCTCCATCAGTGCTCATAGCCCATCCCTGCCCTTGGCTGTCTGCAGGGATGGGGCACCACCGCCTCTCTGGGCAACCTGTGCCACTGCCTCACCACCCACAGTGTAAAATCTTCCTTATACCCAGTCTCAACCTCCCCTCTTTTAGTTTGATACATTTCCCCCAGTCCCATCCCAACAGACCCACTGCAGAGTCTGTCCCCATCTTACAGCCCCTTTAGGGACTGAAGGCCGCTCTCAGCTCTCCCCAGAGCCCTCCCTTCTCCATGCTGCACAGCCCCAGCCCTCAGCCTGTCCTCATAGGGCTGTTCCACCCCTGTGAGCATTTCTGGCTGTGCCCCACCAGGTCCGTGTCTCTCCTGCACTGAGGGCTCCACATCCGCACACAGTGCTCCCAGTGAGGTCCCAGAGCACAGAGCAGAGGAGCAGATCTGCTGGTCACACCGCTTTCAGTGCAGCCCAGGATCTCATTGCCTTTTGTGCTGAAGGTGCACAGTGCTGGCACCACCAGTACCCCCAGGTCCCTTTCAGCTCCATCTCTACATCCCTAAGCTTGTGCCAGTAGTGAGGGTTGCCAGGATTATACGTACAGCATCATCTCTAGTCACCTCATTACAAGCACATCGAAAGATTTTAGGTATTATATATACATATATCAAAAAAAGCTTGAGTAACAGGGCTGGCCAGTCAAAATTTATTCCCTCGAAAGAATGACCACATTTGACTGAAAAAAAAATCTTTGCTGGCTGATTTCTGACTACATGACAGCATATAAGTTGCATTTTTAAGATTTGTTCAGGCAAAATTAATATGATATTTACTTAATTATACACAGCCCTATTTAAACTGGTTGAAACCTCTTCTTACCTTTTCTGTGCCTGGGTTTAACACACAGCCCAAGCTAGCTGAGCTGACATTCATATCACTCGACACGGTTCTCCCTGAAACTTGGTCTGTGCAGAGTGAACCTAAATAAATAGAGAGGAGTACAATGTGAATACACATATTTCTGTTCAGTTTAGGTTTTCATAGCAACCTTTTCTTGCTATTGTACATCTATGCCACCAGTAGTTGCAGCGTAAACAGAGCTGAAGAAATAGAAGAAGCTGTGTGAACTCACAGAGTGCAAACATCAATCAGCTACACAGCATGGATGTGTCTGTAGATGAGATATCAGAAAACTCAGTTTGTGGGCAAGGAGCACACAGACAGAAGTTTTTTCTTCTTCCAGCAGTGAATTGCTTAATTGTTGAGCAACTGGCAATATCAGTATAACAAGAATAGCCAAGATGTACAGTGGGAACAAAATCATCAATAAATTGAAATTAATCCTAAAAAATGCTTCCTTTACTTCCAGTAACAATGGCAGTCTGAACATTTTGATTAATGTGGACAAAGCAGGGAAAAGAAAGAGGATTTCTTTAGACCAGAAGTAGCCCTCTGGGATACCCTCTCATCTTAAACAATGTGGATTGAACATCATAATCCCTCTTAGAGATCTCCACATATTTTCAAAGGGATAGAAGTAGTATCATTTTAGTTGAATACAGAATTTCAGCAGTAGAAAAAAATAAATTAGTAATTAATTTCTGAAAACTCCTATTCATCAGCTGACAAAAATTACTGGTTATCATGGAGACTGTTGAACTGCAGCAGCCATCAGTCTTCTCTCCTTCAGACTCCATCTTCCAAAACAAAGGTTCTGTATGTAAGCTCTGTATGACAGAACTATTCTTGTTTATTTTTCTTTTTAATTTAAAATCAAAATAGTTTTTGCTTTAATTGTTTCTTAAACATCCTTTTTAGCTAAGCTATTAAGCAGAATATAGGTATATTCACTCAGAATGCCCACACACTCCATTTGTTCATTATGTGCCATTTTTTGTGTCCATGACACAATAAAGTCTGTTTAAAATGAACTCTGCAAATGGTAAGGATAAATGAGAGAAGGGTAAATTAATTACATTAAAAGAGAGAAGGGTAATGAGGGCACAATATTTGGTACAACAGGACAGCCTTCAACAAACCCCTGAAATACAGAAAATGATTCATAGTGGCTCTGGAATAGCTTAAATCAATCAGAGGTTCAATGCTTACATAAATGGGGCACAGACAGATACCACAGCTTTTCACCTGCCTTTACATCATTGTAGAAGGTCCTACAGAACAGGGTTAACTCTGCCACGTGAGTCCTTGAGGAAGTGACACCTCACCTATTTATTTTTCAGATGAAAACAAACCAGAGCTGAATATTCCATCCTCAAATCAGAGTTGATTCTATCCCTATTTTCTCCATAGTTCCAAAAGCCACAAGAATGTTTATGAGAAAAAAAGCCATTTTCCCACCTGTGCTGGTGCCAAACAAAACCAAACTTCACGAATGTTCATCAGTTTACTACGAAATATATCTGACTGCAGCAGATGTACCTTCTGTACTTCCTTTCTTTGTGCTGTCAGCCTTGACCTCCCCAGAGGGAAAACAAGAAAAATGTAAAAGGTTGGAGGTTTGTAGTGATACAATAAATGCTTCCAAGGAAAGCCAACAAAACCTATTGGTCACCTGGCACTTTGTGACAAGGTTTGGTAGAACGCAAAGCATTTTTTAACACTGAGATGTTTTAAACTCCTGCTGTTACCAAAGGAAAAAGACAATTACACAGCCAGCAGTGTGACAGCACCTTCAGCCCTTCCCATCAGGACAGCAGCAGTGAGTGGTGGGATGCCTGCAGTGCGGCCAGGGGCACTTTGCTCTCTCCGAGGCACTGAGGATGCTGTTTGCTCATCGAGGCTCTCCATTTCTTTCCTCATCTGTGCAATAACAGCCCGAAGGTTGGCATTTTGCTGCTGCAGCTTTTGTATCTCCGAGCCAGGAATATCTTTCCTGAGACAACTTTTGTCATCAGATTGAAATGTCTGTGAAATAGAAGTGGAGCATGGTAAAAACCTCCATTCCTGAGCAGCGCTCTCTGTAAGAGATCTTCCCTTATGTGTGCCATTGTGTGGCACCACATGTTCCTGTCAGGCACACAAGATCCTTGCCATATTCAAAATTAATTATAAGCAAAAAATTCCCATTTTTGTCTGGTGTATTTCACACCTCTGGTGCTAAATTAGAGCCCAAGACTGATTAGCACAAGATTTCTCATGGAGTTTCAGAGCACACAGAAGAAAGGACGTGTATGTTAACCATATGGTACTATATGGTATCAGTAATTAATATTCCTTGCTTTAGTAGTCTGAAAAGATGCCAGCCAACACACTATTGCTTCTTTAGGAAGAATCACTGATTCAAATCCAATCATTTTTGCCCTGTAGCTTACAAGTCACTTTGTACAGAAAAAAAAAAGTTGTTCTTGTTCAGAATACTGAATATTTGCTATTCTTCATTTGGTTTTGAAGCATCAACCCTTCATAGGAATCAGAGATTCATTTGGCTTTGCTGAGGTGTGTATGGTTTGTCCTACAGGCCAAAAATGGAAAACAGAAAAATGTAACAGTGAAAAGAAAGTTTAGCAGCAGCACTAAGAGGCTGCAGTGGGACAGAACAGTGCAAATGCACAGTGAAAGAAGGTCCTTCACCTGGACCTTGATTCTCTCTGTATTTGAATGATCAGTTTGCAGATCAGCCCAGGGTCAGATGGAAAACGTGCTGTGAAAGAAGTCTGTGCTCTCCACCTACCTGTGTGTATTTTATTACAGAAACTGTTCTCATAAACTATCTTCCTGAATACAACACTTCCTGGAGTCAGAAGACATGAGGTGTGCTTTACACTGCTTTGTTTTCTCATTGAGGTCTGATGACAAACTCCTGTTGGTTTACTGCTGAGCATCTGTAACTGCCCAGTAAGATGCACTGCAGCACACTCACTACATTCATTCTATCCCAAAAGACACTTTTCTGCTCCTAGCAGTGCACAACCCTTCAGCACACCTTCAAACCAGCACTATGCTTGCAATTTTGAATAGTATTTCTTTTTTAACCTGTGTATTTTAGCAGGTAGGAATGAAAGGAAACAAAATATGTTATTTCAAATGGTTAGAAAACGGATATTTTGAAGATCTGTCTTAAAATTCTGACTTCCCAACTTCAAAATCTAGCCTGAATTGCAACAAAGTGCCTCAGGACCTTTGTGTCAGAATTACAGCACACTGTCTTGATTTGGACTGGCTTTCTGCATACAGCTTGCTGCTTTTCCCAGTGGTTATGGGATCCAGCCATAACAAAGCCTGTGACATCTAACCTCTGTGCATTCCAGCCTACACATGTCTACATCTTGAATTAAACAGGTGCCTCAGGTGAATTCTTGACAAGTCCAATGGAAACAAGCCCCACGAAACTGTCATCTCAAGATGAAGTGATCCAGGATAGATGAGAGTGTTGTCTAACCTGCTGCTCTCCTTCAGGAAGGACACCACAATTCGACAGTGGTGACTGTATGAACTGTTGTCTCTTAACAGGGAAAGCAGAAGGAGCAGACTCCATTTCATGCAAGCTGTAATCAGTCTTCTGTAGACCCACTTCAGCCTAGGAGGGAAGGGAAGGAGAAGACAACAAAGTAGATGAGTATCTCAAGTACAAAGAGAGTAGAGATTAGAAAAAGAGAAAAGGAATACATGGACAAAGATTGGGACTCAACTCACATTCCTTTCGACTCCATCAAAAACTGCCTACATGGCAAAATAATTTGGTTTCATTATCACACCATCTTAGTGTGAGACGGACAAGGATCTTCCAGGTCTCAGATGTATTCCTAGGCTACACCTATTAATACAGAATCACTCAGACTCACAGAATTGGAGGGGTTGGAAGGGACCTGCAGAGATCATCAAGTCCAGACCCCCTAATAAGAAGAAGTGCTTACTATTAATTTATGAGAAAATGGTAAAATAAAACACCAGAGTAAATGTCTGTGTTCCAAAGTTCAGAAACAACTGCTTTCTCTGTACCTATGGATTTATTTGGCAGCTGGCCATCGAGAATTACTGTCAGCACACTGTGTAACTCTCCCCAAGCAATAAACATACTAATACTGTATTTCATTTCTCAGAACCAGCAGCTCGTACACTTCACAAAATACAGGTGTTTTTTTTCCCCCCCATACAAAAACCTCTGAGTTTTTCAGGTCTAATATTGTTCCCTTGACAGAACTGAAGCTGTACTGTGATCTGTGAAGCTCTTTCTGGCCTGGTGCTGCTCTGAGAAGACTTCTTTCTGCTTTAAAGCCAAAAGAAAAGCATTCCCACCTCCCAGCCTGTTCTGACTACATTACAAAGTACATCAGGCAGCTGTCAGAGATCATCCATGGCAGCTATTCTGGTAATGCTTCACCCAAGGAATCCTACAATGCAATATATTCCATAGATCTCTGTGCAACAAACAGTTCCTCAATAGCTAATGGGAATGTCTCACCTGCTCTCGTGCTAAAGACACACTTGGAGTTAGATCCTCTGATTTCTGATCCTGGTGATTTTCAGCATTCCCACAGAGCTGCCAGTCCAGTTCTGTGTGGGTTTTACTCTGTTCCAGAAGCTGTTCTTGCTCAGCTGCCACTGACAGTTGTTGTTTATACCTGTGAAACACAGAGCAAAATCTGCTGACTTCAGAAGATGAAAGTATTTAATTTTTATTTTTTCTTCTGGTGTTTGTTGGTTTGTTTTTAAAGCCTTAGCCTTCCTTTCTGCCTTCTTTTTTCCTTTTTCAACATATGTATTTTGTTATATGCATTCTCTAAACATTTCCCTGTACCAGATACCTGTTGTCTTTCCTTGAGCTCAGCCAGAAAATCAGCTGGGAAGCTGCATGGGGCTGATGTTCTGCAAACTTGAGAACCTGCACTGTGCTTCTAGCATGCTCTCATGCTAGAAGCATTCCATCCCACGATCTCAAATAGCCTATATCTTTCTTAAGTGACAGGTCATCACAACACAGAATACCATTATCTTGAGCCTGCTGTGCAGTGAGCAGGATGTGTGTTAGGAATTAATTACTAAGGCAATAAACAATATGTTTTGGTGTGACCAAATTACAACAAAACGCAAGCAGACAGCTTGGCAGAAGAAAGAACTTACATTTTGAGAGTTACAAATCAAGGAATTCTGGTCACATTTCCATTCATACATTTGTTATCATGACAAAATAGCACAAAGGCATCATATTAACCATAGAATGATAGAATCATAGCATGGCCTGGGTGGAAAAGAAGCCCAGAGATCAGCTCGTTTCACTCCCCCTGCTGTGTGCCGGATTGCCAACCATCAGACCAGGCTGCCCAGAGCCACATCCAGCCTGACCCTGAATGCCTTCATGGCTTATAACTTGAAACAACTTAATTATTCTAAGGAACTGAAATGTTTTATTCCCCTGCAATCTGCTGCTGCTCCTTTTTGAACACAGAATTACTCCTGGTTAGTATCCCTACCTTTAACGCTTTCCACCAGATTCCCAGCATTGTTTTCAGTCATGCAGGACAGCTTTTCAACCACATCATTTTCAAGCTCCTATCTAACAACTTCAATAGCATTTCCCTCTTGTAAATGCCTTTTTGCATTTACATATGGTACCATATATGACCGTGAGCTTTTCCTTTAAACAATTTGGGTCCAAATCTGCTAAGTTTGATATTCTGAATTTCTTTCTTCACAACTTATGAAACAAGAAAAATCACAGGCTCACTTTTTAATAAGGGCATCTTTCTCTCTTACACAAGCACTGTGATTCCTTTCTTTCCTGCACAGCTTCACTTCCAGACTTTTCTGTCT